>NC_000068.7:29065464-29411089 GCF_000001635.26 Mus musculus
CCTGCCCCCATCAGAGCCCTTGTCTTCTGAAGATTTAGAAGGCAAAAGCACAGAAGCAGCAGTGTTTTGTAAAAAGAAGTCTAAAAAAAACGTGTTCAGGAGCCAGGAATTGGAGCCCATCCCCGACAGTCTTGATGACTCGGAGACCATCTCTGAGAGACTTGATAGCACACACCATGGAGGAGCTGTCGGGGCTGGAGAAGAATGTGAGAGCACCAAAGAATCCCACAGTATCAAAAAAAAGTCCAAGAAAAAGAAGCACAAGTCTGTTGCTCTTGCCACATCTAGTGACAGTGCCTCAGTGACAGACAGCAAGGCTAAGAATGCCCTGGTGGACTCCTCAGAAGGCAGTGGTGCTGTGAGGGAAGAGGACGTGGACCACAGGCCAGCAGAGGCAGAAGCCCAGGCTTGTTCCACTGAGAAGCACAGGGAAGCCATGCAGAGGTAAGGGGGGAATGGGGCGTGTCTTCTGTGTGCGTATGAGATGACAGAAACCTTAAGACTCGTGACATTTAATTGAGCAGATAGCTGAATGTTTTCATATGTAAATGAAGATAGTTAGATTTTCACTGAGATCTATTCTACCTAATTCTATAAGTTTGCACCATTTGAAGACTTCCCAGCCCCCATGGCTTGTCTAAGAGTGTGTATGGGCATACCTTACACTGGGGATTCTGCGGAGCAGCAGAAGCTTGGCTCCCGCACAAGGAATGTAGCTATGGTTATGTCTCCTGCTGTATCAGTCTACTGCCCCACTTGCAGATCCTGAACCCGGGTCAGGTTTTTATCTTCTTACTTTTGTTACTTTTCATTCAGTAATCTTTTTGTGTTTGTTTGGTAGTTCTGGCTTTGAATAGTTTTACATGACTGCTAAATATTAAGTGTCACGTGGGATGGTATTGATACCACATATGAGCCATTCACACTGTCCTCTCACTGGGACATTGTCAGTTCATCGATCATGAGGCAGGAATACGCTAGGGCTGTAGCGCTAGCTTTCCTTGGGCCACGGGTCTTAGGAAAGTCACTGACTTGCTAACAAGTGGACTAGAGGATGTAGTTTCCAGCCTGGCAGACTCGCTGGTGTTTGCCTGAACATGTCAAGTAAGCAGATTCTGCCATCTGCTGGAGAACTGGGAAAAGCATTTGGGAAGACCGAGGGAGAAATGAGGCCAGGGCAGCAGGAGTAGCCACAGCTGGGTATACACTGAACCCCAGCCAACCAGTTAGGAGCCAGGGTATTCTACAGCTCAACTCACTGTAAGGGCGGGGCATCTCTGTAGAGATCAAAAGGGCTTTATTTACTAGAACCATGGGTGAGAATTAGCACATAAACTAGCACTGACTGGTAGGATCGATGGAGTTATCTCTGTCCACACGCCCATTCAAGCTAATCGGGGTGCATAAAGAATTTGAAAATTATTGAGTGAATGGCTGCCTCCCAGGTGCAGTTTAACTTCAATACTTTTCTAGATTGAGACCCGTTCAGAGAGTTAAAAGGTGGAGATAACTTGCTGGTAACCCCGTTTCCCCCTTAGGTTAGAACCTACCCATGAAGAAGAAAGCAATTCGGAATCAGCTAGCAATTCTGCAGCAAGACACATATCTGAGGACAGGAGAGAGTCTGATGACTCGGATGTTGATTTGGGCTCTGCAGTGAGACAGCTGCGAGAGTTCATTCCTGACATACAGGAAAGGGCGGCCACCACCATCAGACGCATGTATCGGGATGACCTAGGGCGCTTCAAAGAATTTAAGGCACAAGGTAAGCTTGCCAGTGTACTGCTTTTGAGTGACTGGAACTGATGGAGAAGCATTCATTAAAAAGATCTTAAAGCTGGGCAGTGGTGGCGCACACCTTTAATCCCAGCACTTGGGAGGTAGAGGCAGGCGGATTTCTGAGTTTGAGGCCAGCCTGGTCTAAGAAGTGAGTTCCAGGACAGCCAAACAGCCAGGGCTACATGAGAAACCCTGTCTCAAAAATAAATAAATAAATAAATAAATAAATAAATAAATAAATAAATAAATAAAAAGGGTCTTAAAGCTGGGCAGTGGTGGCACACGCCTTTAATCCCAGCACTTGGGAGGCAGAGAAGTAGGTAGATCTCTATAAGTTTGAGGCCAGCCTGGTCTGCCAATCGAGTTCCAGGATAGCCAAGGCAACACACAGAAACCCTGTCTTGGAAAAAAAAAAAAGATCTCAGAAGCTATAGATCTGAGACCGTGTGTCACTGAGACCATGTGTCACACTGAGCAGTACTTACTTAGCACTGCTCGAGGAATGTTAAAAATCCCCTTTTAAAACTGTTTCCTCGTTGCATGTATTTATACTGCAGGATAGTGTACTGTGTAAGTGCCCTTTCACACAAATAAGCACTGTGCGTTGAGTGGGGGGGCTCCAACTCTGGAGACAAAGCATTGAACAGGTTAAGCAATACACCCCAAGATCCTCACAGACACAGTTACAGAGCAGTGTCTTGAGGGCCCCTTTGCTGAAACCCCTCATGTTGAATCATGAGGTAGAACAGGCTGAGCTCAAACTCTTAGTCCTCCTTCCTTGGCTTCCCAAGTGCTGGAATTAGCAATTGTGCATCACCATGCCTTGCTCCAAATATAAATTACTGGGTTGCTTATTTAATTTTGTGGTATGTATATATGTATGCATGCGTGCATTGTTTTGACCTGGAGTTAGCCACGTACCAACTACTCAGACAACGGTCTTGAATATGATGAAGGTGTATTGAACACCTTCCGATTGATCAATCAGGGCCACAAGAAGAAAACCTAATTGTGGTACCTGTCTGTCCTCAGGGAAGACTTTTTATATGAAAACCCAGGTTCAAAGGTGTGAAGGCAAGCAGTGAAGTAGTACATTTATGGCTAACTAGACAAGGTGTGGTTAGCTGGCCTGTTTTTTTTTTTTTTTTTTTTTTTTCTGTTTGTTTTGTTTTTTTGAGACAGGGTTTCTCTATAGCCCTGGCTGTCTTGGAACTCATTCTGTAGTGAGGCTCCAGGCTGGCCTCGAACTCAGAAATCCGCCTGCCTCTGCCTCCCAAGTGCTGGGATTAAAGGCGTGCGCCACCACTGCCCGGCTGATTAGCTAACCTTTAAACTGACTGCTCCTGCGTAAGGTATGAGGAGTGGTGGGCAGGTGGTGAACAGGGGAATTTTAGAACTTTGAGATAACAGAGTACAAATCATTCAACCATAACTCTTTGGCTTATTAATAACATTCTTCAGTGTTAGTTAAAATAATAAGTATGAACTTAGCTTCACCTTGTGATTAACATGGAGCCTAAAGACAATATGGCTACAGTTATGTTAGCAGGAGTGAGCCTCTACATGTATCATAACCCCAAAACCAGGGCTGAGGGGAAAGCACTTGACGAGCATGCAGCCAGCGCTCAGTGTCATTCCTAGAATCCACATAAACTGAGTGTGCTGGTGCATGTCTAACCCCGGTACTCAGGAAGTGAAATCAGGAGTCAGAGTTCAGGTCCATCCTTAACTACATAGGGAGTTTGCAGCCAGCCTGAGCTCCATGAAACTCTGTCTCAACCAAACCAAACACCTAAAACTCGACAGGTAAACTCCTGAGTCTCCAAGTCTGCTAAAAGAAAGAACTAGGTTTCACACAGTTGATCCTTAATGATTGCATAAAGAACAGGAGTTCAATGTAAACTGTATTGTGTTTTGTTGATTGATAGAAAGTGTGTGTTATTTCAGCAGGCTCATGCTAGCCCCTGTGAACACCACTCTCGGGGAGTTTAGTGGTGTGGAGGTAGAGTGAGGCTTTAGATTCTTCTAAATGTCCATTGCTTGTTAATATAACTATCTTAAAGATATTGAAAAAGCAAACAAGTCTCTGTGGAAGAGGCTGTCTGAAAAGACTTGGAGAGGAAAGATATGGTTTACACTTGAATTGAGGATGGGGACTGGGGAGCCACTCTGTGCCAAAGATACCAGTGGGCTGCTCCTGCCCAGTGGGTTGCTCCCAGCTGGTCCGAATACAGTAGGTTTCCTTCGGGGCCCTGGGAGATACTCAGTCAGTTAAGTGCTTGTTGCACAAACATGACCTGAGTTTTGTTCCAGAAGCCATGTAACAAAGCTGGGCCTGGTGGCATTTGCCTTTAACCCTAACACTGGGGCTTGCTGGCCTGCCAGCCTGGCAAACTTGGTCAATAGGAGAGCCTGTCTCCAAAAGAGATTGATGATCCTGTAGTCTCCATACATACATGTTTATACACACACACACATACACTCTCTCTCTCTCTCTCTCTCTCTCTCTCTCTCTCTCTCTCTCTCTCTCACCCAGAGAGAGGGAGAGGGAGGGAAAGAGAGAGAAAGGCAGAAAGAAAGATGAGTGTAGTGGGTTTGCTTCAGTATTGACAGTCTGTCTGTATTTTATTTCCTCACTCCAACTCTAGGTGTGGCTATTAGATTTGGCAAATTTTCTGCTAAAGAAAATAAACAAATAGAAAAAAATGTGCAAGATTTCCTATCCCTGACTGGAATTGAGAGTGCAGACAAGCTGCTGTACACAGACAGATACCCAGAGGAAAAGACTCTGATCACCAACCTAAAACGGAAGCATGCCTTCAGACTGCACATTGGTAAGTGGGGGAAGAGACCCAAGCCGCCCTCAGCCTTCCCACAGCTGCCTGCAGCCCTGTGGTGAGGAAGTCCTTCCTCTGAATCCCATGGATTTCCCTGTCTCTCAAGAGTAGTCCTTCAATGGATTTTGTGAAAAACTGATTTTCTATCCTGTCCATTTGGCAGTAATTATGCCTTCAGTTTCTTTACCTGTCTGTCATTCCTTCCATGCATTATGATCTTCCAAATGAAGTGCTTTGAGCCAAATCCCTGCTCGAGGGCTGCTGAGAGAGTTAGGAGCTCAGTGGGCCTCCCACCAATGACCCCATGCCCAGAAGTTCATGGAATACAAATTGTATACAGCGGAGAGAAGAGAGGAGGAGGTGGGTCATGAAGGAGGCAGGGAAAGGAGTTAAGAGTGCATATGATCAAAATACACTGCATAAGATTTATTGACTTATTATATACACAGTGTACCACCTGCATGTATTCCTGTAGGCAGAAAAGGGCACCAGATTACATTACAGATGGTCGTGAGCCACCATGCGGTTGCTGGGAATTGAACTCAGGACCTCTGGAAGAGCTGACAGTGTTCTTAGCTTCTGGGCCATGTCTCTAGCCCCCCAAAATATTTTATTTTATTTTTATTGTTTTCATCTTTTTGAAGGGTTTCTCTGTGTATCGGGCTATCGTGGAATTTGCTTCGTAGACCAGGCTGGCCTTGAACTCAGAGATCCACCTGCATCTACCTCCCAAGAGCTGGGATCAAAGGTGTGCACCACCAAGTCTGGCAAAAGATGTATTTTTAGAAAAGATCAATAAGTGGTAACAGATCCCTCATGAAAGAACCACTTTTGAACTAGAAGATAGTAATCTCACAAGTGTTTTCAGTGTACACAGGGAGGCAGGGGCAGGAGAAGGCTCTCTGGAGAGAGGGAGGTAGGGAGGCTTGACTGGGAGATAATGAGCTTGGTGCCTCTCAGATGATGTTGAAGTGGCAATCCGGTGAGTGGATCTGCAAACCCAGCGTGCACTGCTCCTCAAGGCAGTGTTAACTGTACCTGTTCTGACAGCGCAGGCGCATGAAGCCCCAGCATGCCTCTATGTCCAGCATGCCTCTGCACACTGCTGCACATGACTTAACCATGTCACGCAGGGCTCCAGTAGGTTCCTTTGGTGTTTGTGACCATCTCACGTTGGCCACATGCCACCTCTCTGACTGTCTTCCACCTCTCTGCAGGGAAGGGCATCGCTCGGCCCTGGAAGCTCGTGTACTACCGTGCAAAGAAGATCTTTGATGTGAATAACTACAAAGGCAGGTAAGAGAATCTCAGTGCTGGCGTCAGAAGTGGTCCTGATGGGGAGAAACAAAGCCACAAGTGACAGCTGAGGGTCACAAAGGGTTTTGCATTGAAACCTGGCTAGAGATTGTTAGGTTTACACCTCTAAGATTAATTTTCACTCCCAGTTCTTTAATAAGCCTTGTGGAATTGTCTGTCTCCTGTGTCCTCTGTATCTTTGTACCTGGGCTTCAGCACTGGGCATCTCCTGCCCCTCTTCCTGTGGCTCTGTATGCTCTGCTCTCCGCTGCACAGTGAGCTTCCAGCACCATGGTGCTCCCTTCTGCCTTGTGCTTCATACTCTCCTTCCCCAAATAAAGTCCCCAGTTTTCATCTATGTCCAACATTCTGAATTATTATTATTATTAGTTGTTGTTGTTTGTTTTTGTTTTTGTTTTTTTTCAAGACAGGATTTCTCTGTGTAGTCCTGGCTGTCCTGGAACTCACTTTGTAGACCAGGCTGGCCTTGAACTCAGAAATCTGCCTGCCTCTACCTCCCAAGTGCTGGGATTAAAGGCGTGCGCCACCACTGCCTGGCTCTGAATTATTTTTAAAATTACATTTTAATGTGTATTTATTTTTCAGGCATGCTTTTTAAGTGAGTAAGGGATCTGAACTGAGGCACTCAAGCCGACCTAGCAAACATCACACTACTGCGCCATCTCCCAGCCCCGTTACCTCCCTCTCTCCCACCACCACTGCCCACTGTAGCCTTATGCTCCCACCCATAGTTCTTTCCTTTTTAATCTAAAAAAACTTATTCTCTATATGTGTGTGTGCATCTAACTATATGTATGTGTACCACACATACACAGGAGCCTGCAGAAGTCAGAAGAGGCATAAGATCGCCTAGAACTGGGGTTTTAGGCTGTTGTGAGCCACCATGCGGGTGCTGAGACCTGAACCTGGGACCTCTGCAAGAGTAGTAAGTGTAGCTGGGTATGATGGTACACACCTTTAATCCCAGCAAGTGGGAGGCAGAGCAGAAGGATCTCTGTGAGTTCGAGGCCAGCCTGCTCTACATAGCAAGTTTCAGGACAACCAGGCCTACATAGAGAGATCTTATCCCAAAAAAACAACCAGAAAAGAATAGTGAGTGCTTTTAACCACTGAGCTATCTATTCAGCGGTCACCTACAGTCCATGTCCTTTAGGTTGTGAGTCTGTCCTTTTTCTGCTGAGCCATCTGTCCGGCCCACTGCCTGCAATGTCTAATAATGAAGAGGAGTGTGTCTGTGGTTTCCACAGTCCCCATCTGTGAGTGTACTTTCTGCAGACACAGGAGCACTGCTGTGCTCGTCACCAGAGGTTATTGCTGTTCTTCCAGACCTTTGTTTGATCGTTGTCCCCACTACAACCCTGGGTTATGATTTAGAAATCTAAGGTTATGACAATAGCTATTTTTTTTGCTTCAGCATTTATGGTGTTTAATCTCAAAATCTTTTTTTTAGTAACTTATCCCACTTTGATATTTAGTAGAATTAATTCAGGCACATATTTAAGTTAAGAACAAATTGGCCAGACCTTTTCCTTGGGCCTTGCCTCCCAAAGCTATGCCATCTACTAACAGCCAAGTGTATTTAGGCCGTATTGCCATACGTGTGAGAGTCAGTGCTGTGCTGGGTTTAGAACATACAGCACGAACAGCCTTCAACACTGACTGACCCCTGGAAGTAGTGTGCCATGCACTTAGGTGGCACCCAGGCCTGGTATTTGCCAGGACATGTCAAGTCATGGAGTCACATCCCCAGCTCCAAGGAAGGTGGTTCTTAACACTGATCATATGAATATTAAGTGAAGGAACTCTTCCATGTGGGGAGTGATACATGGCTGGGTAGCTTACGTGATGTTGGTTAACAGCAGACAGCACTGGTCTAGAGGAAGTAGCGTAATAGGTCCATAGATGCTGACTGCAGACCTAGAGCAGTGCAGGAAGAGATGCTCAGCGAAGGGGGCACTCAGCTATGTGAGCAGTGCAGCGTTCCCTGCGGGGTACCTGTGGGTTGGAGACAGCCATGTGCAAACCACCGCAGAGGCTGTGGTATAAGAACAGGCCTAGGGCTGGCGAGATGGCTCAGCGAGTAAGAGCACTGACTGTTCTTTCAAAGATCCTGAGTTCAAATCCCAGCAACCATATGGTGGCTCACAACCATCCACAATGAGATCTGACGCCCTCTTCTAGTGTGTCTGAAGACAGCTACAGTATACTTACATATAATAAATAAATAAAATTAAAAAAAAAAAAAAAAAAAACAGGCCTAGATGGTTTGATGTGGCCTATGAGAGACTGGGTAGACCTTGGCTCTTCCAGCCGTGACTGGTGGCATAATCACCACTGAAATGCATAGACAGGCAGTGAGAGGCTCCAGCCATGGGTGGGAGAGGCGTGGCTTCCTGTCAGTGCTGCCTTTAGCTTTTCCAAGGTTCTGCCACAGGATGCCGTTCCTAGTCTTGGATTTCATGAAACCTAGCAATCATTTTCCTTCTCTCAGGTACAATGAAGAAGATACTAAGAAGCTGAAGGCATACCATTCCCTCCATGGAAACGACTGGAAAAAGATTGGGGCCATGGTGGCCCGAAGCAGCCTCTCAGTCGCCCTCAAGTTCTCTCAGATTGGTGGTAGTAAGTGGCCTCTCTGTGAAATAAGCCCATGACTGAGCCAATGTGCAGAGGCCTCTGTGGTCCACTCTTAGTGTGTGCTCCTTTTAAAGACCCTCTCTATGCCTGTTCCTTTGACTTCTCTGTGTGCACTAACCATGCCTCAGTCCATACCCTGCTGCATGAACTGCTACGCATGCCGGTCCTTCCAGAAGTTGGCCAGGAGGGAGCCTGGGGGAGTGAGATGTGTGGCCACTTTGCCCCAGAATGTTGGGCCTTAAACTGGGTAGAGTGGGACACACCTTTAATCCCAGCACTTGGGAGACAAAAGCAAGCAGATCTCTGAATTTAAGGCCAGTCTGGCCTACATAGTGAATTCCAGGATGGCCAGGGTTACATAGAGAGACCCTCTCTCAAAAAAAACAAAACAAGCCAAAAAAAGTTGTCAGTTATTTTCAGTCTGTTTGAGCTATTCCCATGGTTTTCTGGAAAGCACCTGATTTATCATCCCTTTTTAATGTGCCTGAAAGCAAATAGATGAACAACTATGATACCAGGTCATCCTTTTATGCCTGCAGCTAGAAACCAAGGTGCTTGGAGTAAGGCAGAAACCCAGAGGCTAATCAAGGCTGTGGAGGACGTGATCCTAAAGAAGATGTCTCCCCAGGAGTTAAGAGAACTGGATTCTAAACTCCAGGAAGACCCTGAGGGTCGCCTGTCAATTGTCCGGGAAAAACTCTACAAGGGCATATCTTGGGTGGAGGTGGAAGCTAGAGTGGAGACCCGGAACTGGATGCAGTGCAAAAGTAAGTGGTAAGTGTGAGGCTTCCTGTGTACGCCCAGTAGGGCTCTCATTTGTATGGCCTGGGCAAGAAGTGCAGTATCAGGAACACTCCAGCACCCCCTGCACCTCCTTCTCCTAATGTGCCTTGATTGACAGTGTGCGGTGTGCAGTAGCTTCTGTGCTCGGGTTTATTTCTTCCTCCTTTGGAACTTAAAGACTGGCTTGGTGGTGCACACCTGTGAATCCAGTATGCAAGAGGTTGAGGCAAGAGGATCGCAAGCTCAGGACCAGCCTGAGTAGTAGACTAGCTGGACGTGTGACTCTTGACTACATCTTTCTACAGCTTGAGGTTGGCAGGTAGAATTTTTTTTTTTAAATTAAAACAGCTTCTCCATACCTTATAGTGTGCTGAATAGCAACCCAGAAGTTAGAGTCTGCAAGACTGAAGCAAATGACAGAAATTGAGAAAGAAACCCAAGGACGTTAGTGCCTTGTGTCTGTACAGTTGTAGATCAGCAGCTGCTCTGGGCTCCACTGCAACGCAGTAGTTGTAGTCATACTCTGAGCTAGGTAGGCAGGTTCTGTTCCTCTGTCTGCATATTCCTTACCTGCTCTCACTTTCCAAAGTCCTGGAGGATTGAGCCTGCACGTCCAGCTACAGCTTGACTGAAGCAGTGGTTCCTCATGGTCTGGCCCACACTGTCCACAACACTCCATGATCTCACTGACCAAGCCAGCTCAGTCAGCCAACAGGTTTTCCAGGGAGGGATCGAGGATTAAAAAGAAAGAAATAGACAACACTATTGCATGACCCCAGCCACTTCTGAGGCTGAAGGGGCTTATTTTTTCTCAGTCTGATTTTATACCACTTTAAGTACATGCAAAATGATATCAGTTCTGGGACAAGGAACAAGCAAGGCAATAAACAAAATCCCAGAAACACTATTTCTAGGAGCTACTCGGGATGACCAAGACAAAAGGAATGCCATGCGTGCCTCAGCTGAGCCCACTCTGAGCTTTGCATTAACTCAAATGTAAATATTCTTAATCTGAGCCTATTTCCTGAGTCCCAGCCCAAAGTCCGATTCCCACCGAGTTTTTTTTTTTTTTTTTTTTTTGTCCTGGCCCAATGTCAAATTCCCGCCAAGTTTCTAGAAGTGGCCCCAGAAGCTCTCCACACCTTCCAAATGAGGGTAAAATCCATTACAGTAAATACTTTACATTAAAAGTAGACTGTGCCGAGCCGGGTGTAGTGGCGCACGCCTTTAATCCCAGCACTTGGGAGGCAGAGGCAGGCGGATTTCTGAGTTCGAGGCCAGCCTGGTCTACAAAGTGAGTTCCAGGACAGCCAGGGCAATACAGAGAAACCCTGTCTCGGAAAAAAAAAAAAAAAAGACCATGCATCACACTGTCCACACAACTTTCAACTCTGCTTGGGATATTGGGTGCTTTGTTTGAGTTTTATTCTGGGGATCAAACACAAGCTACAAAAGCACTCCAGCACTAAGCCAAGCTCCCAGTCCAGTGTGTGTTTATCAGAAATTCCAGAGAACAGCTAGTGTTGGAAGTATGTAAAGTATGGAGGAACTGGAACCCTTTCTTCTCGTATTTTAGGGTGAAGAGGGGAGTAGACTGGGCCTCAGCTGGAGGCTGATGGGTCAGTGTTGGAAGGGGAATGATGGAGGTCTGACTGTGCTGCTGCAGAACCAGCATGAGATGGGCAGGGTGTGTTCAGTATGAAGAGAGAAAAGGGCACCTCAGCCCCCAAAATGAGCTCAGGCCCAGCCTCTAAGTAGAGCTTGGGAAGAGCAGTGTGGGTTAGCTCTCGTGTGTGTGTGTGTGTGTGTGTGTGTGTGTGTGTGTGTGTGTTATGCATGACAGTACAATCCTGCCATCCCATCACTAAGGAGGCTGAAGGCAAAGGGCCTTTTAAGGGCAGAGGGCCTTTCAAGGCCAAGACGGACCCACAGAGGAAGACATTGATTGAAAACCAGAAGGCAAGGAGGGGAGAGGGAAGGTGAGGGAAAGTGTGTCGGTAGAAGTGATCTGTCAGGCTGCTACTGAGCTGTGCTCTTTGAGAGCACTCCTGTTCTGTATTCTGACTGTCAGTGCTCAATGGGACACAGACTGGCAACCCAAACTCCAGCCCCAAGCTGCAGGCTCCAGGAGTCAGCATGTGAGTTCTCAGCAAACTTGGCATTGGTGTTCAGAAGCTAGCAATGGGAGCAAGAAAGCCACCTGTTTTGTTATTTGTTTGTTTTTAGATTTATTTATTATTTGTATGTTTGAGTGCTTTGCCTGCGTATATGTCTGTGTACCACATGCATGCTTGGTGCCCTCTAAGGGCATAAGAGGGCACTGGAGTTCCTAAAACTAAAGTTACAGTTGTTTAATTGCAGGCTTTTCCACCTGTGCCCCAGTTCTAAAATAAGAGCTCTGAGATGTAATTATATACGACTAGATGTTGAGGCCATAAGCTTGGGCTTCTTCCCCAACTAACTCATAGCTTAGTTAACCTGCTTAGTCTATTCTGTGAGTGCCACATGGCTGGTTACCTCTTCTCAGTTTTCCTAAGCATTTGGGGTAAATCTCTTCCCACCTGCCTTAGTCAGGGTTTCTATTCCTGCACAAACATCATGACCAAGAAGCAAGTTGGGGAGGAAAGGGTTTATTCGGCTTACACTTCCATGCTGCTGTTCATCACCAAAGGAAGTCAGGACTGGAACTCAAAAAGGTCAGGGAGCAGGAGCTGATGCAGAGGCCATGGAGGGATGTTCTTTGCTGGCTTGCTTCCCCTGGCTTGCTCAGCCTGCTCTCTTATAGAACGCAAGACTACCAGCCCAGAGATGGTCCCACCCACAAGGGGCCTTTCCCCTTTGATCACTAATTGAGAAAATGCCTTACAGTTGGATCTCATGGAGGCATTTCCTCAACTGAAGGTCCTTTCTCTGTGATAACTCCAGCTGTGTCAAGTTGACACAAAACTAACCAGTACACCACCTGACTCTATCCCAGAGTTGTTCTTTCCCTACTGGAACTCCCACCTCCTATTTCCTGCCTCAGCTCATTGACCAATCAGCTTTTTATTGACAGGTAATGCTTTCATACAGTACACAAGAGATTCTCTCCACACAGTTGTGAGCCACCATACTAGTACTGAGAATTGAACCCAAATTCTCTAGAACAGCCAATGCTCTTACCTGCTAAGCCATCTCTTCAGCCCCAATAGCCATTTATAAACAATCACAAGAGCATTTGCATAGTGTCTTCAGTGCCTATAAATAAATAGGCTTATTCCATTTCTCTCAAAAATTCCATTTCCTTTATGGGGCTAAAGAGATGTCCTAGTGGGTAAAGCATGAGGACCTGAGTTCAAATCTCCAGCACCCATGTAAAATAAAAGCCAGGTGTCTGTAGCCCCAACACTAGGGGTGGGATGGGAGCTGGAGGCAGATCCCTGGAGTTCTTTGATTTTCCCTGACTCAACAGTGAGTAACAATAAGGTAGAGAGTAGTAGAGAGGGACAGCCGGTGCTCACCTCTAGCTCCACCACATCCTTGAGCACACACACTCATGCAGCTTCTCCCAACGCAAAGAAACCAAACCCCTCTGGTCAAGACGTTGTCAGGTCCTAGCTTGTCACCTAACGGATACTGCTTAACAGGAAAGTCATGCACTCTGGGAAGAGTAACAAACAGTTCCAGGGTTACACGTTGGCTCTGTTACTAGCAGACATATTACGTTCACACCTGGCCCACTAACTCCACAAGCCCTGTGTGTTTTAACTCAAGTAGGGACAGCAGTGTCCCTCCTGGTGCAGTCTTCCAGCGCAGATGCCCACTTCTGTAAAAGCTTCACGTCCTGCAACACCAGCAGTTCAGAATGTTCTCATTAGTCCACAATTAATTGGGTCTAAAAACAGTCTTATTTCCACTAATACGATATCACGAAGTACAGCTGGTGAGTCAGCAGAGGAGCTGAAGAGAAAACATGGAGGCGAGAAGGACGGGCATGAGGGGAATGTGTGTAACTTACACTTGATGCAAACAAAGGCCATTGTACATGGAAGCCAGCATGCTGAAGGTTTTAAGCTGCATCATAAAAATAGTATTGATAGGTATACTGTGCTTTTCAGCTGAAACATTCCACTTTTATAGAGCTAGTAATGATTTTTCATCAATCTTCATGAGTAAAACCAAAAATTGTCATTTATCAATTTGAAAAACAATTTCCGTTATACAAATTTCATACCACAAAATAGACTCTCTCATGCCCATTATCCACATTAAAAAATGATGACCACTTTATCAATTTATTTATTCCTGCCCAGTGAATGAGAGCAATTTATGTGATAAAAATATAGAAAAGTTGTACTTTTTTAGATATTTATTTTATGCATATGGGTACACTGTTGTTGTCTTCAGACACAGCAAAAGAGGGCATCAGATTCCATTAGAGATGGTTGTGAGACACAATGTAGTTGCTGGTAACCTGAACTCAGGTCCTCTGGAAGAGTAATTGGTGCTCTTAACTGCTGAGCCACCTCTCCAGCCCAGAAAGTTGTACTTTTAAAACTAAAATTAAACAATGCTTTTCTTTCTCTTAATAGGACAGAGATTCTTACCAAAAGGATGACCCATGGTGGGTTCGTGTATCGTGGGGTCAATGCTCTACAGGCCAAAATCACCCTTATTGAAAGGTACCAAAATAGGGATGGGTGCTTGTGAACTCTTATTTGTTAATCCAGAGACTAGGGTACTGTTGCTTGCACCCATTGTCCACGTGTGTCACAATGGGTGTGTGACCTGCTTTTGAGAGCCTCTGTTGACCAACTCTGAATGAGGCTGAGAAAGAGAAGTTACTTGTCGCCTAATGTTTTTGGGAGTATGGGGGACAGACAGTGCATGGCAGCCATACTGTGTACTCACTCAGTCAGAGGCTTGTTGCTGAATAGTCACCCCTTAGCTCTTTCTGAACTCTGGCTGGCTATTTCAACTCAGCTGTTCTAGCCCAAATTCTTTTCTACATTGACTGATTCAAACAGGCTTTTCTCTTGGCTTCTGACTGAATTACTCTGCTTGGCCTCATAGTAACACTAGCAATCAGTTCTAATTTTTCTGGCTCCTTCTCATTCTCTGGATCATTCTGTCTTTACCTGCAAACTGTCTCTCTAAAACTGTCCCTATAAAACTACCACCTCCTTCTCTTCCTCTCACCCCTTCTTCCCCTCCTCTGCTGCTCTCTTAAGTTGCCTCTTTCCTCTCTCTTTTCATGAGAGTTGGACATATCCTATCTTATTCTGTCAAATCTTTTTCTGATTCATCATTTTGTCTGCCCCTCAGTTAGATTTCACTTTCAAACATGGCTGCTTCCCTCTACATCTAACTTCATTGTTTGGGATTAAAGGTTTATACTAAGGACACGTCTATATCCCAGCCAGAGGGATTGAAGGTGTGTCATTCCAGCTGTATCACACAGACCCAGAAGGTCTTTGGATGGGATCCCTTGCCGGAGCAGCCATGTTGCTGGATTAAAATTCCTCTGCACTGCAGTACAATGACACTGTTAGTGTGACTTGTGTGATTTTGTCCTGAGTTCCCTGTCTATGCGGAGTCCTCATCACAGTGTCCCAGGGGAAGTGGAGGATGAGACTCTCTGTAACAGCTGAGAGTGACAGACCTAGGCCAGGATGCTGGAAGATCAGCGAGAGCAGCAGAGGCCCTTGGTTGTGGCCATCCTGTCTAGCTTCTAGTCCCAGAACTCTGCCATGCTTCCTGTGTTGCACTGACTGGCTGTCCTCCACTCTTCCTTCTGCAGGAGAGACAGATGAGCAGATCTGAGGAGATATCTCAGGTTAGACAGGACTGAGATCCTGGGTCTCACAGACTGGTAATCATGACAAATGAGTTCGTCTGTAGAATGGGACTGATGGCACCCCCCTCTGTACACTGAGGGCCACTCTGTGTGAGCAGTGCACATACGATGCTAGTAGTGGCTTGAGGAGTAGGCATGAGCACAGTGTACTATTCCTGGGGAGCTGTGTTGAATAGAGACGTGGCTCTTTAGCCTATCTATCTCTATAACTAGTTCTCTGACCTTGGACTAACCTTGGCTGGGACGGACAGTGTAGTTGAGGGACTGGCATGGGGTCAGTGCCCTTGGCTTTGAGGTCTTGGTATTCTCTGAACCTATGGAGGTGGATTTCACTCGACATTTTTACTTTTTCTTACAGGTTGTATGAACTAAATGTGAATGATGCTAATGAAATAGACTGGGAAGATCTTGCTAGCGCCATAGGGTAAGACCACTCATTGAACAGTAAGCTTATTCAATGATAAGAGGTTTCAAAATACTTTGTCTTTATGGTGTGTACATGTATACAAGTATGTGTGTACATGTGTTCAGTGCGTACAGGGAGGTCAGTCTCAGGTTACAGGTTCTGTGGCAGCAGGCACCCAGAGATAACTTTTAGTATGTGGCTCCCTATCACACCTCACCAGGCCTAAAACATGGCGTGTGTGCAATTGTGTACAAGTGCAGGAAAGTGCCTGGAGAGGGATCTCAGTCTGTAGTGTTTGCCTCCGGAGCATAAGGATCTGAGTGCAGTCTCATCGTGTATCAAAGCTGACAGCGACAGGGTGGTGGCACATGCAGCCCAGTGCTAGAGGGGTGGGCACAGATCCAAGGACACACACACACACACACACACACACACACACAAGCTCCAGACTGTCTCAAAAGATTACAGAGACACGATAGAGAATACTTCAGCCTCTGTCCTCCACATACAATACCTTCGCATGCTATGTCATCTCTGCACCTTGTGCTTCACTTTGCTTTGTTTTCTCTGTGCAGGATCTCGCTATGTAGCCCAGGTTGGCCTCAAACTCACCATCTTTCTGCCTTTAACTTCAAAAACCTGGGAACTTTTCAGGGCTAGCTATTCACATCCAGAAGCAGTGGAATGGTGTTGCTGATTGACAAGTGTTCCACAGTCCCTGGAATTCTCGCCTGCAACACTGAAGGAAGTCAGGGCAGGAATTGGAGGCAGGAACAAATGCAGAGGCCAGGAACACTGCTTGCTTAACCTGCCTCCTTATAGCACTCAGGTTCTCCCACATTCAGAAACCTGCCCCACATAGTCCAGTTTGGTGGGGGCATTTCTCCGTTGAGGTTCCCTCTTTGAAAATGTTTCTGGTTTGTGTCAGACATAAAAGTAGCCAGCACAGTTTGACTTTTTTTTGTTGTTTTTGTTTTTTAAATAGAAAATAGGTTACATTGTGCAGAATAAGAGAGGCATGGAAAGGAACAGTGTGAGTAGCCCTCTGACCACAGGAAACCAGCCAGAGAGTTTTCTGGTCCCTTCCCAGAGCATTTGTGCAAGAGGCTACAGACCCTGGAACATGTCCAACCATCAGAACTCACGGTGCCCTGGAACCACATCTGACCATCCGAGCTCACTCTGGCCCTGCACTTTTCTCCTCCACCTGCAGGGTCTCCAGGGACTGCCTTTCAGAGGGCAGCTTTGAGGGCCAGTCTTTTTATAATGGTTCCTGTTTTCATTCTCTCCTCGCTCTCTCTCCCTCTCCTACCCTCTTACTGCTCTGGCTGGCCTGACCTCCCTCCTCCCCCGCCACCCTTCTCTTTGTTATTCTTCTGTTGCTCTGTGAGTTTGTTTTTCAGCTTCTCTAATAAGCTCTGCTTTTTCCTAAGCACTGCTTTATCAACAGCACCTAGTAGTTTTTAACCTTTTATCAGAAGTTTAGACAGATAAAGAAACAGATGAACTATACCCTCCTCAAAATCTGGTCATGTCTGACCAGCTAACTCAGCTTTGTCTGTCTCTTCTGCTTGTTTTCTTTTCTTAGTAAATTATATCTGCTTTATAGCCTTGCTACCCTGCAGGATTTGAAAAGTCTCTGAGTAATTCCATTTGGAAATCAATAATACTGTTTCTAGAAATACATTCTACAGAATCCAACTCTCAGTGTACTTGGAGTGAGTTATGTGCCGAATAACCCACTGTGCTGGCATGCCCATGATTGGAGAGGGACTGAGCATGTGGCCCGCCCGGCTGCCTAGCATACATAGAGCCCTGGGTCCTTCCCCCAGCACCACATAGACTCAGGTGCCAACATCCATGGGTAAAGGCAGTTGTCAGTGTTCTGAGTTGCTCAGGACAATCCAAGTAAGAGGGTCAAGCCTGAATATAATCCTGCTCTAAGGCAGTAGGGAGGTCCAGCCAAGTTGTTTTTTGGGTAAAACAAGTTTCTCATACCAAAGCCCCTAATCTAATCTTTGTGTTTCATGAAGGAACGCAGCAGCAGGCCCTGCAACTTTAATCCTCATTGCTTGTTGTCTGCAGTACCCAGTAATGCAAGACATTCCAGGTGTGCCAGGACTGTCTTGTGACAAAAGTCATGCACAGCTGTGAAGCTCCTTCAGAAATACAACTCTGTAGATAACAGAAAAGAATCACTGTTTTCCACAAAGATTTCTTCAAGGTCAAAGTATTTCTAGAAAACAATTCTTTATCCTGCTGTCTACTCCAGATACAGTGAAAAACAGCTATTTCATTCTAACATTTACCCTAGATACAGCGATTTACTAACTAGGATTGCATTACAGGCAGGAGGATCTGGAGTCATCCCTGGCTGGATAGAATGTCCCAGGCCTGCATATGTGAGACCCCATCATAAAAAGAACTGACAGTATACTCATTGATGTTTTTTTCTTACCTTTCCTTTCTAAAGGGATGTCCCTCCACCTTTTGTTCAGGCAAAATTTTATAAGCTGAAAGCTGCCTGCGTTCCCTTTTGGCAGAAAAAGACTTTTCCAGGTCAGTATACAAATCCTTGTTTAGTTAAGAGTCTAGTGTTGTCCCAGTGTGGTGATCCCAGCAATACAGAGGCAGAGGCATCAGGATCTCTGGGAGTTTGAAGCCAGCCTCTACTATACAGCGTTACCCAAGCCAAATGAGATCCTGTCTCCAGAGTCTCCACCCCTTCAGGCTGAGCCCAGGGCTCTGACAGGTTCTCAGGGCAGTGTGCTGTGCTCTGCTGCCTCATAAAGGTGGTATTCCTGGAGCCACAGGCAGGGGCTCTGTCCTGAAGAGTGTCCTGAAGCGCTGTTGTATACTGTGCAGACACCACCACCTAGCTCACCTCCTCCTTGGGTCCATGACTAGTGCCTCAGTGTCCTTATTGCACAGGTCGATTAGAGGGAGCTGGGGAATTGTATCAGTGAAGCGTTTTTTTGTTTTGTTTTTTATTTATTTATTACATGTAAGTACACTGTAGCTGTCCTCAGACACTCCAGAAAAGGGAGTCAGATCTCATTACGGGTGGTTGTGAGCCACCATGTGGTTGCTGGGATTTGAACTTCGGACCTTCGGAAAAGCAGTCAGGTGCTCTTACCCACTGAGCCATCTCACCAGCCCCAGTGAAGCATTTACTATGCAACTGTATATGTACATGTGAAGCTGGGCGGTGGCAATGCACACCTATGATCCCAGTTCTGTAGAGACAAAGACAAGACTCTAGCCGAGTCTAAAGGACTGTCCGGTCTGGAGAAGTAAGGCAGAGAACAATTGAGGAAGCACTGACATCAGCCTCTAGCCTCCACACAGATGTGGGCTTGTGTGTACATGTGTGTACACAGAGACATGTACATTGGAGAGTCACCTGTGCTGCTGCTGATGAAAGAATAATGTCTGCCTTGTAGGGTTTTTTTCAAAGAATATGTAAGTGACTGTGCACCAGATAAATTGGATCTTCCATGTGCTAAAAGGTGTGGTTCATTATTGTTAAGGTCCTGCAACCTTTGACCTTAATTAGAGGCTTATACCTTTTCTGCAGAAATCATTGACTACTTATATAAGAACAGTCTGCCTTTGCTGAAGGAAAAGTTAGACAAGAAAATGAAGAAAAAAGACGGCCAGATCCAAACACCTGCAGCTCCCAAACAAGACTTTCTGTTCAAAGACATCTTCCATTGCGATGATGACAGTGATGAAGGGAGCCCAGAGGAGCCCAGGTGAGTACAGGTCGCTGACTCCCATCTTGTTCCATTAGGTTATGTGTGCACGTGTGACAGTCAGCGTCTCTTCACAATAGTGCCTAAGTAGCTCACCTCAGAATGAGAAGAGGTCGCCGCTTTGGCTTTTCTTTCTGCGGCTCCAGTCCATGCCTTGGTGCTGTTGCTCTGTGCCTGGAGGTAGCACACATGACAGCAAATCCTTTACCTCATAACCAGGAAGCAAAAGAGAACAAGGGAATCCCACAATCCTTTCAAGGCTCACCTCCATTGGCTGAAGACCTTCAGTGAGCAACCACCATCTCACACTGACGCTGCCCAGGGGACCTGGCCTTTAATGTGTAAGCCTTAGGGGAGTGGTCCAGAGCTGACCAAGCAGGAGGATCTTCAGTCCTGATGGCTGTTAAAAATGGTGTGATGGGCACATTTCTGAGTTTGAGGCCAGCCTGGTCTACAGAGTGAGTTCCAGGATAGCCAAGGCTACACAGAAAAACCCTGTCTTGGGGGGAAAAAATATTGTGATGGCTGGTGGATCTCTAAGTTGGAGGCCAGCCTGGTCTAGAGAGCAAGTTCCAGGACAGCTGGGGCTACATAGAGAAACCCTGTCTCAACAAAGCAAATAACAAACAAAATGTAATGGAGCTAGGTGGTGGCTCACACCTTACTCCAGCGCTCAGAAGGCAGAGGTGAGCGGATCTCTGGGTTGGAGGACAGCCTGGTCTGCACAGTGAGTTCCAGGATAGCCTGGACTACAGAGAGAGTTCCAGGACAGTCTGGGCTGCACAGAACCCCTGTTTCAAACAAACAAGCAGATGTGCTGGGCAGGTGAGCATGAAACACATTGGGGGCTGGAGAGAAGACCGTGCCAGTGTGGTGCCTGCTCACGGTGGCATCAGATCCCAGCACTCACATAAAGAGCTGGGCCTGGCCATGGTGCTGCGTGCATGCTATCCACGTTTGGGCTGAGGAACAGGAGGATCTTCAGGGCTAGGTGACCAAACTTCAGCAAGTAAGCAAAGGAGATGACCTGAAAAGCTGAGGACCACCACCAGAAATTGTCCTCTGGACTCCACATGAACAAACACACACACATCTTTAAAAGTGTTAGTTTCATGTTGATGTTGGTGTGCTTGTGAGCTGACTGAATACTCTGTACCATTGTATTGAAGCAGTTACACTGCTGGTTCCATTGAACCAGTGCAGCCACCAGTCCTAGGTGCATCAGAGAACATTACACCCAGTAAAATGAGAAAGCTGCCTCCCCTGATGGCTGTCACTGTGCTCTCTTCCAGCGCCTCTGATGTGCAGTGACTGGATCGTCTCTTCCTCAAACTGCTCTCTGTTCCCTTGGACCTGTGTTGTGCATTGGCTATAGATCCCGCTCGCATGTGATACCTCTCCTGTGCTGGGCACCGAGTCACACGGTGTTCTGCTGGAGCATTGGTAGTCTGCATCGGAGCCCAACTGGTAGCCTTGAAGAGTCTGTCAGCTGAACACAGCCCCACTGGATTCTCAGGACTGGGTGAAAGGGGTGCTCTTTGGTCAATCAGGAGAGTCAACCCAACTGTAGGGGCTTCAGAGAAGAAAACTTAGGGTTTGGGTAAGAAGAAGTATTCCATGAGATCTGTGCACTATGGAGATAGGTGGGGGAGTGGGAAGTGGGGTCACAGGATTGAAGCCAACCTGGGCTACATAGTTCCTCCAGCATATACACACACAGTGGGATGCTGGAGCATCCTCCAAAAGGAGAAGTGCATTGCCCAGAGAGCAGGAGAGTACTGCAGAGAAGCTCTAGCTCTGCAAGCCCCAATTTCCCTGTGTTCCTTCTAGCTGTTCCCATACTCAGGCTGTCTGTTGTTGCCCTGCAGAGAAATGTGTCCATGTGTGACCCTTAGCAGAACACTGCTGCAAGGGAGTCTGGGACACCCAAATGTTCAGACATTCAGACTTCTGCCCCATCTGTGCTGGGGAGACAGAAGGGAAAGTGAGGCTAATGAAACCGCCCATATACTGCTGTCTACGTTGGTGCCACTCAGCAATCTTCTGTCTCCCGAGAACTCTCAGACATGATTTCTGTGGCACTATTAGAAGGTGGACTAGAGGGCTGGTGAGATGGCTCAGTGGGTAAGAGCACCCGATTGCTCTCCCGAAGGTCCGGAGTTCAAATCCCAGCAACCACATGGTGGCTCACAACCATCTGTAACAAGATCTGACTCCCTCTTCTGGAGTGTCTGAAGACAGCTACAGTGTACTTACATATAATAAATAAATAAATCTTTAAAAAAAAAAAAAAAAAAAAAGAAGGTGGACTAGAAGGAGCTTCTGCTTGCCATGTACCTAGCACTTCCCCAGATGTGCAGATAACGGAGTAGTCAGGTGGAATGCACTAATGCACCCAGCATTCATGTGGGGTAGGAGGAGCGGGAGGTCAAAGTGGTCCTTACAAATAGCAGGCTCTAGGCCAGGGTGGCCTATAGATGACTCTGGCTCTAACAAACACACAAATAAAACATTGTGTGAATGATGGTATTTTAGTACATGGTTCTCTACCCAGCCCCTCTGTCCCTCAGGCATTCTAGACTCTGTGCTGACAGGACTAAATTGCTCCTACAAAAATAATAGTACTAATGTATAAGCCAATTCTATATTTGTGATAGAAGAAAAAATGAATATTCTTTAACAGGAAGTATGTTCCTAGAATGGGATATCATATGGTAAATTACAGTGATAACAATAGATCTGGTTGACATGACGTTATATTTTTGTGAAGTATTTCAAAAGAATATATATTTTCTCAGTTTTATAAAAATGAAAAATAAAAGAAATTGGTTGTTTATACAAATGTGTGTGAAATGACTTGAAGAAGATAATGGCTCATTATACATTTGACAGATTAGAACCCAGAGACCTAGAGCACCATGAGAGTCTCAGGGAGCTCCCAAAACTGGGTGACTTGGACCAGGGTCGCAGCTCCTCCATCTCCATCCCTGGGGTGGCTTTCTGGGGTTTCTTTGAGGCTTTCTTGCCCACACAGGATGCCCCCACAGCTCTGCCTCTGGGGCAGCAACAACAGTCTCTTCTGCTCCTGCTGTGCCCTTAGCTGCCATTCCTCAGGTTCACATGAGAGTTCATACCAGGCAGAGCTGTTAGCATGGCCAGCAGGGTATGGATGGCTCAGCTTTGAGCAGAGAAGGCGGTGCCCCAGTGGAGAGTCAGGAGCATCAATAGCAGGATGGGCTAATGGGCTCCCAAGAAGCAACTCACAAAGCAAGTAACAGCTAAAGGCATGGCGTTTCCCACAAAGCTTGTATGTGTGCTGTGTAAATGTTTGAGATTCTTAACCTTTTCCTTGCCTTTCTCCAATACACACGCACGCACGCACCAGGAAGCTGCTTAGATCTTACCTTTGCCACCACCACCCCTTCCCTGTCCACCCACCAGCTACTCTTTTGTAGTAACAATCATGGGATTTGGAGAAAAATCTGCCAGAGTATGAGGGGAAGAGAGTGTGTGGTCTAGAACCGGGGAGCTTTGGGGGCAGGTTTGAACAGACCCTGTAGGCAGCCGAAGCCTAAAAGATGGCACCCGTTTCCGGTACATCATTGCAGTAAACACCACCACTGCACAGGTGCTAGCCCGAATCTGGCGCCAACCCCTCCCGAGCAGGTGCATGCAAATTAAGGTGCCCGCAGACTGACCAATCCCAGGAGGACACAAAGCTTTTCCCTGTGCTGGGGTGTATATAAGGAGTCCTCCCTGGGTGCCTGGGGTTCCCGTAGCAGCATCGAGGCGAGGCATTCCTGCAATAAAGCTGTTGAGAAGAATCCAACCGTGTTGTGTCTTCCTTGCCGGACGAGGTGGGCGCAACAAATTGGTGGCCCGCACAGGGACCCGAGGATCTCGTGGATTCAGAACTCTTCAGCTGAGGAACGGTGGTACTGGTAAGTCTCCCAAATTGATCCCCGGTTAAAAGAGGGGATATGTTTTTCTTGCCCGTGGACCCAGTGTGGGTAGCTCTTATCGTTGTTCGTTTTTTTGTAATTTCTGGCCTCTGCTTTTGTTTGATAGAAGCAGTTAAGGCAGGTCAGAAAATTCTTACGGAACAACAAGAAAGTATGTCAGAGGAAGATAGGAAACACATAAGCAAAAGAAAGAAAAGGGGCAAAAAAGAGAAAAGGAGAAGGGAGAAAGGGCAAATTCAAAAGAAAAAGGAAATAATGAGAAAGAAAAGGAAATAGCAAAAAGATATCCCTCATTAAAAGACTTAACAGTAAGTTCAGCAAGTTCTGACTCCAGTGACTCAGAGCTTGACAAAGATGAGGAAGCTGACCTAGAAGAAGAGGCAGCTCGGTATGAGAGGGATAGGTAAGATCCAGATTAGTCATACAAAACCAATCCTTTAAAAAAAAGGGGGGGGGGGGTCGGCTGGCAAAAGAGTAAAATCGAAAGTGCTGACCGCTCCACCTCTTAACCCTGAGTATACAGGAAAAAAGGAATCCACAAAAGCTGGTAAACAAGGTACCTCATTTTGCCCAGAGGTTTGGAAGGAAGTTGGACTGACTTTCCCTGTCTTCTTAGATGGCCAGGGACAACAGCGGTATCATGAGCCAATAGATTTTAAAACTATTAAGCAACTGGCTGAGTCAGTCCGTACCTACGGGGTGAGTGCAGCTTTTGTAGTTGCACAGGTCAAGGCGCTTGCTAGATATTGCCTCACCCCGGGGGACTGGAATAATATTACTCAGGCTTGTTTGTCGTCCAGACAGTATTTAAACTGGAAGTCCTTGTCCTATGAATATGCAAACAGTCAGGCAGCAGCAAATTTAGCCACAGGACAAGATCCTCAGAGACACTGGGATGCAAACATGCTTCTGGGTTTAGGACGTTTTGCTTTAGATCAAACAAATCCTGAAGCAGTCTATGCCCAAATAAATGAGGTAGCTACCAAAGCCTGGAGGCATTACCGAACAAAGGCGCAGTCTCAGGCAATCTTACGAAAATTTTGCAGGGCCCCACAGAACCATTTTCAGATTTTGTAGCATGCCTTGTTGAAGCAGCCACTAGAATTTTTGGAGACCCTGATACAGCTATGCCCTTGGTAAAACAGCTAGTGTATGAGCAATGCACTAAGGAGTGTAGAGCAGCTATTACACCCTATAAACATAAAGGTTTAGAGGTTTGGATGAAGGTTTGCAGAGAACTAGGGGGCCCGTTAACCAATGCAGGCCTGGCGGCAGCTGTAATACAATTGAGTAGATCTAATAATGATACTTGTTATAAATGTGGTCAGAGAGGACATTTTAGAAGACAATGCCCCGAAAATGAGAAAAGGACTCCATTAGATAAACCTAGACAGCCAGGAATATGCCATAAATGTAGAAAAGGAAAACATTGGGCTAATGAGTGCAGATCAACAAAGGACATAGAAGGCCGACCATTACAAGCAGGATATGGTGGCACTAGGCCAAAAAACGGACAGCGGGGGCCCATGTCCCCAAGGCCCTCAAATGTATGGGGCTCTTCAGAAAGACCAGAAGAAACCTTGGCCATCTCTCTGTCATCTGAGAGACCACGGAGAGCCACTACTGGCTCCGCAGGATTGGACCTCCACTCCACCACCAGACTCGTATTAACCCCACAGATGGGGGTACAGCCCATAGATACAGATTTTAAAGGCCCCCTTCCCAAAGATACTGCAGTACTATTGCTTGGCCGCTCATCTTCTGCTTTAAAAGGATTACAAATTACCCCTGAAGTGACTGATCCAGATTATACGGGGGTTGTGAAAATCTTAGTGGCCTCCCCCAGTGGCATTTCAGCTATCTCCCCAGGAGATAGAATTGCTCAATTATTACTGTTGCCAAGTTTGCATAAATATTTTCCAACAAATAATAAGAGGAGAGAGTGGGCTAGGTTCTATAGGTTCTTGGTTCACTTTCTTTTCAATGGAATTAGGAGATCGCCCCATGTTAACTTTGGAGGTTGAAGGACGATCCTTTCTGGGGTTGTTAGACACAGGTGCAGATCGCAGCATCATCTCCACTCATGATTGACTGCCAAAATGGCCTTCGCAAACATCATCTCAAAGCCTCCGTGGTCTAGGTTATGAGACTGCTCCCTTTATAAGTGCTAAGGAATTGACTTGGAAAAATGAGGAAGGTAAGTCAGGGAAATTTTTTCCTTATATTGTGGATATTCCTGTGACCCTATGGGGTAGAGATGTCTTAACCAAAATGGATCTTAGACTAACTAATGAGTATTCCCCACAAGCCTGAGAAATTATGTCTAGTATGGGCTACACTCCAGGAAAAGGGTTAGGAAAGTTATTACAAAGCATGAGTATGCCAGTGCCTGCAAAGTTCAAACAAGATAAAAAGGGATTGGGTTTTTCCTAGGGGCCATTGAGGGTGGTATACCCATTACTTGGAAAACAGAGGAGCCTGTATGGGTTCCTCAATGGCCTCTTTCCTCTGAAAAATTAGTAGCTGCTAGAGAATTAGTAGAGGAACAATTGAAATTAGGACATATTAAACCTTTCCAGTCACCTTGGAATACACCCATATTTGTGATTAAGAAAAAAATCAGGCAAATGGAGGCTCCTGCATGATCTTCGAGCCATTAATAATCAAATGCAGATTATGGGCCCCATACAGAGGGGTCTGCCCCTACTTTTTAGTTTGCCCAAAGAGTGGCCTATTATAATCATTGATATTAAAGATTGTTTTTTCTCTATTCCCCTTGCATTGTGTGATAGAGAGCGCTTTGCCATTACTCTTTGTTCTGTGAATAATGAAGAGCCTGATAAACAGTATCAGTGGATAGTTTTACCTCAAGGGATGGCAAACAGTCTTACTATGTGTCAACTTTTTGTAGGAGAAGCCCTACAACCTGTCCGTGATGCATTCCCAAAATTAAGGATAGTACATGATATCCTTCTTGCCTCAAAGAATAAAGAAAGTTTAGATGAAGCCTATATTAAGCTAGTAAAAGAATTAGAAATGAAACAATTATTTATAGCTCCTGATAAAGTTCAAATGGGAAATTTAGGAGAGTTCTTGGGTGCTCGAATTACTCCACATTTTATTACACCTCAAAAGATACAATTACGTAAAGATCACTTGAAAACATTGAATGATTTCCAGAAGTTGTTGGGAGATATAAATTGGATTCGTCCATATAGAGGCTATCAAATTTTGAATTAATCCCTCTTTTTGATATATTGAAGGGTGATCCACAGCTTTTGTCACCTCGTGCTCTCACCCCTGAGGCCCGAGTAGCATTAGAAAAGGTAGAAAGGTGTTTAGAAAAGGCCAAGCTGTATAGATGGAAAGAAGGAGAAGACATCCTCCTATGCGTTTTGAAGACATTCTGTCAACCAACAGGAGTGTTGTGGCAGTCAGGTCCTCTACTGTGGATGTACCCTCATGTGTCTCCCAATAAAACCCTTGAATATTATCCCATTGCTGTAGCTCAATTAGCGATTTTGGGCATTAAATTGTGTATTCAACATTTTGGAGCACTCCCTCAGAAAATAATTACACCTTATAATGCTAATCAAATACAGATCCTAAGTTCTTTGATAGATGATTGGGCCCTATTGCGTTGTAGTTTTGATGGGGAATTAGATAATCATTATCCCAAAGATCCTTTGCTACAATTTTTTAGTGAACATCCAGTGATTTTCCCCAAAGTCACAGCATCTAAACCCATATCGGGTGCATTGGATATTTATACAGATGATTCTAAAACAGGTGTTGGTGCCTATGTAGTTAATTCTCAAAAACCTGTTCTTTTTCAATACAATCCTGGCACCCCGCAACTTACTGAATGTAAAATTGTGTTGGAAGTATTCAAAGCTTTTAAGGAATCTTTTAATCTAGTCTCTGATTCTTATGTAGTAAATGCAGTGCATGCATTAGAAATTGCAGGACCCATTAGACTCACCAGCCCTGTGTGCACCATCTTATTAGAGTTACAAAAATTGATTTGGAAAAGAACACATAAATTCTTTATTCAACATATTCGAGCTCACTCTACCTTGCCAGGCCCTATGGCTGAAAGAAATGCCTTAGTGGACACTAGTACTCCTATGGAATTTATTTTCCATGCCACTCCACTCGAGCTTGCAAAGGACTTTCATCAATTGTATCATGCTCCTGCTGCCACACTTCAGCAGAAATTTGATATCTCTCGAGCCTCAGCACGAGATGTGGTGTTACAATGCCCACAGTGTGTGCAATTTCACCACCCTCCTCATGTTGGTATTAACCCTCGTGGATTGCTTCCTCTAAAACTCTGGCAAATGGATGTTACTCATGTCTCAGCATTTGGAAAATTAAAATATGTTCATGTTTCAATTGACACCTGTTCAGGTGTCATTTTTGCCTCCCCCATGTCCAGTGAGCAATCCCGCAACGTGGTTGGCCATTACCTAGAAGCCTGGGCAGCTTGGGGAAGGCCAGATAGTTTAAAAACTGATAATGGCCCCACATATACATCAAAATCATTCCAAACCTTTTGCAAAATAATGCAGGTTAGTCACTCTACTGGCCTTCCCTACAATCCACAGGGCCAAGGCATTGTGGAAAGAGCACATCAAACCTTAAAAGAATTCTTACAAAAACAAAAAGGGGGAATCTCTGATGGCCGGCCACCCAAAGAACAATTAGCCCTTTAGCCCTCTTTACTTTAAAATTTTTAATTCTGGACGAACATGGTCGTTCAGCTGCAGATAGGCATGCCATGACCTGGTCTATCCTTAAACAGGATGTCAAATGGAAAGATGTCTTAACAGGAAAATGGTATGGCCCAGATCCCGTTATTTCGAGATCCAGGGGAGCTGTTTGTGTTTTTCCACGGGGTCAAGAACACCCGATTTGGGTACCAGAGAGGCTGATGTGAAAATTGCTCCCCCCCCCCCGACAGAGATATAGATTGTAATAGTTCCAGAAGGACATGGTTTTTAGCAGAGTATTGGCAGGGTATACTGTGTGGTTGTGAAACTTCCCACCTTCCTGCCTATAGTAGATTTTGAAATGTTTGCCACCTATGCCCATTGATGCTACTCACTGAGTGGTCCAATTTGAACCTCTTTTCCTCAAATCTTTGCTTCTGTGTGAGAATGAGTTCATTCACCAAGAAATTAGGATAGAGATGGTCAATATTGTCCATAACATAATTACACTCGGGACATCTATTATTGTCCTCCAAACTCTGAAGAATACACTTGTAGCAAAAGCTGAGGCCACATTTTGTCATGTATGCCTCCTCAGTCATATCAAAGCAGATGGGACTCTCTCTTATTTAATAGACTTAGTTCAAGAACAGGTTGAAGAATTGTATAAAGTTGTACAAGCTAATTTCTCTCAGTCTCTTGAACAGAGTGGCCTCTTATCTGAGTACCTTAAAGGAAATTGGTCGGCTAAAGAGGAGCAGTTGTCCAGAAAGCTGCTCCTCCAGATTGCCAAACTCAACAGCACTCGACTGGACCCTGTCACCTTAGGGGACTTCACCTCCTGGATCACCAATGCCTTCTCATTTTTTAAGGAATGGGCGGGAATGTTGGCCTGGGGGACAGTGGTCCTCCTGGGTTGTGTCTTTTGTATCTGGCTATTGTGACTCAAACGAGAGCATGTATAAGGCAGTGGTGTACCAAGCATTGATGGCGATTAAAGATGGCGCATCCCCCAATGTTTGGCTGGCCTCTTTAAAAAATTAAGAGTTTGCCCTAGGTCATCTGGCAGTTGTAGTCACACAGATCCACGGTATCCAGTGACAGGCAGCTTTCCTTATGCACAGACAAACCTAAGACACCGGGCCTGGAGGCGATAGGGTAACCCTATGACAGGTAAGGCTGTGACATGAAAGGATCGACCTAAGACAAGAGCCGTGGCCGATGGACAGACTTGCCCAGACCTAGTCTAGCATCATATTATTAAACTAAAAAGGGGGAGATGTAGGCAGCCGACGCCTAAAAGATGGCGCAGGTCTCTGGTACACTGTCACCATCAATAACACCACTGCACAGGCGCTAGCCCGAATCTGGCGCCAACCCCTCCCGAGCAGGTGCATGCAAATTAAGGTGCCCGCAGACTGACCAATCCCAGGAGGACACAAAGCTTTTCCCTGTGCTGGGGTGTATATAAGGAGTCCTCCCTGGGTGCCCAGGGTTCCCGTAGCAGCATCGAGGCGTTCCTGCAATAAAGCTGTTGAGAAGAATCCGACCGTGTTGTGTCTTCCTTACGGGACGAGGTGGGCGTGACAAGACCCCTGTTAGGGAGTGGACAGAAAGGAAGGGACCCTAGTTTGGTTGCTCAGTCCATTAATCAGTGTAGCTGATTCCATGCAGAGTTGACCTTGTCAAAGGGGAGGAGAGCAAGTTCAAAGGAAGGAGTGTCTTCTGATGACACTTGCAGGGCCAGTCCATCATTGATAGAAGTCAGGGAAAGAACTGACAACAGAAACCATGGAGGAACATGGCTGGCTAGGTCACTCATAGGCCAATGCTCAGCTAGCTTTCAGAGGGTAGGAAGTGAGGACAATGGTCGGATAAAGAAAGGTGTCTTTCCCACCTGGGAAGGAGCTAAGACTCCACACAACTGGAGTGCCCATAATAAATAAGGCCATCCACCAACCAGGGCCATTCTCTGAACAGTGACTTTTTTTTTTCTATTTCCATCCAACAATATCATCCATGGGGTTGGAGGTAGAGTTATATGCTGTCTGAGGCATGAAAATGAAATTGGAAGGGATCAAAGGAAGAAGTGGTCCAGGAACCTATGGAGAGACCAGCTTAAAGATCACCCGGCAGCCCAGAAGCTTTGGAGACAGACCCTGCCCGTGCAGGTGCTTTTTTGCTATTGTGGGACTCTCTGGAATAAACACTCCGACACCAATTAGAATGGACGAGAGGAGATGTCACATGCCACAGTGGACCAAAGCTAGGGCAGCACCTGCAAGGCATTGATCTTGGGTACAGTTTGCAGTCTCATTTTTATAGTCTAAACCACAAGGTTGGGTGAGGTTGTGCCAGCGAGCTAGCAATCTGCATGTTGTTAAGGGCAACGACCCATTGTTTTAGCTACTTCTCCAGGTCGCTGTGTTCCGTGTACAAGCGAAGTCATGCAAGGCAAACAGACAGTACAAGCAGTGCTTTAAGTAAATCACTGAATAAATCGATGAATCTAATAATCTGTCTCTCTGTCTTTTTTTTTTTTTTTTTTTTTGGTTTTTCAAGACAGGTTTTCTCTGTGTAGCCCTGGCTGTCCTGGAACTCACTCTGTAGACCAGGTTGGCCTCGAAGGCGTGGGCCATCATTGCCCAGCTACTGCTGCTTTCTGCTTCAGTGAACTTGTCTCCTTTTTCTGGGTCTTTCCCCTTTGATCAGTTATTTTTTTTTTGTTTTGTTTTGTTTTTTTGTTTTTCGAGACAGGGTTTCTCTTTATAGCTCTGGCTGTCCTGGAGCTCACTTTATAGACCAGGCTGGCCTCGAACTCAGAAATCCGCCTACCTCTGCCTCCCTAGTGTTGGGATTAAAGGCGTGCGCCACCACGCCAGGCTGATCAGTTCTTTTTTTTTTTTTTCCAGTAATTTATTTTTTTATTCACTTTACATCCCATCACAGCACCCCCTTAGCAGTCCTTCCAAGCGCCCCACACACACACACTGCTCCCATCCCTTTTTCTCAGAGAAACGAGTTCCCTCCCTTGGGTACCACCCCACCCTGGGTTATCTAGGCCCAGCAGTTCACTGTTCACCCTTGGGAAGAAATGGACTTCTGGGTAGACAGCCCTTGGCTCTAAAGCCCTCTCTACAGGACCACTGCCTAGGTATGGTTCAACCCACAGCGGGCCAGGCCTGTTAATTACAAGGAAGATAATCAGTTCCCCACCAGCAATCCCTCGGTTGAGATTCTTTCACTGGTACTCTGCACTGTGTGTCAAATGGACAAAGCTAAGGGCCCTCCCAATATGGAGAAGGCCAACCCCTTAATTATGTCTCTAAGAAGCTAAGCTCTCCCCCACCCCCACCCCCACCCCCACACACCAAGGACTTAACTTTGCTCTGCTTCCTTTTATGCTTCAGCATTTGATGTGGGTCCTGATTTTTGGTTCTTAGTCACTGTGAGGCTCCTGCTATGCTGCCTGGGAGATGAGCTCTTGGGAGGAGACGGAGGCTGACTTAGCCTCTTCCCCAGCACCAGAACAGTGTCTAGGCTGAATGGATGAGTGAAGGGGGATCGACAGAGCCAAGTTGGTAAACAATAAACTAAATACCGACAAGAATGATACATGCCACAAAGCCTCATAGGGGCTGTCATTTACGGGCAAATGAATGCAAATTTAGGCGTCAGGATCTTTGTAAGTATTTTGAGATATTCCAAAATCAGCTGCTAGGCACTCCTAAGATGAATTTTCTTTCTTCTTTTTTCTTTCTTCCTTTCTTTTTCCACTTGTTTATTTGTTTTTCCAGGCAGGGTTTCTCTGTGTATCCCTGGCTGTCCTATCCTGCAACTCACTCTGTAGACCAGGCTGACCTCAAACTCAGAGATCTGCCTACTTCTGCCTCCGGAGGCATGCATCGCCACCACTCAGCCAAGGAAACATTCTTTTCTTTGTTTGTTTGGTTGTTTTTTTTGTTGTTGTTGTTGTTGTTGTTTTCGAGACAGGGTTTCTCTGTGTAGCCCTGGCTGTCCTGGAACTCACTCTGTGGACCAGGCTGGCCTCGAATTTAGAAATCCACCTGCCTCTGCCTCTCAAGTGCTGGGATTAAAGGAGTACGCCACCACACCCAGCCAAGAGGGACTTTCTTAATGCTATTGTTTGAAGCAGGAAGATCCACCCTAAATGTAGGCCACACCTTCTGGTGGCAGCCACATAAAAGGACAAGGAAGATGAAACTGATTTTGCCAGCTGTGTTTACTCTTGCTGGCAAGTTCATCTATGTTGCTGCAGCCAATATGAAATCCAGGGTCTTTAGGATTTCAGCATAGACTGAAGACCAGCTCTCCTGGAACCATCCTGGACTCCAGCACTGTGGACAGAACAATTAGTGATTCTCAGCTTTTCATTTGTGAGACAGCCATTGTTGAACTACTTGGACCACACCCTGTAAACCAATCTGCTGATAAATCCCCATTTGAAATATATGTGTGTGTGTGTATGTATATATGAATATATCTGGCATGCATCTGGAGTGATTGTTATATGAGATTTGATGGGGTTATTCTTTTGAAGGATTCTCAGTCTTTGCAAAACTTACTTTCCAGATGTGCCTGGCAAACCAGGAAGTCTCCTACAGCTGGCTGAGAATTGCTTAGGTAATGGTTTTTTAAGACAACCCCTAAAGCAGAAAAGAAATGTTAAAATTTGGAAATTGACTTGCTAAAAGTACATTTTGTGTAACAATAGCTTCTAGGGGTTGGGCGTGGTGGTGCACGCCTTTAATCCCAGCACTCGGGAGGCAGAGGCAGGCGGATTTCTGAGTTCGAGGCCAGCCTGGTCTACAGAGTGAGTTCCAGAACAGCCAGGGCTACACAGAGAAACCCTGTCTTGAAAAACCAAAAAAAAAAAAAAAAAAAGAGAGAGAGAGAGAGAGAGGGAGAGAGAGAGAGAGAGAGAGCTTCTAGGAAGCTATAGTGTTCAGTCCTTGAGAGACCGATCCCCCTGCTACTGAGAAGCCTAAATCCATCCTACAGAGTATCTCTCCCAACCCATCAATGATCCCATATACTATAGAACAATATATATATGTATATACACATATATATGTATGTATGTGTATGTATATATGTGTGTGTATATATGTATATATGTGTGAATATATATGTATGTATATATATATTCATATTCATTTTATTAGCGCTGATCCTTTAGATAACTCTTACTAATACAATATTAGTAGGCCAGTCTCATAGGATCCTTAAAAGAAATGAGTTGGAGTAATTAGCTCCAGTTTACCTTCTGAGAGTACCTCCAACGTGTCTGCCCCACCCTACCCCCTCTTCTCAGAGACTTGCTGGCACACACAAGAAGAACTGTGAAGAGTGAACAGAGACTTCCTCAAGGGGAGAATCAAGACAGGCTGTTAGTATGTACAGCCTCACTGGGCTGCGTGTCCCCCACCCCAGGCAAGCTGGCAATCAATGCAGGGCAGTGGGGGAGGAGCTTTACAATGCTCAGATGGCCCCGGAGCACACTACCACGGCACAGCGTGCTGTATCCAATGGGACCGGAAAGAGTCATAAACCCAGCAGAGCTGATTAACAATGACCCAGCCTAGCTGAGCCACAGATGCAGTCACAGCCCTTGTGTCTTGTGTCTCCCACTCTTGGTCTTGATCTCCACGTGTTGTATGCTTGCGGACCTTTTAATATTTGTACAACTTGGGAATATTGGATTGATGGGAAATTTCTTATGAATCATTTGTGCCTTCTCCCAGGAGTGCTACTTCTAAGCGACCCCAGGAAAGTCCTGATAATATTACCCCTCCTGCTTTTAGGAAATATCCTTTTCTGGGCCCAACTGAAGGTCTTTCTTATGCCTAGGAGGTTGTGACTCACAAAAAGATACCAAAGCTCTCCTTATGAGGCTCCACTCCAAGATACTCTTGGAGCATCTGCCCAGGATCAAGATAATACAAACAAAGTAAACTTTAAAGGTAAGCAAAATCCAGTGGGCTAGAGGAGTTGGCAGCAGATCAGATCCAAAGCCTCTTCCTACTCTACCCTCCGGCAACTGTGTGGTATATAAGATCGAGAGCTGCATATAGTATGGCCTTCCAGAAAAAGATATAGCAACAAAGATAGGCTGGAGCCATCTCTGCACTACACAGGGGCTTAGAGTGATGGACAAAGAATGGTGAGGATACCTGACAACAGAATGAAGAATTAAGACCTCCCCTTCTGCGGGGGTGGGGGGGTGGGTGGGGGGGGGTGGCACTCGCCTTTAATCCCAGCACTCGCACTCGGGAGGCAGAGGCAGGCAGATTTTCGCCCAATCATAGGGCGAAGATTTAGAGACGCGATTTCCGGGTTCCAGGAGGAAGAGGCGGAGACAAGATCTAGAAAGGGGCTTTTGGGCCTGGAGCACAGACACCATGTAGGCTACCGGAAGAATTCTGATATAAGAGAGCTGATGAGTGCCCAGCATGGTGGCACACGCCTTTAATCCCAGCACTCAGGAGGCAGAGGCAGGCTGATGAGTTTAGGACGATAGGTTCCGCACCCAGTGGTTGTGTTATCTGCCTAGTTTTAAAATATTAAGTCTGTCTGATGTTTTCCATCTGTGTTGACTCAGGTGGGCAGGCTCCAGGCATTCTCAGGAGGGACGGTTGTTGGGGGGCCTAGCAGCCTCAGCCAGAGGATCAGGCAGGATGTAGGAGCTAAGTCGTGAGGGGCCGCAGCACTGGGCAAGGAGACCAGGCTAGGAGGACATGTGCTTTTTAAAATCACACACATTTGTCTAGTGCTTTGAAATTATAAATGCTGCCAGACTAAGAATAGGGTGCAGTATATTAAGTATGCATGCTTTGGCAGAAAAACTCAGATTCCTTGAAATTGGGTTATAGGTCTGATAATAAAAATCACACCTGTTCTTTCTGAACTTGGTAATTGTAACTGAATCTGCAACTTCAGACCTGCAATGAAAAAATCAAACACATGTGCAGGGAAAAAATGATATGATTTGTATTTCTTGGGAAATCATGCCTCTGTCATTATTTTATGAGATCTATATAAATAAAGAAGCAACCTGATTGCTAGTCAGTCAGAGCTGCAAGAGTCTTCAGCTTTGCTGATTCAATCCTCCTTCACCAACTCTTTACCTCCCCTCTGGGACCTGGCCATCCCTGGGGCTGGCCTCCGGCACCCCCATACATATGAACTGCCACGGGTAAACAGTTTCTGAAAGAAGGGATGCCTGGGCGCAGCAGAAACAAACAACTGCCTCGAAGTCAAATCCTGGCTCCAAGCTGGTGGCCTAGGCTCTGCTGGAGACAGGGTCCCAGCCTGCCTTCTCTCTGTTCATCTGCTTTCTCTAGAGATCTCCAGACAGCTCTCTCTGTTCTCAGTTCTCCAAGCAGTTCTCTCCTGCAAAATTCCCTGGCTAACTTGTAGACCACAAGCCCAGTCTTTTATTTTACATATCAATCCAGTCGTTTATTCCAGGTTCCCTTCGGTTATCCTATGAATCAGCATCCTGTGGCCCAGCCCCATACTTTTGCTTTCACTTTTGCAAAAGAATTCCGCGATCTCCCCTGTGGGCACCGTTCACAGATCCTATCTACTACTGTAATAGACATTCTTCCATGAATGTGTAGTATGTATCAGTGTGTTCGGAATCCAGATGAAGATTCCCTGGAACTGGACATGGGCTGCCATGTGTGTGCTATTGAATGAACCAAGGTGCTATGGGAGAACAACCACTGAGCCATCTCATCTTAGCCTCCAAACATGAATAAAGTTTTGTTCTCTTGGAAAAAAAAAAAAAAGAATTCAGAGATCTGCCTCCCTCTGCTTAGCACGGTCAATGAGCTAGCTGGGTGGGACACAGACATGAAATTACCATTTCTGCCCTACCTGGTCCTGGACTTTGTCCCAAGCTGACATTGAACTCAGGAATCTGCCTGCCTTTGTATCTTTCTGACAAGCTGGCTCATTAATGCAGCTACCTTTGTTCCTTTAGATTTGTGAAGCCACTCATATAATTCATATTGTATCCTTATTTTTGCATAGTTGAGAGAGATGGCTGGAGAGATGGCTCCGCAGTTAAGAACACTGACTGCTCTGCCAGAGGTACTGAGTTCAATTTCCAGCAACCACATGGTAACTCACAACCATCTATAATGGGATCTGATGCCTTCTTCTAGTGTGTCTGAAGACAGCTACAGTGTACTCATATCAATAAGAAATAAACCTTTGGGTTGGTGAGATGGCTCAGTGGGTAAGTGGGTAAGAGCACCCGACTGCTCTTCCTAAGGTCCAGAGTTCAAATCCCAGCAACCACATGGTGGCTCACAACCACCTGTAACAAGATCTGACGCCCTCTTCTGGAGTGTCTGAAGACAGCTACAGTGTACTTACATATAATAAATAAATAAATCTTTTTTAAAAAAAAGAAAAGAAATAAACCTTTAAAAAAATTATAAGGGCGGGAGAGATGGCTCAGTGGTTAAGACTGCTCGTCCTAAGGTCCTGAGTTCAAATCCCAGCAACCACATGGTGGCTCACAACGATCCGTAATGCGATTTGACGCCCTCTTCTGGTGCATCTGAAGACAGCTACAGTGTACTTAGATATAATAAATCTTAAAACAAAACAAAACAAAACAAAACAAAACAAAACAAAACAAAACAAAACAAAACAAAACTGGGTGCACCAGCATCTGTCTGTAATCCCAGTACCAGGCTAAGACAGAGAGATCCCTGGAACTTGGTGGTCAACCATTCTACCTGAATTATTCAATAGAGACCCTGTCTCAAAAACTAAGGTGGAGCTCAATCAAGGAAGACACCCAACATCAATCTCTGCTTCTTTTTCTCTCTTCCTCCCTTCCCCCTCCCACCCCCTCCTACCCCCCACTGAGCAGTGGTGGTACACACCTTTAATCCCAGCTCTTGGGAGGCAGAGGCAGGCAGATTTCTGAGTTCGAGGCCAGCCTGGTCTACAGAGTGAGTTCCAGGACAGCCAGGGCTACACAGAGAAACCCTGTTTCGAAAAACAAAACAAAACAAAAAAAAAACCCAAAAAACCAAAACCAAAACAAAAGTGAAAGCAGTAATGGAAGAGTTGAGCAAAATTGGCTGTTTATGGTGGTGTATGCCTTAATCCCAGCAATGAGAAAGCAGAGGCAGGCAGATCTATGTGGGTTTGAGGCCAGTCTGATCTATATAGTAATTTCCAGGCCAGTCAGTGCTAAATAATGAGACTCTGTCTCAACAAAAACAAAAAGTAAGCGGGGGGGGGGGGGGGGGGGGGGGGAGATATTGAAAGACCCACAACGTTCTGACTCCAGAGAGGTGACACCCCAAATCACTCAAGGTCTTGTTGCAAACTGCAAGAGGACTTTTTATTTCAAGAGCGCTCTCGGGCCTACAGTCATACACCATGCAGGGGTAGAGGACCATGGCACCCTGAGTAGTTGGGTAAGGGGGTATTTAAAGGAAGAAACCACAACTCAAGGGGGTGGGAAGGGCGTGGTTGGAAAATACCAAAAATACCAGTTAAGAGTCACGAGGAAGTGGAAAGTCAAGACAGTTTTCTAGGAGCCTCTAACAATAGCACCTTTGCATAGCGGGTTCCAGCAACAGTCAGGGTGGGTCAGGGTGACTTTCTTTGAATGAACACTTCCTGAACACAGGAAGAGGGTGGGTGAAGGAATGTTGCTATCTGTTTTATGATTAGCATGCCTTGGAGTATTGAGTCACAAAGGTCACATTCTCAAGCATGGGCCTAAAGGCCTAGAATTTTTGTTTTTACGTTATACTTTTTCAATATGACTGTAGGCTTAGATTTTCTTTTTCTTTCTTTCTTTTCTTTTTTTCTTTTTTTTTTTTTTTTTTTTTGGTTTTTCAAGACAGGGTTTCTCTCTGTATAGCCCTGGCTGTCTTGGAACTCACTTTGTAGACCAGGCTGGCCTCGAACTCAGAAATCCACCTGCCTCTACCTCCCAAGTGCTGGGATTAAAGGTGTGCACCACCATCATTTACCCTCCCTTCTAGCCCCTCCATCAGAGGTAGTGGGGAAAGAAGGTTTATAGGAACGGGTTATGGACCTGTTTAAAAGTAGTTCTTTGTGGTAATTCCACTCTTCATTGTCAGGACACCAGCAGTCTAGTCCAATCAACTGAGTTGCCAAGGAAACCAGAAATTTTCCACTGCATATGACACAAAAAAAGAAAGAAAAGAAAATTTAGCAGATCTTGTTATATCAAATTTAAATAGATTAAGCTCATGAAGTATAAACATAAATTGGCAGATTTGATTATAAAATATGCATTATTTATGACACATTAGTGTTTTCTTGTGACATGTCTTTTTGAGTTTGGTGTATCATGATGCCTCGTGGGATGAATTAGGAAGTGTCTTCCTGACGCAGATGATACAGGTTTCGAGTTTTTGTGACCTTTTTTGTTCCAGTTGGGCTTAGCCCTGGGTCCCAAGGTGCCTGATACTCAATCGTCAACAAAAGTCAGCTTGAGACAGTGGCTCTGAGTTCATTGTTCCACGTCAATGAAACTTTCTTTAAACTTTTTGATTCTTTGTGAGTTTCACATCATTCACCCCAGTCCTGCTCATCTCCCTGTCCCCTTATATCCATCCTTTGCCCTTGCACCCCCCCCCCGAAATAAAACACACAAACAACAAAAAAACCAAACCATAGAAAACACCTCATCATGGAACCTGTGCTATTTCACAATTTCCCACGGGATATTCCTCTGTCCACAAATCTTCATTGGAAATGTTCATTGAGGCAATGAGTTATTGGCCTAGTTCAAGATCTCTGGCTTCTGTGACACTATGTGTGTGTGTGTATGTGTGTATATATATATATATATATGTATATATATATATATATATATATATCCTCCCTGAAACTCTTCCCAGTTATCCTGTTGTTGCCCAGTGTCATGGAGAGTCTGCAGTTTTGGATCATTAGGAATGGCCCTTTCATAAATGAAAACATATGCAGATGATATAGATTTTATGGTGGACCAATTCAGAGCCCTGGACTTGGGCCTGGGTGATAGCAGAACTGGTCAGCCCACTGACTCTCCTTTATCTACCACCAGGGTGAGTTCCCTAGCACTACCTCAGCTAGGCCACCAGTGCCACCATCAGCAGGAGGCAGGGTCAGCTCTCCAGCTCTCATGCTCTCAGGGCCGGCTCACCCACTTTCGTGCCTCCAGAGCCAGCTCCACTGTGCTGTCCAGTCAAGGTGCAGGGCCCACTCTCCCAAGTGCTGCAGCTTGTGAGAGGCTGGTTTAGCTCTTTCACTCTCACACCCTCTGGGCTAGCTCACCCCTGCTTTCACCAACAGGCCCAGCTCCACTGTGTTAAGGGCACAGACTCTGACAGCAAAGCAGCATTCAGAAGCAAATCAAACGTTCTTAAGAAGCTTTACAGAGAAATACGATGAAGGAAAATCAAGGTGTGAGAGAAACTCCCAAGGAAGAGTGAGAAGGATTTCTAAGACAGGAAGAAGCCTTCAAATTACTTAACATTTTTTAATTGGACCATGGCAGAAACTGGACGAAGGCTGAGCGAGTCTCTGTTAAGATTAGAGATGAGGGCTGGTGAGATGGCTCAGTGGTTAAGAGCACCAACTGCTCTTCCGAAGGTCCCAAGTTCAAATCCCAGCAACCACAAGGTGGCTCACGACCACCCGTAATGAGATCTGATACCCTCTTCTGGGGTATCTGAGGATAGCTACAGTGTACTTACATATAAATAAATAAATCTTAAAAAAAAAAAAAAAGATTAGAGATGAACTCTCTGGCCATCATGGGCCGAGCCAGTGGAGGGCCTACACTAAGGAGCTGTTCAGAGAGATGACTTTTTGTTTGTGTACCCACACAGTTAGGGGTAGTAGAAGCCCCACTGCTGACTCCAGCTTTGACTTTGAAGTCAGCTAGCTGCTTGTCACTTGGCGGGCATTACCACCATCTGACCTTGCAGGTGTTAATTACAGTGAGCCTCTTTGTTCCCACAGCCTGTGTCTTTATAGGGGCAGAGTTTAACTCCATCCCAGTCATCAAGATGCAACTCCCTCATATTCAGCTCCTAGTCTGCAAGGTGGTTGGATGTAGTCTCCTCTATTTACTTGTAATTTAGTTATGTTAGCTGCATGCAAAGTAAGAAGATAAGAACGGGCTGTAGAATGTTACACTTGTCCTCTTTGGTGATGAACAGCAATGTGGAAATGTAAACTGGGTGTGGGGTGTGGGGGAGGGGCTGCTGCTGGCCTAGAATGCTGCTTTCCTTCTATCTGTCTAGTTCAATTATCTCATAGCCAGCTACAAGTCCTCCTGTTGATCTTCCTTGGTGCTCCAGGCTGTGCTATGTTAGCCCTTAGAGAGTGACCTTAGTTCTCACCACAGTTTATGTGAACGAACTACACACACACACACACACACACACACACGTGATATATATATATATATATATATATGTATGGATGGTACTGCTCCCAATAGGCTGGGCTCTCTTACATCAATTAGCAATCAAGAAAATGCTCCACAGACATCAAGCCAATCTGATAGAGACAATTCCTCAGTTGAGGTTTGAGTCAAGTCAAGAAAAGCTAACCAGGACAGTGACAGTTTGAATACTTGCCAACCTGGATACCTCTCAGTTGTTAGGTCTCTGTTTACTGAATCAGTCTCTGTTACACTGCTCCACAGATTTTTCTGTGTCTTCTGCACTGAGTGTTGACAGTTTGTATTTCAAGGAGTTTGTTCATCTAGGTGTCCTACTGTGTTGGTCTTTCATTTGCTCCTATGGGATCTTTCCTTTATATAGGAGTTAAAGATTGGGCCAGTTCTCTGCAGTGGAAGTCAACAGAAAGGTGACTGGAGAGGAAGTAGAGACAACTGTCCTGCAGAGCAGGCAGGCTTAGATGGCAGGCACAACTGTGGGAAGGAAGATCGGAGGCAGAAGCAGCCCTAGAGTCAGGGCTCCACCCTGTCAACCTCCTTCTGGTTTGCCCTCCCTGATGTCATCACATTTAAAGGAGGTTCACTGAAATCTATTGGGGTGAATTCCCCTAGGGAGATGTGAATAAGTATCTATTCACCCTAGATAGAGCCTGCATTAGACTAAAGAAAGAATTCTACTCAGGTCTAGCTTAGTGAACCAGTGAGCTTCTTGGAGTTACATACAGGAATATGGTTGGGGGTTCCAAGGCTCTGACACTCTTCATCTGACCTCCTCAGGTACTGCACACATGAAAGATGCCTTAGTGGTTAAGAATAGTAGGTGCTTTTGAAGAGGACCTGGGTTTAATTCTGAGCACTCACATGGCAACTCACAAACGCCTGTAACTCCAGTTCCAGGGAGATCTGCTGCCCTTTCTTGGATGTCTTGGGCACTGCACTCATGTGCATATACATATGTGTAGGCAAAACATTCACACACCCAAAAGAATAAAATCATAATAAAAAAGTAAAGTTGGGTAGCAGTGACACTTTTGCATGATTTTAAAAGTCAACAGAGGGCTAGAGAGATGGCTCAGTGTTTAAGAGCCCTGACTGCTCTTCCAGAGGCCTGAGTTCAATTCCCAGCAACCACATGGTGGCTCACAACCATCTGTAATGGGATCTGATGCCACCCTCTTCTGGTGTGTCTGAAGAGAGTGACAGTGTGCTTACATACACTAAATAAATCAATAAATATTTTTTTAAAAATGTCAGGTAGTGGTGGCCCATGCCTTTAATCCCAGCAGTTGGGAGGCAGAGGCAGGCAGATTTCTGAGTTCCAGGACAGCCTGGTCTACAGAGTGAGTTCCAGGACAGCCAGGGCTACACAGAGAAACCCTGTCTTGAAAAAAACCAAAAAATAAAATAAAATAAAAGTCAACAAAATCTGAGATTTATTTTACACACATACACGAGAGACAGAGACATAGAGACATAGAGAGACAGAGACAGAGAGAGAGAGAAACAGAAAGAGAGACAGAGACAGAGAGAGTACTCTCGCATGCATACATCTGTGTACACATTGGATCACATCATGGTCACCATGTAGGTGCTAGTATTAAAACTCAGGACCTCTGAAAAAGGAAACCAATGCTCTTAACCTCTGTCTTAGTCAGGGTTTCTCTTGCTGCAATGAAACACCATGACCAGGAAGCAAGATGGGGAGGAAAGGGTTTATTCAGCTTACACATTCACATTGCTGTTCATCACCAAAGGAAGTCAGGATTGGAACTCACAGAGGGTAGGAACCTGGAGGCAGGAGGTGATGCAGAGGCCATGGAGGGTGCTGCTGCTTGCTGGATTGCTTCCCCTGGCTTCCTCAGCATGCCTTCTTATAGAAACAAGGATTAATACAAGGATCCATGATTTGCTCAAGAATGATACCCCAGACTCAAATAGCATGCAAAGGCAAAGAGCGTTTATTCTGAAAAAATTACCAGCTTGCAGAGATAGTAAGTTTAAACATATTAAATGCCATATTGGAGTTAAACAATGTTTTTATTCTAAACTTTACCTTGCAAACATAAAACAGGAGAGTTAAATAAAACTTTAACTCATAATTTACCGCATCAGTTTTTAGCCTGACTATCCACCCCTGTTAAGTTTGAGCCTTAAAAGTCAATTTTGAATTGAAGCTCTTCTAGTATTAAAATAAAACTTTTTAATCCAAAAACATTCTCCATAAAGAGACTTACATAACAGAACACAACAGTTTTCCATATGGTTTAGTTTAGGCTGAAACCAGTCTCAGAACAGGAAAAGGTTAAAAAGTTGGGAAGCTGCTACATCCTTGGCTGAGCGACCTCTTATTTGGGTTGCTGGAGCATTGCCAGGGTTAAGGCAAACTGAAAGGAGGGGGTGGATTTTAAGAGTTAGTGATTTCTAACCTTTTAATGTAACCCTCTAAAAATTTTAATTCCTGATATCACTGTAATATATCTGATGTAATGAAAAGAAAAAGAAAAGGACTAAAGCTTCCCTTTTGACTGCTAGGACATCTTGGGTTCCTGAGGTGCTTCTAGGAGCTGGTATTGCTGTTTGAGAACCGCCAATTCAACAGTGAAAATCTGTTCTTTCACAAACTTGACTAAAACATTAATTACACAGGGTCTACAAATCAGGGCCAGCCTCAGAAGGAAGAGTGGGCTAGTCAAAGCAGAGACAAAGGTGGCCAACCAAGGGGACTGGTTAAAGAGGGACTCATACCAGCTTTGAGACCGTGCTCTTTGTAATTTCCTGTCTTTAATCTTTTTCTAAGCTGAGCCATATCTTCTTTGACTACTTTGGAGTGACCAGCATAAGCACAGCATTCTTCTCCAAGAGCTGAACATAAACCACCCTGCTGAAGAAACAACTCCAATCCTCTTCAATGGTTTTTAACTGTTTCAGCCAGAGAGGAAAGGGAATCTTGTAGAGCATTAATAGACTTGTCTATTTCTCTTATATTGCTATCTAGTGCAATGTATATGGTTCTGTAATTCTTTTTTTTAAAGATGTATTTATTTTTATGAGTACAGTGTTGCTGTCTTCATACACACCAGAAGAAAGCATCAGATCTCATTACAGATGGTCATGAGCCACCCTATGGTTGCTGGGAATTGAACTCAGGACCTCTGGAAGAGCAACCAGTGCTCTTACCCATACAGCCATCTCTCCAGCCCCTAAGTTCTATAATTCTTATCATGTAATATTAGTGCTGAAGCTCCTGTGCAAGCTGCTCCAGCTACTCTTATACCAAGCAGGGTGAATAATACTACAGCAGATACATCAACCCTTTTACCCAGTGAGCTGGGGAGACTAATTGATTGGGACTATCTTCCCCTGTATAGTAAGTTAATCAGGGAACTAGCTGTACCAGGACATAGAAATCAGATGAGGTATTTAAAGTTTGTTGTTGTTGTTTTTATAAAGACAAGGTTTCTCTGTGTAGCACTGGCTGTCCTGGAACTCACTCTGTAGACCAGGCTAGCTGTGAACTCAGAAATTCACCAGCCTCTGCTTCCCAAGTGCTGGGATTAAAGGCGTGCGCCACCACGCCCGGCTGAGGTATTTAAAATTAAGGTGTAAATACAAGGGATAAGTCCTGATGCACAGGCCTACCAAGCATCTCTGGAGGTATATATTATCTATAATTTATATTGGCAAGAGTCATAATGGAACTGCAGAGGTGTGAATGTTCCGAGGGTGTCTTGTCCTGTTACTAACAGTAAGGTCAGTTTACTGTTATTTGACTACTGCCATCTCTACTGATTACTCTCTGTGGACTGAACAGTTTCCAGGGATAGCTGTTCCTTCATAGTAGTGGGACTGGACATTTAAGCATAACCAACAGTCCTGTGTCAATACTTGATGAGAGGAGTTAAGTACTTGGAAAGAAGCTCCCAAGAGTTCCAACCCCTTTCAGGGGTTCTGAGCCAGGTTGTGAAATGAGGTTTTGTTGGAGAAGGAGGTTAATGAAGTTGCTTCTTGGTGTAGTGGTAGGAATGGGAATAGATGTGGACAAAGGCCAGGGATCTGGCCTTGTTAGGACTTTATTGGGTCCAATGGGTACCCCTAGAACTTGTCTAACAACTAGTCTGACGGTGAACAGAATTCCTCCATAAGAGCCACCTACTCTCTGATATAATCTCAATGCCCAAACATAACCCATATCCCATCCTGTGGCCTGTTTTCCTTTTTCTGTGAAGCTGAGTGTCAGGGCATTGCAAGGTAGATATGGGTGAGAACTGTGAGCAATATGAAAAGTCTGAGAAAAGCATGGGGGTATTCCATTTCTAACTAGCTTGATGAAGTCAGATTTAATGAGAGTTCCCTGTTGACAGAGCCAGTGCCTTCACAACCCCAGTGTACACAATAATAGTGGGAGGCTCCTCCACAGCTTCTCTGGCAGGCTTGATGCTCTGGGCACACAGAAACATATTGTCGCCGGGCGTGGTGGCGCACGCCTTTAATCCCAGCACTCGGGAGGCAGAGGCAGGCGGATTTCTGAGTTCGAGGCCAGCCTGGTCTACAAAGTGAGTTCCAGGACAGCCAGGGCTACACAGAGAAACCCTGTCTCGAAAAACCAAAAAAAAAAAAAAAAAAAAAAAAAAAAAAAGAAACATATTGTCCTTGAAGGTATTTTTTCCTATAGGGACTAACAGGTGATGTATCAAATCTTCTAGATCAAAGTGTAAGCCTGAGAACCAAGATCCAAGGGAAGCAGCAAGGTTGACCTGGTGTCTCAGTTAGGGTTTACTGCTGTGAACAGACACCATGACCAAGGCATGCCTTATAAAGGACATTTACTTGGGACTGGCTTACAGGTTCAGTGGTTCAGTCCATTATCAAAGTAGGAGCAGGGCAGCATCTAGGCAGGCATGATATGGCAGAGCTGAGAGTTCTACATCTTCATCTGAAGACTGCTAGTGGAAGACTGATTTCCTCGAACCTAGGATGAGGGTCTTATAGCCCACACCCACAGTAACACAACTCCAACAAGGTACACTTTCTAATCATGCCACTCTCTGAGCTGGGTATATACAAACAATTATATTCCACTCCCTGGCCCCCAAACATATGAGTCTATGGGGGCCATACCTAAACATAGCATAATAAAAAATACATTTAGTTCAACTTCTAAAGTCTCCATAGTCTATAGCAGTCTCAACAATGTTAAAAGTCCAAAGTTCAAAGTCTCTTCTGAGATTCATGTAATCACTTAACTGTAATCCCCAAAGCAAGACAGGAAACCAGCAGGGCAAACTCAGAACTCTGCATCTCTATGTCTGATGTCAACACAGTCTTCAGATCTCCAACTCCTTTTTCATCTTTGTTGACTGCAACAACTTCTTTCTCCTGGGCTGCTTCCACTCCCTGTTAGCAGCTTTCCTTAGCAGATAGCCCATGACTCTGGCATCTCGAACATCTTGGGGGTCTCCAAGGCAACTTCAATGTTACAGCTTTTTGTTTCAATGTCTGGGATCCACACATGATCTGGGTTCCTCCAGAGGGCTGGCATCATTTCTCAAGCTCTGCCTTCTGTAGCACTCTAAGCTCAGGTTGATCCACTCCACCACTGCTGTGGCTGTTCTTGGTGACCATCCCATGGTACTGGCATTTCCAATACACTGGAGTCTTCTGCTGCAACAGATTTATTTATTTTATTGTATTTAAGTACACCGTAGCCGTCTTCAGACACACTAGAAGAGGGCATCAGATCTCGTTACATGGTTGTGAGCCACCATGTGGTTGCTGGGATTTGAACTCAGGATCTTTGGAAAAGCAGTCAGTGCTATTCACTGCTGAGTCATCTCTCCAGCCCCCAGCTTCTTCTTCTTTGCTTGTTTGTTTGTTTTTCCAATGTCTGGCATCCACAAGTGATCTTCTGGGCTCTTCCGAAGGGCTTAGGTTAGTTCTCCAGTTCTGCCCTGTATAGCACTCTAAGCTCACGTTGATCAACTCCACTGCTGTTGTTGTTCTTGGTGATCATCCCATGGTACTGGCATCTCCCATACACTGTGTTCTTCTCCTGCAATGGCTTCTCATAGGCTCTCTTCATGGTGCCAAGCCTCAACTTTGCATGACCCCTTCGTCTTGTGTCATCAACTGCAATTGAGGCTGCACTTTCACTAATGGCCTTCCATGGCCTCTCACAGTGCCAAACCTCAGCTGTTCTTCATGACCCCCTCATGCCTTCAAAACCAGTACCACCTGGGTGATTCTTACATTATCAAGTACAGCAGCATGAGGTACAACCTTCACTGTCTCTGGAACAGAGCTCAGTGCTTTGTGCTTTCAGAAAACACTTCTCAGAAGATTTCACCTTAGTGATAAGCTGGTCTCTTCTTCTCCTTCTCCTCCTTCTCCTCCTCCTCCTCCTCCTAAAGAGATTTATTTATTTATTTATTTATTTATTTATTTATTTATTATATGTAAGTACACTGTAGCTTTCAGAAAACTCTTCTCAGAAGATTTCACCTTAGTGATAAGCTGGTCTCTTCTTCTTCTTCTCCTCCTTCTCCTCCTAAAGAGATTTATTTATTTATTTATTTATTTATTTATTTATTTATTATATGTAAGTACACTGTAGCTGTCTTCAGACACACCAGAAGAGAGCTTCAGATCTCATCACAGATGGCTATGAGCCACCATGTGGTTTCTGGGATTTGAACTCAGGACCTTTGAAGGAGCAGTCAGTGCTCTTAACCACTGAGCCATCTTTCCAGCCCAGTTGGTCTATTCTTAATCACCACTAATTTTTTAGCTCCAGCTAACCAGCATCAATTGTCCCAGTAGTCCCTTCTATTCTGGAGTCTAAAGCCAGAGCCACGTGGCTGAAGCTACCAAGTTCTGTGCTTGCTAGGGCTGGAATATGCCCCCCTTGTTCTATTACATCATCACCAGCTTTCTGTTTTCTAACTCCTTCACTGCCTAAGCTTGGCTGTCCTGGAACTTGCTCTGTAGACTGACTTTGAACTCAGAGATCTTCATGCCTGTCTCCTAAGCACTGGGATTAAAGGTGTGGTGGCACACACCTTTAATCTGGGGTACACCTTCTGCTGGAGACCATATAAGGACATTGAAAGAAAGGAATCTCTCTCTCTCCCCCCCCTCCCTCCCCCTCCCCCTCTCTCCTTCGCCTGCTTGTGAAGATCCTTGGACTTTCATTCACAGCTGCTACGGACAATTGTTGGGAATTGGACTGCAGACTGTAAGTCATCATAACAAATTCCCTTACTATATAGAGATTACCCATAAGTTCTGTGACTCTAGAGAACTCTGACTAATACAGAAGTTGGTACCGGTATGAGACAGGGCATCTCTGTGTAGCTCCGGCTGTCCTGGAACTCACTCTGTAGACCAGGCTGACCTTGAACTCATAAATCTGCCTGCCTCTGCCTCCCAAGTGTGTCACCATGCCCGGCTTGATTTTCTTGATGAGTTAGGTGATTTGGTGTACAAAGTTTTCTACAAGATGGGGGAAAATCAGAAAATTATTTTACTGGCTGGTTGCTCTTAGCATCTGGGGAAAAACGATGAATGAAAAGAAGGAGTTGTGTGATAAAATCGAAAGGCTGCAGACACAAGTAAAGGATCTAAAAGTTGCTAAGTGTGTCCTTGAAGAGAATCTTCTCTCCTGCAGCCATAGAGCTCAAGTTGCAGAAAATCAAACTGAAACCCTCATTGTAATAAGGTTGGCTGAACTACATTGAAAATTCAAGTCTCAGCCTCAGAGTGTTGACAGCTAAAATAAGGGCACTAATTGGCAAAGAATGGGATCCTATAACTTGGGATGGGGATGTGTGGGAAGACCCTGTTGAAGCTGAGAATTTTCAATCTTCAGATTCTCAAGGGTTTGCACCACCTGAGGAAGTAGTACCCTCAGCCCCACCCCTTGAAATAATGCCTTCCCCACGAGGAAATTAATTCTGCAGAGTCTGATAAACCAGCAGTGACTTCACTGAAGAAAATGCCAGACAAGACAATACTGAGGTTTCTCAAGGCCCAGCAATAGTTTCTTCTATACCTATAACCAGACTCAAGGCAAAACAGGCTCCTAGAGGGGAAGTAGAAAGTGTAGTCCATGAGGAAATTCGCTACACTGCTAAGGAGCTTAATGAGTTTGCTAATTCATTCAAGCAGAAGTCTAGCCAATATGTGTGGGAATGGATTTTAAGGGTGTGGGATAAGGGTGGGAGGAACATAAAACTGGAGCAGGCTGAGTTTATTGACATGGGCCCTCTGAGTGCAGATTCTAGGTTTAATACAGAAGCTTGCACAGTTTAAAAAGGTGTCAAAAGTTTGTTTGAATGGTTGGCTGAAGTGTTTATCAAAAGATGGCCTACTGGAAAGGACTTGGCTGATATTCTGTGGCTTAGTGTTGATGAAGGGATTTTTAAGACTTGGGGAAGTTGCAATGTGAGAGTAGATATATTGTGTAAAACCTAATCTTCCACAATGGGAAGGTCCAGAAGATATGCCCTTCACCAGCTCTATAAGACGCAAACTGGTGAGAGGGGCACCAGCACATTTGAAGAATTTTGTTCTTGCCCTTTTTCTTGTGCCAGACCTTAGGGTTGGAGATGCTGCTGCTCAGTTAGATGAATTAAATTCAATGGGTTTAATTGGACCCTGAGGTAACAAGGGCCAGGTGGCAGCATTGAGTCGCCAGAGACAAGGTGATCCTAGTTATTATAATGGACAGCGTAGACAAAACAATGTTTATAATAACATACCCAGTAATGGTCAGCACAGGAGAGGTGAAATTTATAATGGCATGACTCGCTTGGACCTTTGGTACTGGCTAATCAATCATGGTGTTTCCAGAAATGAAATAGGTAGGAAACCTACTGCATATCTGTTTGATTTGTATAAGCAGAAAAATTCTCAAATGAAAGAAAAAAATTACAAATGAAAGAAAGGCTACATTAGATCGTGGTAAATGGCAATCTCGGCCAGTGAATAAATTTCCAGATTTGAGTCAGTTTGCAGATCCAGAACCCCTTGAATGAAGGGGTGGCCAGGTTCCCCTGAGGAAGAATCTTGATTTTTTTTTTTTTTTTTTTTTTTTTTTGGTTTTTCAAGACAGGGTTTCTCTGTGTAGCCCTGGCTGTCCTGGAACTCACTTTGTAGACCAGGCTGGCCCCGAACTCAAAAATCTGCCTGCCTCTGCCTCCCGAGTGCTGGGATTAAAGGCGCATGCCACCATGCCTGGCCTAAAAGTTTTGCTGTTACCCTTTCTCCAGTTCTTCCCCAGAGGGACCTACAGCCTTTTAGAAGGGTAACTGTACACTGGGGAAAAGGAAATAATCAGACTTTTCAGGGTCTGCTGGATACTGGTTCTGAGTTGACACTGATCCCAGGAGATCCCAAGAAACATTGTGGCCCTCCAGTTAAAGTAGGGGCTTATGGAGGGCAGGTGATTAATGGAGTTTTGACTGACCTCTGACTCACAGTAGGTCCAGTAGGTCCCCGAACATATCCTGTGGTCATTTCCCCAGTTCCAGAATGTATAATTGGGGTAGATATACTCAGAAATTGGCAGAATTCTCATATTGGTTCTCTGAACTGTAGAGTGGGGGCTATTATGGTTGGAAAGGCTAAATGGAAGCCTTTAGAGTTGCCTCTGCCAAAGAAAATAGTGAATCAAAAACAGTATCTTATCTCCCTTTAACTCTCCTATCTGGCCAGTGCAGAAAACAGATGGATCATGGAGAATGACAGTTGACTATTGAAAACTAAATTGGGTAGTAACTCCAATTGTAGCTCCTGTACCAGATGTAGTTTTGTTACTTGAGCAAATTAACACATCTCCTGGCACCTGGTATGTGGCTATTGACCTGGCAAATGCCTTCTTCTCAGTACCTGTCCATAAGGACCACCAGAAGCAATTTGCTTTCAGTTGGCAAGGCCAGCAGTACACCTTCACAGTTTTGCCTCAAGGATATATTAACTCTCTTGCCCTATGTCATAATTTAGTTAGAAGGGATCTTGATCGTTTGGCTCTTCCACAAAATATCACATTGGTGCACTATATTGATGACATTATGCTGATTGGACCATGTGAGCAGGAAGTAGCAACCACTTTAGACTCATTGGTAACACATATGCGTATCAAGGACCATCTACCTCAGTGAAATTCTTAGGAGTCCAGTGGTGTGGGGCATGCAGAGATATTCCTTCTAAGGTGAAAGATAAGTTATTGCACCTGGCCCCTCCTACAACCAAGAAAGAAGCACAACGTTTAGTGGGTCTATTTGGATTCTGGAGACAGCACTTCCCTCACTTGGGTGTGTTACTTAGGCCTATTTACCAAGTGACTCGGAAAGCTGCTAGCTTTGTGTGGGGCCTGGAACAGGAGAAGGCCCTTCAACAGGTCCAGGCTGCTGTGCAGGCTGCTGTACCACTTGGACCACTCGATGGTACTTGAGGTGTCTGTGGCTGATAGAGATGCTGTTTAGAGCCTCTGGCAGGCCCCTGTAGGTGAATCACAGAAGAGACCTTTGGGATTTTGGAGCAAAAGTCTACCATCATCTGCAGACAACAATTCTCCCTTTGAAAAACAGCTCTTGGCTTGCTATTGGGCCTTAGTGGAAACTAAACGTTTGACAATAGGATACCAAGTTACTATGCAACCTGAACTACCTGTCTTGAGCTGGGTACTATCAGACCCTGCAAGTCATAAAGTAGGACGTGCACAGCAGCAGTCTATTATCAAATGTAAGTGGTATATACATGATTGGGGCAGAGCAGGTCCTGAAGGCACAAGCAAGTTACATGAAGAAGTTGCTCAAATGCCTATGGTTTCTACTCCTGTTACAATGCCATCTGCTGCCAAGCATTCACCTATAGCCTCATGTTCTCTATGATTGGCTGACTGAAGAGGAGAAGACTAGAGCCTGGTTTACTGATGGCTCTGCACGTTATGCAGGCACCACCCAGAAGTGGACAGCTGCAGCATTACAACCCCTTTCTGGGACAACCCTGAAAGACACAGGTGAAGAGAAATCTTCACAGTGGGCAGAACTTCAGGCAGTACACATGGTATTACAGTTTGTTTGTAAGAAGCAATGGCCAGATGTACGATTATTCACTGACTCATGGGCATAGCCAATGGACTGGCTGGATGGTTAGGGACTTGGAAAGATCACAAATGGGAAATTTGTGAGAAAGACAGTTGGGGAAGAAGTATGTGGATAGATCTCTCCAAATGGACAAAGGAAGTGAAGATATTTGTGTCTCATGTAAATAATGCTCACCAAAAGGTGACTTCAGCTGAGGAGGAGTTCAATAATCAAGTGGATAAGATGACCCGTTCTGTGGACAGTCAGCCTCTTTCCCCAGCCATCCTCTGTCATTGCTCAATGGGCACATGAACAAAGTGGCCATGGTGGCCAAGATGGAGGTTATGCTTGGGCTCAGCAACATGGACTTCCACTCACCAAGGCTGACCCGGCTACAGCTGCTGTTGAATGCCAGATTTGCCAACAGCAGAAACCAACACTGAGCCCCAGATATGGCATCATTCCTGACTACATTGGACAATTTCCTCCGTGGAAAGGACAGTGTTTTGTTCTTACTGGAGTAGATACTTATTCTGGTTATGGATTTGCCTTTCCTGCACGTAATGCCTCTGCTAAAACCACCATCCAAGGACTCACAGAGTGCCTTATCTATCATCATGGTATTCCACACAGTATTGCTTCTGACCAAGGAACTCACTTCACAGCCAGAGAAGTGCGACAGTGGGCCCAGATCATGGGATTCATTGGTCTTACCATGTTCCCCATCATCCTGAAGCAGCTGGTCTGATAGAAAGATGGAATGGCCTTTTGAAGACACAGTTACAGCACCAATTAGGTGGTAACAGCATGGAGGGCTAGGGCAGAGTTCTTCAGAAGGCAGTATATGCTTTGAATCAGTGTTCAATATATGATACAGTTTCCCCCATAGCCAGGATCCATGGGTCCAGGAATCAAGGGGTGGAAAAGAGAATAGTTCCACGCACTATCACTCCTAGTGACTCTAGGAAAATTTTTGCTCCCTTTCCCCATAACTCTAGGTTCTGCTGACCTACAAGTTTTGGCTCCAGAGGTGGGAGTGCTCCTACCAGGAGCCACAACAAACATCCCATTGAACTGGAAGCTCAGACTTCCCCCTGGTCATTTTGGGCTTCTAATGCCCTTAAAGCAACAGGCTAAGAAAGGAGTAACAGTGTTAGGAGGGGTGATAGATCCAGATTACCATGGGGAAATGGGGTTGCCTCTCCACAATGGAGGTAAGCAAGATTATGTCTGGAGTGTAGGAGATCCCTTAGGGCGTCTCTTAGTACTACCATGTCCTGTGATTAAAGTCAATGGGAAACTACAACAGCCTAATCCAAGCAGGATGACAAAGGACCCATCAGGAATGAAGGTATGGGTCAATCCTCCAGGAAAAGAGCCAAGACCTGCTGAGGTGCTGGCTGAGGGTGAAGAAAATACAGAATGGATAGTAGAGGAAGGTAGTTATAAATACCAATTTAGGCCATGTAACCAGTTGCAGAAATGAGGATTATAAAGTAATATGAATGCTTCTGTCTTATTTTGCCAAAGGATGCATTGTCTTTCTTCCAATTTCTTTAACATCAATTTGTATTTAAGTTGAGACACTAAAAGGATGTTCCCAAGGGACATTGCCCCATTGTGAATTTACAAATGCATTTGCGATTGTATGAGGGATAGTTATATCATGTTAGGCGTATTCACAACCTTGTTATTGTTTCATGTGAGCATGAGATATTATTTGTACCAAGTTGACAAGGGGTGGATTGTAGTGGCTATTCCTGGTTGTCAACTTGACTATATCTGGAATGAACTACAATCCAGAATTGGAAGGCTCACCAGTGACCCTAATCTGGAGGCTGGGAGATAGAAGTTTCTGACCTGGATCTTGGCATGGAGATCTTGAGGTATAGTGGCTATGGATTCCAGAAGATTAAGACAGGGAGATCTCGGGGTGGTGCACGCCTTTAATCCCAGCACTTGAGAGGCAGAGGCAGGTGGATTTCTGAGTTTGAGACCAGCTTGGTCTATATAGTGAGTTCCAGGACAGCCAGGGCTACAAAGAGAAACCCTGTCTCGAAAAAAAGAACCAAAAAAAACCCCCAAAAAAACAAAAACAAAAAAATCATGTTTGGGGTTGGTGAGATGGCTCAGCAGGTAAGAGCACTGACTGCTCTTCCAAAGGTTATGAGTTCAAATCCCAGTATCCATATGGTGGCTCACAACCACCCGTAATGAGATCTGACACTGTCTTCTGGAGTGTCTAAAGACAGCTACAGTGTGCTTACATATAATAAATAAATCTTAAAAAAAAAAAAAAAGACAGGAGATCTCTGAGTTCAAGGTTATCTGGGATTAAAGGTCTAATGGCAACACCTTTAATCTGGGCTACACCTTCTGGAGACTATATAAGGATATTGGAAGAAAGGAGTCTGTCTCTTTCTCTCTCCTTCTCCTGCTTGCTGTGTGGGACTGAGCAACTGCTAGATCCTTGGACTTCCATTCACAGCTGCTACTGACCATTGTTGGGAGTTGGGTTGCAGGCTGTAAGTCATCAATAAGTTCCTTTACTATATAGAGACTCTAGAGAACCCTGACTAATACACTGTTCATCACCAAAGGCAGTCGGGACTGGAACTGAACCAGGTCAGGAAGCAGGAACTGATGCAGAGCAGAGGTCATGGAGGGGTGTTCCTTACTGGCTTGCTTCCCCTGGCTTGCTCAGCTTGTTTTTTTGTTTGTTAGGTTTTTTGTTTTGTTTTGTTTTGTTTTTTTGCTTTTTTTGTTTTTGTTTTTTGTTTTTTTTTGAGACAGGGTTTCTCTGTGTAGCCCTGGCTGTCCTGGAACTTACTCTGTAGACCAGGCTGGCCTTGAACTCAGAAATCCACCTGCCTCTGCCTCCCAGTGCTCTTAACTGCTGAGCCATTTCTCTAGCCCCCTATGATTAACTTCTTATTCTATGTTCTGTTTCTGTAACCATGCTTATTTGCCTGCCAAGTCCCCCATTTGGTAACCCCCTATTCCTGAGTTATAAAAGTCATATCTTCCCTATGTCCAAGGCTTCCCTATGTCTTGAACCCCACTTTAGGGGGAAATCAGCCTGTATACACAAATAAAGCTTGCTTTAATTTGACCACAAAATGAATTGGTGATCTTTCTCCTTGACTTTATAATATTAACATAACCACTGAGCCAATAACTCAGAGCCCCAATTCATAATAGCTTCATTTGTAATGACCCTCCAACCTGAAGTAGCCTAAATAATCATTGATAGATTGTGACAGAGCAAGTCAATGCAGGGGTTCCTCCACCTTGTATTCTTGCTGGGGCCATTTCAGGTCTAACTAGAATTTGATCTCTTTGATGGAGAATCCCATAGAAAATTACCCAAGATGCTCTAGCTAGCTTATCTTAGCTTCTGCTAACTGCCTGTTTGTGCAGAATCTTTCTCCAACTATTTGCCTTTTGTTAAACTACTTGCTTGTGTACCGCCCCCCCCCCCCCCCAGCAACTGCAAAGTAAGATACCAGGATGTAGATTTAGCTTTTAGGAACTCCTTAGTCTAAACGATTGGGGCTACATTTGATCTTGATTACCTAAATGTAGTCCCAACTGCTGAAATAAAGACTTTCAATTAGCTATAAACTGTGTCTAAGTGGTCATTTCTGGTGGGCTCTCTATAATAACATGGTGGCTCACAACCTTCTGTAACTACAGTCCCAGGGGATCCAAAGCCCTCTTCTTGGCATTGTACTCATGGTACACATGTTGGTACACAGTAACACGCGCAGGCACTCACACATACACATAATAAAAACTCGCGGTAACAACAATACTCCATAATATGCATCTAAAACTGAAAACCCAGGGCTGGGCTGATCATGTACCTCAGTTGGTAGACTTTGAACCTAGAATGAGTCAGGCCTTGAGCCTTGATCCCAAGACCATGTAAACCAGGCATGGTGGTACACACCTGTAATCCCAGTTCTGGGAAGGTGGAGGCAAGTTAGTTATCATCTTATGCATAGCAAGTTCTGAGCAACATTTGATGTCATTGGCAGCCTCCAGGCAGCAACTGCCCACCAGTTGGCTGTGCAAGTAGCTCTAAGGTCTGGTCTTCTCCAAACCCTTTGCATGATAATGGTGACAGATAATGGTGGAAGAAACAACAGGCTGTCTCACACCTTAATCCTTTAAACATGGGGGAAGGGCAGAGAGGCAGGCTGGAGCAGGGTGATTGCTGAGAGTTCAAGAATAATGGAAACCTCACAGTGAGTGTTCAGCCTGTCTCCAAACAAAACATTTTCTCTTTTTAACTTTGTATTCACTAATTTAGTGTACTTTTTTGTTGTGATGAACCAGCCTACTTCCATCTTGGGCTTGAAAGCTGTCTTTTTTTTTTTTTTTTTTTCGAGACAGGGTTTCTCTGTGTTGACCTGGCTGTCCTGGAACTCACTTTGTAGACCAGGCTGGCCTCGAACTCAGAAATCCGCCTGTCTCTGCCTCCCGAGTGCTGGGATTAAAGGCACGCGCCACCACGCCCGGCTCTTTTTTTTTTTTAAGATTTATTTATTTATTAATTATATGTAAGTACACTGAAGCTGTCTTCGGACATTCCAGAAGATGGAGTCAGTCTGATCTCGTTACGAATAATTGTGAGCCACCACGTGGTTGCTGGGATTTGAACTCAGGACCTTCAGAAGAGCAGTCAGTGCTCTTACCCACTGAGCCATCTCACCAGCCCCTGAAAGCCATCTTCTAATAAAGACAAACTGGGCTTATTCCTGTTTCTGATTAAACCTCTGTTTCTCAAGGATTGGGCTATGCCCCACCTGTAACCTTAACTGCAAATGATTCTGTCCTGCCTGTTTCAAGAAATAGCAGCCGTGTCTTTGTTTCGAAATGGTATACCATTTTGCAACCCTACCTTTTTCTCAAAAGCTTATTATGACCACCTATTATGACTACCTTGTTCTGCTTATGTAGCCCCATTCATTTGGAAATCCCTTATCCTTGAGCTATTAAAAAAACCTAGTCTTCCTCACATCCAATGCTAACTTCTTGAACCCCACCTTAAGGGGAGGCAGCCTGTGTACACGAATAAATAAGCTTGCCTTAATTGCTTTAATTAATTTGGCCACGATGATTTGGGTCGGTGGTCTTCCTCCTCCCACTTTGGCATTAGGAGTTGTACATGATTAGGGTTCTTCATCTCCTTGGGGTCAATTTTATATATTTGGCTGAAAAAATAATATTTTATTCTTTGAAAGCTTTGCACATTAATGGATATTGATATTTCATCCACCATTTCCTTCAACTTCCCTATTGCCCCCTCCTCCCCAGCTTCATATCCTCTTTATTTTTATTTGTTGCTACTAATCATCCTGAGCTGGTTAGAGCCACCCACGTTCACATAGGTGTGTGGCCATCCACCAGGGAACAAGCAAGCTCCCAACAGTCCCATCCTCCCAAAGGATAGTGAACCTTCTCTTCTTCAACTGCCATCAACTGCCAGTAGCTCCTCTGATAAGGGTGGGGCTTTGGGATCCCTACCCACCCCCATCAGTGCTGGAATTCTGACTGGCTTCCTGCTGTGCTGGTAAGCACATATGCTGTGATCTCATGCATCCACCAGTCATGTCCGGAAGTCAGCATCACAGCTCTCCTTCCTGTCTGCCAGTTCTTACATTCTTTTTGCCTTCTTTGAGCTTGGCTAGAGGGAGGTTGATGCAGATGACTCCCTGCACCTGAGAACTCATTTACACCAGGCACGTTGACCAGTTATGAGTCTCTGCATTGACGGTCACCCACTGCAAAAAGAAGCTCCTCCAGCCAAGGCTGAGAGCGGTATGGATCTTCTCTGTGGGACTGGGGCATCTGGCCCCGCAAACTCCTAGTTAGCTTTTTGAGATAGGGTCTCATTCTGCATCCTATGTGGCTTGGAATTCATTCTATAGCCCCTGCTTACCTGGAACTCCTGGTGATCCTCCTGCCTCCATCTCCTAAGTGCTACTACGACTGAGGGTAAAATCTAAAATCTAATCATGCAAAGTTAAAAGTTTGTTGGACTTGTTCTATTGTTTGTAGAAAAAACAAGGGTGGGAAGATTAAAGAAATAGCCAAGAAGCTTGGATGGAAGTACACATTTTGTGGGCTGCAGAAAATGTCTTCATTTTAATCCACAGAAGTAGCAAAGACCATGTTTATTACTGTTGGTATAAAGGCAAATATACTATTACAAGGAAAACATCTTTGCTAGTCTATACCTTTTTTTGTTTTGTCCTGATTTCATAAGTCAAAACATTTTTGTGCACCTTATAATTATTTTGGAGGGTATCCAGGCCTAAGTTATTCTATAGCAAATCACATGTGTATATATTATTTATATTTTATGTTATATAATTCTAAAAATATAATGTAACGTAATACTTATTTGTAATTATTATATATTTGCTTTTTATTTCATCTTTATGTGTAGGAGTGTTTTGCCTGCTTGTATGTGCACCCATTGCCGGCCCCAGAGAAGGGCATCTGTTCTCATCACTTAGGACCGAAGTTTCAGACAGATGTGAACTGCAATGTGGCGCTAGAAAATTAACTCTGGGTCCTCTGGAAGATCAGTAAGTGTTCCTAACTGCTGAGCTCTCGCTCCAGCGTCAGACTTGTGTTTCTTACACTCAAGAGTAACTTAGCATTTATGTCCTTTCACGAATAAAGCATGGTATATTGCTGAAGTCTGAAATCTGGGTTACGAATTCTGCCAGGATCTGTATCATCAGGGACAAGGAACTGCGGGTAGTTTCTATCATTTCCCCTCATTTCTGAAAATTTCAGTTAGCTATCAAGAGTCTTGTTTAAAAAAAAACTATCATAAATGTGTTACTTTAAAAACCATGCATACATATAGTGCTTCTAGTTTGAAACCACTTTCTGCAACTTTGATTTTGATAGAAACCTTTGACGAAATGAAAAAAAAGGGGGGGGGGAGAAAATAACGGTCAGCTTCAACTGCCGCTTCCTGATTGGCTAAAGCCCCTCTAACGGTCATCTGCTGCCTTATAAACCACACCCCCTTTTCTGGAACGTTCCTTAGAGCTTTACCCTCGTGCTTCAGGCGCTGGCTTCTCATTCTGCGTTAAGGTTCTCCAGGGTAGGAAGGTCTCTGACCCACCTGCCACCTCTAAGAGCCTTGTTCTTTTCTGTGGCGTTGGCAATGGAACCCAGTGTTACAGTGTGACAGGTGAGTGCTCCTGAGTTACTTTCTTGCACACTTTCCTTTAAAAAAAAAAAAAAAAGGAAAAAAAAAAAAAGAAAAAGAAAGAATGTTAACTTTTAATTTTTGGTTAATTTAGGCCTCCAAATCGCTGACCTCCAGGTCTGGAGTTGAAACCTCATCACACCCTTTCCTTTTTAAAAAAAAGAATTATTTTAATTTTAAAATTTTGGTGAATGTAATGTAGGCCTCGAAATCGCTTTCTGTACGAGGCTGGCCTTTGGGCCTGGATGCGCTGGCTTTAAGCCTTCTGAGTACAGGGACCACAGGCTGCCGGGCTTGTAAAGTGATTTGTTTTTTTCCTAAATTCCGTTTTTGAGGAGGAGAGGTTTTGGGCCACCCAACTGTCCTTTGGGAAATCTGACATGACTGTGTTCCATTATCGGAGCCTGTTCTGGGTCGGAAACGGGCAGAGCCCTCGACTTGGGGCGCCCTTGCAGAATCACGCACACATTTTATTGTTTAGGTTTCGGACGGAAACGTGACAGACGTCGCGGACGTTGGGGAGCGGAAGAGCCCAAAGGGAACCAGCAGGTAAGCATCTCCCCGAAGAGGGTCGGGGAAGGGGCGGGGTGAGAAAGGGGGCGGGACGAGGAAAGGGGCGGGGACAGGCTCCTCGGCTAATTTACCGCTCCTTTGGACGGGAGTCCTTGATTGGTCGGACTTACCCCCCTCGTTCCGGAAGTGACGCCACTCAGCGGTCAGGCCGGTTGTTCCCCGCTGCTGCACTTTCCACCTCCCGTCCGCCCCCATGGTCCGCCCCCTTGGTGTACCACAACAAGCCGGCTCTGGCGGGGGCGGGCTGAGGGCGGGGTCCGCTCTCGCGGCAGCGGCGGGTTGGGCGTTGGGCGTCGCCTTGCCCTTCCGTCTGCTGTTCTAGCGGGGGGCATGGAGGTGGGTTAGCGCGCTGCAGCCGGGCCTAGCCGGGGTGAGACGCGCCGCGGACAAGCCGCGAGCGGGCGAACGAGCAGGAGAGGAGAGCGCGTGCGCGGTGAGGGGCGCGCGGCTTACTGCCGTTGGGAACTTGCGCGCGGCCTGCGGGAGCGGGCGCCTGCTGTGACCCTTCTGGAGAGCTGCGTTTGGTGAGAGCGGCGGCTTGCCGCTGCTACCAAGGGCGGGCAGCGCTTGGTGTTTCCTGCAAGCGAGGCCCGCCCCCGGATCTCTGCTGTTCTGGCATCAGCACCGCCGGCCCTGGGCAACGATGTACAGCGAGGACCCTTAGCTTCGGGGCGAGGGAGGCCTCCCGGGTAAGGATCCGACCCTCTGTCCTGGCGTCGCTTCCGCATGGGCACCCGGACGCCCTCCCCGCCGTACCAGGCGTTGCGGTGTGGACAGCCTCCCGTACGCCCACAGCGGATGTGATCAAGTGCCTATTTGGCCCCTGGAGGAGAACAGTCCCTAGGGAAGTTGGGGGGGGGGATCAGTGTTAAGCCGTTCCCCCCAGTAGTGTGTGGATCTAACCTGACCTAGGTAACTCATTAGATGACACAAGGCCCAGGTGAGATGCATAATGTAAGGGACATTTTATCAGTTTTTATTTTAATTTCAGAAATGTTCTTTTTGGGGGCCAAAGTGTGAATCTGTCTGAATGCAGAGCCACATCTCACAGATAAGCCCAGCAATCACAAAGAGCATCACTTCTCTGTAGGACCTTGGTCAAGGTAATTGTCTTATTAAACAATAACTTCTTTTTTAGTTATTTGATAAGTACTAGAGTTAAAAATGTGGCATAGATCCATACCTTGACATGCCCTCTTCTGGTGTGTCTGAAGATAGCTACACTGTACTCATATAAATAAAACAAATCTTTAATTTTTTTTTTAAAATAAGTCTAATGTGTGCAGTAACCTCTGGCAGCATTTTGTTAGGAATTTTTGGAGGTAGGTCAGGTGAGGCAGAGAGATTAGACTTAGTAATTCGGGCAAATGATGAAAGAATAGGAAGACTCAAGAAAGGAGGAGTGCTAGACTCAGATGCAGCAGAGGAGAGGGACAAGGTGATCCTGAGGTTACTGCTCTAGAGATGGAGTTGGTGTCAGCACTCTCAATGGAGCACTTAGTGAAATATTTATTTTTTTAATAATTTACTTTTTATGCATATTGGTGTTTTGCCTGCATGTGTCTGTGTGAGGGTGTCAGATCTCCTGGACTGGTCGTTACCGGGAATTGAACCTGGGACCTCTGGAAGAGCATCCTGTGCTTTTAACCCCTGAGGCATCTCTCCAGCCCATACCTTGTCCTCTAGGCTCCAGATGCCTATACTCCACTTTTTCTGCTGTTCTTCTGGTCATCTCATGGTACTGGCATCTCCAAAACACTGTTCCGCTGTAGCTAGGCTTCACCAATAGCCTCTCATAGGCTCTCTTCATGGTACCAAGCCTCAACTCCTTTGCATGACCCCTACTCTGCTACTGTGCTTCACCTCTGCCTTGCTTTCAGATTTGGGTTTAATCAGTTAAGATGGACCAACAGAGTATTTTGGCTGTGGAGGCAGTTTCTAGATGAAGTAGAAAGTCGTAAAGAGTAAGTCTTGAGTGTTAAATTTTCTGTAAGTGTCCCTTGTTCTTTTTAGCTACAGGTGCAGCATGAGCACATGCTGTTGGTGTACTCCAGGTGGGTCTTCCACCATTGATGTCCTAAAGCGCTATGCATCTAGCACTGGGTCAAGTGAATTTCAGACAGCTGATGAAGACCTCTGCTACTGCTTAGAGTGTGTGGCTGAGTACCACCGAGCCAGAGATGAGGTGCCGTTCTTGCACGAGGTAATTTGCAGTAGCTCTTAAACAGGAAGACAAAGTGGAGCTTACTGTCGGAAGGAAGCATTCAGGGAAATTTGATCCTAACTAAAGTGTTGAAATCTAGTCCCACTCCAGCACCTAGCACCCCAGTATATAACAGATGCTGTGACTACTTTGGGCTTGAATTGAAACTTAAAAGTGCAGTTTCATGATCTGTCAGTTGCAGTTATTTTGTTATAAATTTTTTTTTAGTTTTTCGAGACAGGGTTTCTCTGTGTAGCCCTGGCTGTCCTGGAACTCACTCTGTAGACCTGGCTGGCCTTGAACTCAGAAATCTGCCTGCCTCTGCCTCCTAAGTGCTGGGATTAAAGGTGTGCACCACCACTGCTCAGTGGGGGGTTGGAAGGGGTGGGAGGGGGAAGGGAGGAAGAGAGAACAAGAAGCAGAGATTGATGTTGGGTGTCTTCCTTGATTGAGCTCCACCTTAGTTTTTGAAACAGGGTCTCAATTGAATAATTCAGGTAGAATGGTTGACCACCAAGTTCCAGGGATCTCTCTGTCTTAGCCTGGTACTGGGATTACAGACAGATGCTGGTGCACCCAGTTTTGTTTTTGTTCTTGTTTTTGGTTTTTTTTTTAAAGATTTATTATATCTAAGCACACTGTAGCTGTCTTCAGATGTACCAGAAGAGGGCGTCAGATCGCATTACGGATGATTGTGAGGTACCATGTGGTTGCTGGGATTTGAACTCAGGACCTTCAGAAGGGCAGTCGGTGCTCTTAACCAATGAGCCATCTCTCCAGCCCCCCAGTTTTTTTTTTTATATAAGCTAGGAAAATGTACTGGCTGGTTTTGTGTGTCAACTTGATACAGGCTGGAGTTATCACAGAGAAAGGAGCTTCATGTGAGATAATGTTTCCATGAGATCCAGCTGTAAAAGCATTTTCTCAGTGATTAAGCAGGGAGGGCCCCTTGTGAGTGGTGCCATCCCTGGGCTGTTAGTCCTGGGTTCTATAAGAAAGCAAGCTGAGCAAGCCAGGGAAGCAAGCCAGTAAGAAATATCCCTCCATGGCTTCTGCATCAACTCCTGCTTCCTGACCTGCTTGAGTTCTAGTCCTGACTTCCTTGGTGATGAACAGCAGTATGGAAGTGTAAGCTGAATAAACCCTTTCCTCCTCAACTTGCTTCTTGTTCAGGAATAGAAACCCTGACTAGGGCTGGAGAGATGGCTCAGTGGTTAAGAGCACCGACTGCTCTTCTGAAGGTCCCGAGTTCAAATCCCAGCAACCACATGGTACCTCACAACCATCCATAACGAGATCTGACGCCCTCTTCTGGTTCATCTGAAGACAGCTATAGTGTACTTAGATATAATAATAAATAAAAATCTTTTTTTTTGTTTGTTTGGTTTTGTTTTGTTTTTCGAGACAGGGTTTCTCTGTGTAGCCCTGGCTGTCCTGGCACTCACTTTGTAGACCAGGCTGGCCTCGAACTCAGAAATCTGCCTGCCTCTGCCTCCGGAGTGCTGGGACTAAAGGCATGCGCCACCACGCCCATAAATAAAAATCTTAAAAAAAAAAAAAAAGAAACCCTGACTAAGACAAGAAATAAATTCAGATCCTCAAGGAAATCACTTCACTGACTGAGCATCTTCCCATCCCTGATGTTTATGTTCAAACTATCCAACCTATTTGTGTGTAAACTTAAATTTAAATTTAAGGAACAGTGCTGCCCCCCCCCCCCACACACACACTTTGAAATAAAACTAGCTACATACTAAGTAGCCACGAATGACTTTGAACTTCCCATCTACTGGTCTCCACCTTGTGAGTACTGGCATTCAGGCGTGCACGAGATGAATGGCCTGCTTTCATGTGTTTGACAAAGAAGCAACAGAAGCTTCTCCTTTCATTTGGAATAGCTTATAGTTCATAGATGTGTAGCAGGAGGGCAGGGTAATGTGTCTCTTATTCTCAGTACATGGGCTGAAGGACCATGTTTGGGGACGTTTTAGTTCATATATGTGTGTCTTGTTTGGCTTTTATAAGTTGGAGGTTTATTAACAAATCTCAATGCCACTTTTCTAGGAGCATGGACTCACATCCTGTTTCTGTAGTACCTTTTGTAATGCTCCTATTTCATTGTCAGATGTGATGATTTGTGATCACCCATTACTGAAGTTATTATTGTAACTGTTTTGGAGTGCCATGAATCACACTTGTAAAGTAGGAGTGCTCTAATCAGTGAATGTGTGAATCCTACCTGCTTCATTGACTAGACAGCTCCTGTCTCTTTCCATCTCCTTAGGCTTCCTTAGTTCCTGAGATAACCCTTGTGAAGTTAGTCCACCTATAGTGGTGTAAAGTGTTCAAGTAAAAGGAAGAGTAGCACATCATATCTTAGGCAAAAGCTAGATGTGCTTAGTGAGGAAGGCATGGTAAAAGCCAAGATAGGCTGAAAGTTAAGCCTTATTTCCAAAACTTATATAGCTAAGTTGTTGGTGTCAAGAGAAATCTTTTTTGTTTGAGATAGGGTGTTTAGCTCACACTGCCTTCAAATTCTCTATAGAGCTGGTGGTGCTCTTGAGTTCTTCTGGTTCTTTTGCCTCTGCCTCTCCAGTGTTTGGGTTTCAGGTATGTATCATCACACTCAAGTCTATCTATGCTAGGCATGGAACACGAGTTTCATGCTGGCTAGGTGAGTGAGTACCTAACTCCTGAGCTACATCACACCTCTTAAACCATATTTGCTTTTTCAAACTAAATTCAGATACATCTAGTATTTTTTGGACTGCAATCATGTAAACAACTTTTACCTGCATTGGGAATTCAAACATTAGGTGAGACCTCAGTACTCACTGCCTTGCTAACCTTTAGTTCCAAGTTATGTCTGTGTGATGGGTGCTACTTTAAGCTTCTCATTTCTTCAAGACAGGGTTTCTCTGTGTAGCCCTGGCTGTCCTGGAACTCACTGTAGACCAGGCTTCCCTTGAACTCACAGAGATCCTCCTGCCTCTGCTTCCTGAGTGCTGGGAGTAAAAGTACACGCCAGCACCTCCAGGCAGTTTTCCATAGGAAAGATTCACACATAGCGTATTTTGTTAGGATAAAAAATATTGCCTGTTTTCATCCTTCTGCAGGTTTTATGGGAGCTAGAAACCTTACGCCTCGTAAGTCACTTTGAGAAGTCCATGAAGGCAGAAGCTGAAGATGACGATGATTTATATATAGTAGACAACAATGGAGAGGAACAGCTGTTTGACTGTAGTGGCCAAGATTTTGAAAATAAGCTTCGAGTTCCTCTTTTTGAAATACTGAAGTACCCTTACTTGCTTCTGCATGAGCGTGTTAGTGAGTATCTTGGGTGTATAAGTTTAAGAGTTGGAGTTGAGACTGAAGAAATGCTATAGCATTTAAGAGCATGACAGCTCTTCCAAAGGATCTGGGTTCAATTTCCAGCACCTACATGGTGGTACACACCTGGTGCACAAACTTATACATACAAAAACTTATACACATAAAATATTTAAACGTAATTGGGGTCTGTTGGGCCTGGAGACATGGCCTGGTGGTTAAGACACCTACTACTTTTGCAGAAGACCTGGGTTTGATCACCAGCCACATATCTCATAACTACAGCTCCAGGAGATTTAATGCCCTCTTGTGGCTTATATGGGCATATATCACAGTCATGTGATATACATAAACATATGTACTTGGGTATATATACTGGTACACACACAAACACATAAAATAATACATGTAAAAAACTAGTCTGAGTATAGCTTAATGGCAGAGTACTTAATTAGCTTGGTATATGTGTGAGGCCTTTGGTACAAAAAACATTTTTTTTAAATTTGTTTATCTGAGATGAAAATCATTTGGCTTTAATATATAGTTAGAATACTCCATATTTTGTGGGAACTGGAGAGATGGTTCAGGGGTTAGGAGTAATGGCTGCTCTTCCAGAGGTCCTGAGTTCAATTTCCAGCAACCACATGGTAGCTCACAACCATCTGTAATGGGATCTGATGCCCTCATCTGGTGTGTCTGAAGACAGTGACAGTGTACTCATATAAATAAAATAAAATAAAATAAAATAATTCTTTACCAAAAAAAAAAGACTTAATACTTTGTTTTCAGACAAATTGGAGCGAGCATGGTATACCCATCCAAATAGGTTCTACAATAGGCAGGTTTTGCTGCGTTTGCATTTCTTACTATGACTCTCTGTCCATCCAGGATGGCCTCGAAATCAAAGTCCTAGCTTAGCCTCCTGAGTTGGAAGAAGTGTGGGCCAACATATATACCAGGTGTAAAGAACACATTAGGACATACAGTATGCTCAATAGTTACAAATGTGGTATGTGGCCGTGGCCAGTTTGTATTAGAGTGACTAATGACAACACATTGAGTTGGTTACATTTTTTTCTTAATCCAAAATAGTCTCTCTGCACACACATGGGTGTTTGTTTTGGTGTTGTACTGGGGATTGAACCCAGAATTCTGCACACCTTAGGCAAGCACTCTATATCCCTAGCTGCCTTTATTTATTTATTATATGTGAGTACACTGTAGCTGTCAGACACACCAAAAGAGGGCATTGGATCCCATTACAGATGGCTGTGAGTCACCATGTGGTTGCTGGGAATTGAAGTCAGGACCTCTGGAAGAGCAGCCAGTGATCTTTAAGGCTGAGCCATCTCTCCAGCCCCTCTCTAGCCTTCTTAGTATTGTCTGTTTTGAGACAGCATGTCACTAAGTTGCCAGGCTGGCCTTGAATTCACTCTGTAGCTTGGGCAGGCTTTGAATTTGAGATCCTTTCACTTCAGCCTCCCCAGGATATGGGATTTACAGGCTCCTGCCACCCGGCCCATCTATACCTTTTTTTTTTGCTATGTGACTTGCACTATAAAATACACACTTTATGCAGTTTTTATTTTACTGTGATATTTTTTATTTTCCTTTAATTAAAGTCTTTTTGAAACAGGGTCTCTCCTTGTAGCCCTGGCTACACTAGTACTGACCATGTAAATCATGCTGGCCTTGATCTCTAGAGATTGGTGAATCCCTCTGGGATGTTGGCATTATAGGCTTATGTCACCAAGTACTTTTTTTTTTTTTTTTTTTGGTTTTTCGAGACAGGGTTTCTCTGTATAGCCCTGGCTGTCCTGGAACTCACTTTGTAGACCAGCCTGGCCTTGAACTCAGAAATCCGCCTGCCTCTGCCTCCCAAGTGCTGGGATTAAAGGCGTGCGCCACCACCGCCAGGCCCCAAGTACTTCTTTTTGATTAGATACATTACTATATTCCAAGTAATTTGGTTTTTAAACTGAAGATCTTTTAAACATTTTCACTTAATATTTTTTTCTGTGTATGAATATTTTGTCTGCATGTATGTCTATCCACTTCATATACGCAAGGACCCAAAGAGTTTGGAAGATGTTTGACCCTTTGGAACTGGAGTTAAATTAAAGATCGTTGTGAGCCACCATGCAGGTGCTTGGAGTCAAATTCCAGGTCCTCTGGAAGAGTAGTCAGTGCTTTGGCTTTCAACACCTGAGCCATTTCTTATGCCCTTTAAACATTTATTTAAAAAAAAAAAACCAAATGTATCCATAGATGAATGCCAGGGCTGGAGAGATAGCCCCGCAGTTAAGTGCACTTCCTGCTCTTGTAGAAGACTTATTCAGTTTCCAGGTCCTGCATGGCAGCTCACAACTATCAGTAACTCCAGACTCTTCGGGATCTGACAGCCCATCCTGTTCTGATCTCTGTGGGCACAGATCTTTTTGGTGTGCAAACATGCGTGCAGGCAAAATATTCATATACATAAAGATATTTAAAAAATTTAAAAATCCATTAAAGTGTATATAAGCTTGAAGATTGTTTATACTTTCATGTATAAAAAAGTATTGCAGCAGTTCCCAGTAAGCTGATGGAGTCATAAATCATCCTCCAAGTTTGGCGTGGTGGCGCACGCCTTTAATCCTTCCCAGGCAGGTGGATTTCTGAGTTCAATGCCAGCCTGGGCTACAGAGTGAGTTCTAGGACAGCCAGGGCGATACAGAGAAACCCTGTCTCGAAAAACCAAAAAAAAAAAAAAATCGTCCTCCAAAGCTAGCTTGTTATTAGTATAGTATTTTTTTGAAGCTTGGCTTAAAAATTAAAGTTGATTTAAATTGATTTTTTAAATCTGATAGAGAAAGTTAATTGATTAATAAATGCAGATGAGATGACTATCCATTAGGAGAAGACGTTCCCTTGTTTTAACTTTAGTCCAGGTGCAAGATACTGGACCTGTAACCATGCTACTGAGATATGTTGGAAATAATTACCGAAAATATAAATACATGTTTTAGTAAATTCCATTCATAATCACAATGAAAAGTCTTTCAGAGCTGGAATGTAACTCAGTAGTAGTTTGCCTAGCGTGTTTTAAGAACTAGATTTGATTTCCAGCATTAAAAAAATATATATATATACACACACATATATATATACATATACACATACATATATGTACATATATTTACATACATATATAAATATGTATATGTGTGTGTATATAATAAATAGGTAAATATTGGTCTTACCAACAATTGCAGCATAAGGGTGGTTTTTTTCCCCCCCTTCCCCTGAGACAGGGTTCCTCTGTGTAGCCCTGGCTGTCCTGCAATTAAACTCTGTAGACCAGGCTGGACTCAAACTCAGAAATCCGCCTGCCTCTGCCTCCTGAGAGCTGGGATTAAAGGCGTGAGCATAAGAGTTTTTAATGCCTTGTTAAAAAAAAATGATTAACGTTTATTTACAAAATAACCTAAGAGCCATTTTTAGCCTCTTGAGGCCCAAAATTTAATCATTTGTTATCTTTCTATCTAGATGAACTGTGTGTGGAAGCGCTTTGCCGAATGGAACAAAACAATTGCTCCTTTCAGGTTTTTGACAAATATCCAGGCATCTATTTGTTTTTGGTTCATCCCAATGAAATGGTGAGTGTGAGTGGTAGGCAGTGTTAGTATTGGCTTTACTTTGTACGTGTTAGATAGCTTTAATTATAGATTTAGTATGTATTTTGTTTAAAATATTGGTTAAGGTTTTTACTCTTTTTATATTTGTGCATTTAGGTAGACCAGTATATTATTGGGAGTGTCGTGAATTTAAGAGGGCAGGAGAATACTTGCTGATAGGTGATACTTGAGTTTAAAAGACAAGAAAAGTAGTTTGTCTTTCAGCGTGTCTGTCCCAGTGAGGGTTTATGTTGCTGTGATAAAGTACTGGTCAGAGCAACTTTGGAAGGAAGGAAAGGATTTGGTTCATAATATACTGCCACATCACAGTCTATCAAAGGAAATCAGGAGCCTGGAAGCAGGATCTGAAGCAGATACCATGGAGGAATACTACTTACTGCCTTTCTTAGCATACTTTCATGTACAATCCAGAGCCATCTGTCTAGGGGGAGAAGAGATACCACCCATAGTGGGCTCAGCCCTCCCATGTCAGTCATTAAAATGGTACCACAGACTTTTTTGTTTTTAAATTGAGATTTCTTCTTTCGAAATATTTCTAGGTTTGTGTTAGGTTGACAAAATTAACCAGCATAGTATCAAACTGAACTAATAGAAGAGTCTCACTTTGTTGCTGAGATACATGGAAATGGCATTGAAATATTAATTTTGCTAATAAGTGGGATTGAAGGGGTGCAATTATAGGGGATAGGTTGGAGCAAGAAAAATTCCAAGGTGCTAGAGATGAGAAAGATAAAATTCAGAGAGTGGCCAAGAACAGATGCAGAGATCGCCCCTAAGCATAGAAACAGGCCGTGAGACAGCCTACACATACAGTTCCATGTACACCAGCAGTTAGAATGGAGTCAATACTTTATGTCACCCCTGAGCATAGAAACAGGTCGTGAGACAGCCTACACATACAGTTCCATGTACACCAGCAGTTAGAATGGAGTCAATATTTTACGTCACCCCTGAGCATAGAAACAGATCGTGAGACAGCCTACACATACAGTTCCATGTACACCAGCAGTTAGAATGGAGTCAATACTTTACGGCAATTGCTGAAAAGTCTGTTTTGCCAAAATAATGGCAAGAAAAGATGTTTTGCTTGTACACATACTGCAGGGTGTAGTAGTACACACCTTTAATGCCAGCACTCAGGGGGCAGAGGCTGGTAGATTTCTGAGTTTAAGGCCAGTTTGGTCTACATTAATTCCAGGACAGTCAGCTACACAGTGAGACCTTGTCTCAGGAAAAAAAAAAAGGAGCATAGCAATAGACTTTTAGTCAAAATGATAGTGAATCAGTTTCTTTCTTTCTAAACAAATGGTAGGAAAAGTCCCCAAAGAGGAAGTGAGGCAGTCAGGCTAGGTGTTTCTATGGTCCAGCAATAGAAAAGCATAATAAGTGATAGAATCTTGTAGACTAGACCCTAAGGAATTTGTTATACATGGTATTAGAAATATACTCCAGAAGACAACCAGAACCCCTGTGAAAGTTGACAAAAATACAAGAAGCTTATTGATGCTGGGTTTTTATTTTTTAATTTTTTACTTTTTTATTTTATTTTTTATTTATTATTTTTGTTTTTTTTTGAGACAGGGTTTCTCTGTATAGCCCTGGCTGTCCTGGAACTCTCTCTGTAGACCAGGCTGGCCTCAGAAACTCAGAAATCCACCTGCCTCTGCCTCCCAAGTGCTGGGATTAAAGGCGTGTGCCACCACTGCCTGGTGGGTTTTTTTTTTTTTTGAGATGGTCACTGTAGACCGTGCTGGCCTTGAACTCACAGAGATTTCACCTGACTTTGGTTCTTGAGTGCTGGAATTAAAGGTATAGAACACTATACCCAGCTTACTAGCTTTTAAAAGCAAGTACCTACAGGAAAAAAGCAGCTATGTTAGCTTTCTACTACTGTAATAAATGCTAGAGATATTTCACTTTGTAAAGGAGGGTTTTTTGGCACTGTTGAGATTTTGTTCCAAGAACACAGTTACCCATGAAGCTTTGAACCTGTGGTAGTACCTCATGGTTGGGGCAGGTATGTGGCAGAGCAAAACCACTTATCTCATGGTAAGAGTGAAAAAGAAGCCCTGTCCTGCAATTCTGACTGAAGGCATACTCCATGTCCTGATGAGCTGCCTACAGGCCCTGTTGTTTAAAGGTTCTACCTCTTCTTGATAGTGTTGAAGAGTTTTTGTTGTTGTTGGGCCTTAGGCACACTAGGCAATGCTCTGTAACTGAGCCTATAAACTAAGCTCTGTAGCACCTGCGTCTTTAGAGGACATTTCAGGTTCCAAATCTGAGATACAGGTCTCATCATAGCCATGTACTGGGCCAAACACTTGCAGCTTGATGACTAAGTTCATAGAACATTTTGTGTGACCAAAGACAAGACATCCTAAGCTGCTGATGCTAAACTTGGTTATGTAGTTGGACTGAGTACTGCTGGAGTCAGTCCCAAATGTGTAGCTAGAAAGAGGGCTGGTTATAGGTGAGGGGAACACAGAATCCCTCCATGTAACAGAACTTAAAAACTAAATCTGAAAAACATAAAATAGATGTTGAGATGTACTGTTGAAACCAGCTCTGTTGGCTTCTCTGTTAAGATCAACTTCTGAAGAACTTGAGAGAACTGGGACAAACTCTGGGCTGAAAAGGTCTGTTGGGTTGTGTTATGAAAGGGTAAGATCCCTCCCTGCTCTCTGGCTATAGATAAGATGGGAAAGGTATAAGGTTTTGCTTTTAGTTGTTCTTGTTGCTATGGGTAAGCACTACTTGTTCACATTCCTGAATTCAAAGTTCTGTTGAAGTAGAGATAGGAATGAAATCAGGGCAGTACAGAGCACTGATGCTTAAGACACTGATAGGTATCTGGGGACCAGCTTAGTACCTCTGATGACTTTAATATTGTGCCTCCTCAGGCTCATGGAGGGAAAATGCAGCCTTGACCTGTTTGCTACTGCTTTCTGACCTGGGCACTAAATCCTTGGGGACATAGCTCCGTCAGAGTGCTTGTCTAGTATGCATAAATCCCTGATGTTGATCCCTTTCATGGCACAAACCACCCATGGTAGTAGTGCACACTTACGTAATATTAGTTAGCACTTGGGAGTGGAAAAGTTCAGGTCATTCTCAGCTATGCAGCAAGTTCTAGGTCAGCTGGGGATAAACAGAAGACCCTATCTTAAGAGAAAAGGGATTTAGGATATGTGATAATAAAAATGAGTACATATGTATGTTTCAAAAATGTATTACTAGCCGGGCGTGGTGGCGCACGCCTTTAATCCCAGCACTTGGGAGGCAGAGGCAGGTGGATTTCTGAGTTCGAGGCCAGCCTGGTCTACAAAGTGAGCTCCAGGACAGCCAGGGCTATACAGAGAAACCCTGTCTCGGAAAAAAAAAAAAAATACTCAGTGAAGACCAGATTGAGCAAATCCTAGAAAGAAGATAAAATTTAATGCATATGAAGGATGGTAGTGTTAAAAATAGATGTAAGAAGTTTAAAGAAGATAAAAAGAAAATAAGGAAATAGTGGAGACAACTTCACTGGAACAAATAAGACCATGGAGAACTTGTGAAGATTTCAGGAGAGAGAAAGGCAACTCCAAACATGTGCAGAATAGTGAAAGAGGAGGATCAAAGCAAAATTTGAAAAAAAAAATCTATTTTTATTTATATGAGTATAGGCAGCTGTCTTCAGACACACACAATGACAAAAAACAAACAGAACTATATGAAAAATGCTTTTCTCACATGGGGTGAGAGAAGACAAGGACTTTAAAAAATATTTATTTTATGTATCTGAGTAGACTGTAGCTGTCTTCAGACACACCAGAAGAGGGCGTCGGATCCCATTACAGATGGTTGTGAGCCACCATGTGGTTGCTGGGAATTGAACTCAGGACCTCTGGAAGTGCAGTCAGTGCTCTTAACCACTGAGCCATCTCTCCAGCCCTCATACAAGGCTCTTGAAGATGTTTTACGTAGTGACTTTTACTAAACAGCACGTAGAGGAGGAGTCTGAGAGATCATGCAAACACACATAGTTGGCTGGTTATTGTTAATGTGGATGTTAGAAGCCTTTGTATAAAAATGAAACCAAAAATCTGAGTTCAGGTTGGGCTTGTAGTTTTAGCCTGTAATCGTAGTGCTTGGGAGGCTGAAGGATGGAGCTGCCACACATCAGAGGCCAGTCTGATCTACATAGTGAGTTCCAGGCTTCTTAGTTAGAGTCAAACCAAGTTTCAAGTAGAAAGGGTCTGTGGGGGAGGGTGGGGTAGACCAAGGAAAAGGAAAGTGCATGCCACTGACTTGGTTTAGGTATCCCGAAATATAAATGGGATTGAGAGCTGAAACAAGCAGAAGGCATCACCCTAAGGGCACAGGAAACGTGGATTATTTTTTAAAAAGAAGGCATGCTGTAAATGAACTCGGAGGTCGTGGTAGATGGAAATGACCAAGATATATTTGTACAATAAGAAAAATTTAAAGAATAAAAAGTATTAAAGGCGGGGGTTGGGGGGCTGGAGAGATGGCTCAGGGGTTAAGAGCACTGCCTGTTCTTTCAGAGGTCCTGAGTTCAATTCTCAGCAACCACATGGTGGCTCACAACCATCTGTAATGGGATCCAATGCCCTCTTCTGGCCTCCAGGAAGAATGCCTGGAAAAATCTTTAAAAAAATGAAGAAATCTTTGAAAAAAAGAAAAAGAAAAAGAAAAAAAAAAGTCTTTAAAAAAATCTTTTTTAAAAAAAAGTATTAAAGGAAAAAGTTCATGCATAAAAATAGGTTTGAGCAAATCTGTGTTATCAAACCAGATGAAAGAATAGATTGGCTTATAGAAGTCTTAAGTGTATTGCTTCTAATAGACATATCTAAAATGTAAGTGAGCACAAAAGATTGATGGAATAAATGGAAAAATTACCAAATGCTTATAAAAATGTTAAATAGATATTAACATAGAACAGGTTCCTGCTAGTCTTTAAATGAATGAGAATGATTGTTTCATAAATGATGTGTAGTTTGTTTGAATCAGGATTAAAGAAGGTCTATATGCAGTAATATAGTCCCCGGTTGATCAGTCTACTGAACTCTGTAACTAGGAGATTTTCTTTGTTCATTGTTCATTGAATTAATGAACCTACAATGTTATTTATAATACAATTACTTAGGTTCGGCGATGGGCTATTCTGACTGCAAGAAACCTGGGGAAGGTGGACAGAGATGACTATTATGACTTACAGGAAGTTTTAACTTGCCTTTTTAAAGTCATTGAGCTGGGGCTTTTGGAAAGTCCAGACATTTACACATCTTCTGTGCTTGAAAAAGGCAAACTGATCCTTTTGCCTGCACACATGTATGATACTACCAACTACAAAAACTATTGGCTAGGTGAGTATTATTACATGGACATGTCTTCCCTAGTGTTCTCAGCACAGAGCAATCTGAGCAATTTTCTTATTACAAACTTTCATGGTTCCTAGTTCTTTTTTTTTTTGGTTTTTTTTGGTTTTTTTGAGACAGGGTTTCTCTGTAGCCCTGGCTGTCCTGGAACTCACTTTGTAGACCAGGCTGGCCTCGAACTCAGGAATCCGCCTGCCCCTGCCTCCCGAGTGCTGGGATTAAAGGCGTGCGCCACCACGCCCGGCGGTTCCCAGTTCTTGTTCCTTTGCTAAATTAGCTTAAGTATTAAATATCATTTATTCTAAATGCCTTCCATACAGATACATTTTCAAACCCTGGCAAGTCTTTTGTTTGAAGTAGAAGTGTCAGTCTGATGTTGATTATTATTACCTCGTTTATTTTAATGGTATAAGTATTTCCATGTTGTGAGAGATATTTGCAAGTCACTATTTCATTAATCCCTGTTCTTTAAAGATATATTTTATGGTTGGTAGCAGTTTTCTTAGTGGTATATGAACTGTATACAACATGTATGAATGTTTGAAGCATCTTCAGTTTTGTGAAATTCAGGTTGTGTGGTAGTCATCTTAGAAATCACCTTCTACCAAGGTTCCCATCACTTAACTGTTTTCCAGAGAAAATGTCAAGTGCTATTGTTGGGGAGTGGTGCTTGCGGTAGGTACCTCAGCCTTCAACAGCTGTGAGTGGAGCTGAAGTCTGCTGCTTGACTTGCTGCCCTGCTTTCTTTCTGCTAGCTAAGACAACTATTTAGTATAGTGCTGTTACAGCAATCTGGTAAACTGGAATAATCTTACAGGTATTTGCATGTTGTTGACTATTCTTGAGGAGCAAGCCATGGATTCACTGTTGCTGGGCTCAGACAAGCAAAATGATTTTATGCAATCAATTCTTCACACCATGGAGAAGCAATCGGATGGTAATACACTTTACTTACAAAATGCTTTTGAATAATACTATGATGGTGTACTTTTAAAAATGTTGGTGTCACTAGGCAGAGTGATGCCACACACTTTTAATCCTAGCACTAGAAGGCAGAGGCAGGCATGGATCTCTTAAGTTCAAGGCCATCCTAGTCTATAGAGAAAGCTCCTGGATAACCAGGGATACACAGAGAAACCCTGTTTTGAAAAGCCAAAATATAAAAAGTAAGTTTGTGTCACTATAAGAATTAGGGTTATGCCAGGCAGTGGTAGCGCATGCCTTTAATCCCAGCACTTGGGAGGCAGAGGCAGGCGGATTTCTGAGTTCGAGGCCAGCCTGGTCTACATAGTGAGTTCCAGGACGGCCAGGGCTATACCGAGAAACCCTGTCTCGTAAAACTAAAAAACAAAACAAAAAAAACAAAACAAAAACCAGAACCCAAAACCAAAAAACAAAAGCAAAACCAAAAAAAAAAAAAACCCAAAAAACAAAAAAAGAATTAGGGTTATAAGAGTGTGGAGAAGAGAACTGGAGGCCTCAGGCATGCCGAGGAAGTGCTTTAGCACAGCCTGACCCGGGGATTGAGTTAGGTCATAGATTCAGACTTTAACTTGCAAACGGCCCCTTAGACTTTAATTTAGCTCCTATATCTTTGCTAGAGGAAATGAGTGCAGAGAAGTTAAATTTTCCATTATGTAACCCAGAGTCTCTAGGAAGATCCATTTGCAAAAAGCATGTCACTTAACAGTGGGAAGAGCCTTGCTAATCATAAGAGTCCACCTTTGCTTACTACTTCATTGGTCTCTTTCCTTTTTTTTGTTTTTGTTTTGTTTTTTAAAATTTATTTAATGTATATGAGTATACTGCAGCTGTCTTCAGACACACCAGAAGAGGATATCGGATCCCATTATAGATGATTGTAAGCCACCATATGGTTGCTGGGAATTGAATTTGGGACCTCTGGAAGAGCAGTCAGTGTAACTGCTGAGCCATCTCTCCAGTCCCTCATTTATCTCTTGATTCTCTAGGGTGGCATTGTCCAAAATAACCACCAGACTGAAAATTAATTAAAAAAGAAAAAAAATCCAGTTTTTCATTACCATTAGCCATATTTTCAAGGTTCAGTGGGTATTAGACATTATAAACCCTCATTTTCATCACCACACACAGTCTACTCTAGATGCTTGGAAAATGAAGCCAGCAACTTAATTCAGGAAGAATATGAAGTTGAGGCTAGCTTGCATTACGTAGTGAGACTGTCTCTAAAATACTTAAGCAGCCTTCCACCACTCCATCCCATCCCACAAAAGAAAAGTTATCCTGAAATATATAGTCATATTATTTATTAGACTCCAGCTTTTCCTGGGTTGTGAAGCTGATGGTTGTGCTAAACTGATCATAGGAGACCTGAGAAAGGAATGCATCAGTAAAGACCAAGTGTGTCAGAACCTATGAGAATATCCTTCACTTGGCTTCTGGAAAGTTGCTTGGTGATAAAACTCTGTTTATTTCTAGATTTATATCGAGATTCTAGAAGAAATCGCACTATTTTTCTGATAGCAAATATTTTTTTGCTAGATTATGCTATTGATAATGGATTTGCCAGCATATATTATGAACATTGTTCATTTCTTTCCCTGTGTGTGTACATAGTCTTCAAGTGTTGCCACAGACCGGGCCTAGTTGGCCCCCCTCAATCCGTGGGAATCAGGGGTTCCAGCAGATGGGCACAGAGTCGGCAGGAATTGACCGACAGACGCAGACACAAGAGAGTATGAGAGAGTGTGCTAGATCTGAATGTAATTTGTCAAATCAAGCATCAAACTTTTTATACAGAGGAAAATAGGGAAGTTAGGTGACACACCAGCCAGGTACAAGGAGCTTACCTGATTCTTACATAAAACAGAGGAATGCAACATGGAAGGCCTGGCAGGAACCAGCTGGGATAAAATTCAGTGTTAACAACTGGGATCAAAAGCAGCCCCACCTAAGGTCAGCTTAATCTTAGAAGCCACGGGCAAGGGCTTCGTGCCCTTGCCATAGTTCCTATTCTAGTCTATCCACCTTCCCCCTAGGCCATTGTAAATTCCTGTGTATGGGTGTAACTCAGCTATCTATAGTTCTAAGTATCTACCCTGGTTCCTCTTTAGATCACAAACTTCCTTCCTAGATAATGGTAAATTCCTGTGTAGGCCAGTGATTTAGCTATCCATGCCCAGGGTTGCCTCAAGGACTGACTGCCTAGGACTGGTGAGGAATCTAACTTAGCTATATATATGTCAAAAATTCAATCCTTAGAAGCACTTATAATAAAGCAATATTAAGGAAAAGCACACAGATCCGTTTACCAACTAAAGCAAGGACATTGGAGCATTCGTTATACAGGATGCCATGGTTCCAGGAGACTTAAGTTTCTGTGACCTTTTCTCCTCGGGACTGCGCCCAGGCTTTTCAGCTTGTCAGGCGGGTCACTACTGGAGTAGATGTAGCAAAGTGTAAATTCTTAAACTTTTCATAATTGTCTTCATTCACATGACTATATTCTTCCTTATTTGAGGTTTTACTAAATATAAGGCACCATCAGAGGTTGTATACAAAATGCCTAAGGAAATCTACAAGAGATAAGTCATTTTTGGTTGGGGGTGATAGAGTGCTTGCCTACTTTGCCCAAGGCCCTGGGTTCTGCCCCAGCATTGAAGAACAAATGCCAACCAAAGTTTGAAAGGTCTGTGAGAAGTAAAGCTGAAGGGTCAGAGGCACCTAACCACTATGAGAAATAAAGTAGGCTGTAGTGCTGGCCTCCACAGAGTACTCCGGGAATCAGACACCGGTGAAAGTTAACGTAGAATAGAATCTAGTAAAGATGGTTAGGAATTAGATAGGCAGTGCTGGCAGAGAAGGCATTCTGGTAATATCTGCAAATAACTGATTTGTTTTTGCTTACAAACGGATTATGGGTGTATGAAAAATTAAGCTTGGAAATGCTGTTACATAGTAAGCAAAATTAAGGATCTTGCTGGAGCAGAATTTTTTTAGATTCTGGGCCTTATTTAGATAATAAATACCATTTATTCTTTTATTCTTTCATACAGTACTTAGAATGAGAAGGGGGGGGAGAAGACTTCTTAATCATCTGTTTGTTTCTCATTAATTATTATTTACTTTTTGCAAAGAGATTATAGTTTTTGAAAATTTGTAAGTCAGGTATAATGGCCCACGCCTTTAATCCCTGTGCTTGGGAGGCAGAAGCATGTGGGACTTGGTGAGTTTGAGGCTGTTCTGGTTTTCAGAGGGACTTCCAAAACAGCCAGGGCTACACAGAGAAACCCTGTCTCAGAAAAAAACAAAACAAAACGCTTAAATAAATTAGACATCACTTTAAATTACTTGCTATTTTCTTTCATTCTTGCTATTTTGGCTGACTAAGAATATTTTCAATATATCTTAGAATGTTTTTCTTACTGTTTAATTTAGTAATTGTTCTATTTTATTTCAGATGATAGCATGGATCCTTTTTGGCCAGCATTACACTGTTTCATGGTGATTCTTGATCGCCTTGGATCTAAGGTATGGGGTCAACTTATTGACCCTATTGAAGCATTTCAAACCATCATTAACAACGAGAGCTACAACAGAGAGATCCAGAATATACGGAACAGCTCCATAAGGTTCAGTAAATGTTAGAATTTAAAATAACATACTGTAGCTGATTTTCTAAGATTTTTTTTCCCTCTTCTCCAACCCCTTTCATTTCAGTAATTTCTATTTATTCTTAATATTTAAGGACCAAGTTAGAACCGGAGCCACATTTTGATGATATGGTGACGTGCAGCCAGATTGTTTATAACTTTAATCCTGAAAAGACCAAAAAGGTATAGAACATTTTTAAAGCTGAAGTGACTCTGTAGAGACACTGTTCTGTGTAGTGATTGGTTGTTGACTTTATGATGTTTAGTTAGTCCGAATCCACTGTTTTATATAGGCCCTTTGGTGTGGCTGATGCATTTCATATGGGGTACATGAACTCTAACCGCAGGGGTAGTTTGGTAGGAGTAGTAGTAATCAAGCAATTTAATAATTCAAATGACATTAAGTACAACATATTGGAGAGCAGAAGACTAAAGCTGCAGATTATATTCCTTTTCTACAGATTGGGGGTTGACACCATTGATACTTGTTTATCTGAATATTTATCATTTTTCCATTTAGGATTCTGGGTGGAGATCAGCCATTTGTCCAGATTATTGTCCAAACATGTATGAAGAAATGGAAACATTAGCCAATGTACTTCAGTCAGATATTGGTCAAGATATGCGTGTTCATAACAGCACCTTTCTGTGGTTCATACCTTTTGTTCAGTCACTCATGGATCTTAAGGATTTGGGTGTGGCTTACATAGTAGAAGTTATTCATCATCTATACTCAGAAGTCAAAGATGTCCTCAACCAGACAGATGCTGTGTGTGACAAAGTCACTGAATTTTTTATTCTGATTTTAATATCAGTGATTGAGCTGCATAGAAATAAAAAATGCTTGCATCTGCTGTGGGTGAGTTCTCAGCAGTGGGTAGAAGCTGTTGTGAAGTGTGCCAAGCTTCCTACTACCGCATTTGTCCGGAGTTGTGAGAAGTCACCTGGAAGTACCTCCAGAGGAGCAGCAATAATGTCGTCCTTGGCGTTGCATTCGGTGCAGTCTAACTCTGTCCAGCTTGCTTGTGTACAGTTGATTAGAGGTCTCCTCAAAGAAGGTTATCAGCTTGGTCAGCAAACACTTTGTAAGCGGTTCTGGGATAAGCTTAACTTATTCCTTCGAGGAAATTTGTCTCTGGGTTGGCAATTGACTGGTCAAGAAACCCATGAGTTACAAATGTGTTTGAAACAAATAATTAGAAACATAAAATTCAAAATGCCCCAATATAGCACTTTTGGGGATTCAACTTCTACATTTAAAACCCCTCCATCTTTTAAAGAAGAAAGTGATAAAATAGACAGGAAGCATAAAAAAAACATTTATTGTTTGGAAAATTGCAGTCCAGTGTCTTCTAAAGAGCCAATGAAAGCTGACACCCATCGAGTATTGATGAAAGTAAATACTACAGAAGAGGAGAACTTCAAGCAGCATTACATTGATTTGAATGAAGAAGAGCAAGAGCCTCTTCCAGCTGAGTTGTGCTTGAAGCAGAAAAGTGAGGCCCTTTTTTCTGAAAGTGCTCAAGAGCAAGTTAAAATTAGCGCAGAGAAGTCTGGGAAAGAAAGCTCTTCATATGCACCATCAAATAGTACTTCAAGAAATGGTCCAGAATGGGGATGTGACAGAGGAGTGATAATGTCAGCACATTCATTGACTGATTCTAGCAGTGATTTTATGGAACAGGTATCTACATCAAATGAAGATGTCTCATTAAAGGATGGCTCTGTTGGTAAAACTTCAAAACCAAGTTTCAAATTACAGAAAGATGAAATTTGTGCAAAGTTATCACATGTCATAAAGAAGCAAATCAGGAAAAGTACTTTGGTAGATAATATTATCGATCTAGAGGAAAATACAGCTATATCTGACCTTGAGAACTGTTCAGGAACAGATGGAGGAGCTCTAAAGGAAGATAGTATTGGACACAATGTCCCTTCAGACCCTGTTCTGGATGACAAGCATGAAGAGCAAAAATCTCAAAACAGTTCATTATTCAAGAAAGAGATAAAGAGTGAGGAGTTGGATAATAGTAGTTCTGATGATGAAGACAAGCTTCAAATCCAGGAAGGCCGTGCTGACGATGATTTGGTATCATTTACAGAAGTTACTGATACACTGGTGAAAGCTCCATGTGAGGGTCATGTAAAGATGGTAGTTGAATCAAGAGATAAGGAAATGAGAGAGAGTACAGCGTTGACTTCTAACTTGGTAGAAGGACAGGTGCCTCATGACAGTAGCAAGCCTTTGGTTGCAGGTCGTCAAATAGACCTCTGTAACATAACTTTAATATCTCAAACCACTGTTATTCAATTTCCATCAGGTTTAAGTAAACAGAATTCATTTCAGCTACAAAAAGGTGATAAAAGATGTTTGACAGCTAACCAAAACAGTGCTGCCACCTGCCGTGGACAAGTTATTGTGATTTCAGATTCTGACGAAGAAGAGGATGAGGATGAAGATGAAAGAAGTAGTAGTGAGGAAAACATCAAACAGAGTAAAGCATGCATAGGGAAAGACTGCTCAGAGCATCGTAGCTTGGCAGTTAATGCCAGTGTGGAGAAGCAGCTTGTAAAAGAGGAAGAAAGGTACCCTGTAGAATTTGAAGACTCTGAATCTCAGGTTTTTGAGTTTGAAAGCTCATCTGAAGTCTTTTCAGTTTGGCAAGATCATAAAATAGACAGCAAAAACTCCCTTCAAGGGGAACAGAAGAGCTATGTAACTCATGTAGCTGATAGTACAAACAATAACTTGGGTTGTGGTGACTCTGTGTCTGAAGAGGTTGTTAGAAACAAAGCAGAGGGAGTTAAAGAGCATGCAGGACCACATAGTAGTGTTTCTGCTGAGGAATTTTGTAAAACTGGAGTAAAAAAACCTAAGAGGAAACGCTATGACAAAGTTACAGCTGAAGATCCTCAGAGGCCTTCCTCTTCTGTTGGAACTGATCAATTGCCTGATCGCAGAGATCTTACTGAAAGTGATTTAAAGAGTGCAGACATGGGGATGGCAACTCCCAGTTCAAGTGTTGAGAGAGATTCTACAATTTTACAGAAGTCTACAAAATCTCGAACTCACTCAAAACCTGTTAGGAAAGTTCCAGCCTCTAAGGCAACTAAGAAAACACATTCAGACACCAGAAGAGGACAGTCTAAGAGTTCATGTTACATAAGTTGTAGAACTTCTCCTGCTATTGTGCCACCAAAGAAGCTTCGTCAGTGTCCAGAGCCAACTTCAACAGTTGAAAAACTTGGTCTGAAAAAAGCCCCTAGGAAGGCATTTGAGTTGTCCCAGAGGTCTCTGGAGTGTATAGTCCAATTACGTGACCACGGGAAGACTGTTGGAGTAGTTGACGCCCCCAAGAAAGCTAAATTAATTTCTCCTCAGACTCTTTCTATCAAAAATAATAAGAAGCTTCTGACAAGCCAGGATCTTCAATTTCAAAGGCTTATGAGATCCAGATCACATAAAAAACGAGACTTTGATTACAAAAATACTGATACTGTAAGAGTGTCACGCATAGTACAGGGATCAGATGTACTTGAAGCAGACTCTGATGAGCCAGATGATCATAGAGTAAGTGAGCCACTTGCCATCAGTAATGAAAAACAGTTAGCAAAATGCATGCTTTCCAAAACAGAAGTGGCAGAAGCCTCTTCTGATCCTTGGGTGACAGGTATAACTTGTCTTGTGAACCAGTGTGAATCTAGAGTGTTAAGTGGAGGAGTGCCAACAGATGTGGTGATGGTCTCTGCTTCAGAGGACCCTGTGGATGGAGGTGCTGTCACAGTTCAAGTTGGGGAGGTGGCATCTGTGAAAGCTGCAGAGCCAGCGTCTAGTAGTGATACAGATGATGATGACAACTTATTCCTAACACAACATGATCCTCAAGATATGGATCTGTGCTCACAGTTGGAAAATAAAACCATTATCGTGGCTCATAAAAAAGATACAGTTCAGAGAGAAGATTCTTTAAGTCGGCCTCAGTTGGAGTCTTTGAGTATCACAAAGTGTAAATACAAAGACTGTGTCGAAACTACAAAAAACCAGGGTGAATACTGCCCAAGACACTCTGAAGCTAAAGCAGCAGATGACGGCCTGTTCCGTAAACCTGGCTTGCCTCTTTCTGTAGCCAGGCCCTTGAGACCTACTACTACCAAGATATTTAGCTCAAGCAGCGCTTCACGAACTGCCAATCTTTCCAAGTCTTTGGAAAGTACTACACTTCAGCAGTCAGCACTAAAAAATAAGTCAAGTGGAGCGCAGCCTAATTTGAAGGTGACACCACCCTCTTCCATGGGTTCTCAGAAGCCAGTGGCTGAGGTGAAAAGTCTATGCAATATTTTTCATTTTCAGACTCCAAGCAGTTCCAGCAAACAGAGTTGCAAGCTTACATTTAGTGAGAACAGGCCTACATCAGCTGCTTCTCCAGTGAATATTCTCTTGCCATCGCAGTCTATCTTTGACACCTTCATTAAAGAGGTCTTAAAATGGAAATACCAAATGTTTTTGAACTTTGATAAGTGTGGTGCTCCAACAAGTCTCTGTCAGTCTATCTCAAGACCTGTGCCTGTCCGATTTCAAGATTGTGCAGAATATTTTAATGTTTTTCTACCTTTGATTATATTGAATGCTTTTGAAACAGTAAGTATTCTTTAATTCTTTGCCCCTACTGTAGATAGAGAAATGGTTATAAGCATATAGCCTGCTTTCTAAGTTTCTATAAGTTTGAGTCTATACTCACTTCAGTGAGAAGGTATTGGAAGATTTGGAGTTGGTCAGTATTTAGACCAGGGACTAGTAATACACAGTAGCTTATCCTTACCCAACATCCTTGGTTGTTGGGTAGAGAATAAACTGTGGAAAGGCTAACAGGTCTAGTAGACTAGTTATAGGTTGGTTACAGCTACTTGGGGGTAAAATGATAGTGGCTTTGGGTGGTAGCTGTGGAGATGGAAAGGCTATAAGGGTACATTTTAGAATATATGACTGATGAGTGGAAATTGAAAAGATGACTCTGTTTGGAGGCTTAACCTGGTTATGTTATGTTTACTGTCTGCCAGGAGTGAGGTAGAACTTGAGTTCACCTCTCCTGGTTTCTAGGCTGGAGCAGTACATGGCAGGAAAGCTCCTCTGGATGTTTCTAGCCAAAAATGGTGCAGAGTGTGATGATGGGGTTGTGTGTGTCGTTCCCCCGCCCCCCCAAAGAGGAGTAGCTGCTTGGTTAACTTTGAGTAGAAGCAGCTCAGCACTAAGAATTGTTGGTTACCAGGAACTGATGGCCAGTTGCAGATTTAGCTACTTGACTCAAAAAGTTATTGTAAAACAAAACAAAGTCTCAAAGGTCATTTTTTTTGTTGTTTGTTTGCTTGTTTAAAAAATGTTAAATATAGCCTTTTTACACTAGTAATTTTTCTTTCATAAATTTGGGCTTAGGAGTAGTCATTTTTAACTCACAAAAGATCTCAAAGATACTTCTGGGTTTGATTTGAGCCTTTGGAAGACTACTAGTACGTGTGACATATAGAAACCAACAGGAAGAGTGCTTGTGCCAATATTGCAGAGGTTGAGAGAAATGTAGGTCAGATAATCGCATTGTGAAGTAGGTACTACCAGTAAGATCTAGCATCGCATGAACAGTATCAGAACCACAGGTGACTGCTGAACATGAAAGGTGTCTTATTTCAACTGAGGAATAGTATTTTTTAGCCTTTAAAAGTTCAGTTAACAAATATAACCAAATGTGACTAATGGCTGCTAAATTGGGCAGGACAGTTGTGGACAACTTTATAAACCTCACAGACTGACTCTTAGGTTTTCACTTGGGATCTGTTCTGTTTTCCTTTAGCCCACTGGAACATTTTGCTGTTTGTTTGTAGTAGCTTTTAGCATGTTCTTTATTTCTTAGTTTCTTCTTTTGCTTTGTGTAGGTGGCACAGGAATGGCTGAGCTCTCCAAATAAAGAGAATTTCTATCAGTTGCAATTACGAAAATTTCCAGCTGACTATAAAAAATACTGGGAGTTTCTGAGTAAGTTCATATGCAACTTGGAATATATAATATAATAACTGGAAATTTTTACTTGAGAGATGCCAGGGGCTGGTAAGGTAGACCAGTGGGACGAGCATGTATAGCTTTCACCAGTAGTACAGACAGTAGCCAGTGATCATGACGACAGCCGTGTAAACTCAATCTCATTTAGCTCTTGTTACAATGAGACATTAAGGCAGAAAACATTGAGATAAAAAGAACAAATGGTCAGAAGTTTAGTTAATAAGTTCTGTAATTTTAGTGCATGTGTGTGTGATATATAGAGAAAATATGAACAGATAAAAAGTAAACTGTACATGTGACTGGATTGTTTTGTTTTTTTGAGGTAGCCTCTTCTGTGTGTGTCTCCCTGGCTGTCTTGGAACTCAATAGTAGACCAGGCTGCCCTCATTTCACAAAGATCTGCTTGCCTCTGCTTCCCTGAGTGCTGAGATTCAAGGCACACTGCACACAACACACCTGACTTTTGTACTATTAAATCAGTGAAGAGTGACAAGTAAAATACAATAGAAATGAGTGCCTCTTATATACCAAATCTATAATATATCCACGGAGATACTAGTACATTTATGGTAGAGCTGGTTTTGTAGTTGTCGAACTCTTGTGGATTGTGAGTGAAGCAAACCCTGATATTGTTAGGAAGCAGCTCTCGTGGAAGAGGGTTTATAGTGGGTTAGGTGATGAACCCGGGAACTTGGGTTGGAAGAACCAACTTTTCACATTCAAATTTTAGAGTTTACAGAAATGTAGAACTCAGACTCCACAGAGTTTTCAACAAGCCTTCTCACATGTTAAAATCTCACATACATGGAACAGTGATGGAATCAGGGGTTAGCATTGCTCTAGTACAGAGTATGAGAGAGGCCTCATTCATAACACAGCTGCGGTCCCAGTGATGCCTGTTTTCTGTCCTGGGATCCAGTCTAAAGTCCAAACATCTGGAGTTGTGCTGTCTCCTCTCAGTCCCCAGTGGTCTAGCGTAGTTCACTCCTCAGCCTGTCTTCACTGCATGTTCTTTCTACCAGTTAGTTTGTAGAACACACTCTTTGTTTCCCAGATGTTACCTTAGACTTGAGGTTTTATGCATTTGGTAAAAATAGAACAGAAGAATAGCTTTTCTTGGTGGCAACTCAGTCTGATCACTTGATTGCTGAGTATCTTCTGTGAAGTTACTGTTTTCCACAATCTGTGTTGTGCCCCTTTTTTTCTTCCCTGTTTGTTTTGTTTGTTTTTTCTTAATTTGTTTTGGGATTTTGGAATTAGAACCTAGGACCTTTGTATTCCATCACTGAGCTATATTGTAACACAGTTGAAAATTTCTTGTTAAAGATAGTTTTTACAACCCCAACTATGGTTAGGTTTATTCAGTGTTTTCCTTGTGCATGTGCGTGTGCTTGTGTGTATAGCACCTATGGGAGCCAGAGAACAACCTTAGGTTTTGAAGTAGGATCTCATTGTCCTGGAACTCACCAGTTAGGCTAGACTTGACAGGCCAGTGAGCCAGAGGGATCTCAGTCTCCTGCTTAACCATACTATATTATTTTAAGCGTGTCTCACCATGACCAATCTTTTAAAAAACAAAATGGTGTGTGTAAGGGTGTGGAAGGCAGAAGATGTTGAATTGCTAGGACTAGAGTTACAGATGGTTATTAGCTATCATGTGAGTACTGGAGGTTGAACCCATGTCCTATAAAAGAGCAGCCCTCCACTGCCCCACCTGTAACATGCCCAGCCTCTCTCTGAGAGTTCTAGGTTTGAAACTCAGGTCCTCAGTGGTTGTGAGATAAGCACTTTGCTGACCGAGCTACGTCCCTCCCCAGTCCTTTGTATGATATGTTAAAGTTACTTCTTTTAGAAGTTGAGCTCCCTCATTGAAGAGAGGGGCTTCCTACCCCACCCCACCCCCCACCCCCTGAAACATTTACTTAGGCTTCTTTAGTTACCCCTCCCTCTCCTCCTGGTTTTGTTCTTGTGAGTCTCTGGTGTGCTGTCTCTTCTTGCCGTTGTTACAGATTGTAAGAATGGAATTCTACAGTCTCTGCACTTGTGTCTTTTGCTGCTTGCATTAACATAACAATATTGATTGTTCATAGTTCTGATTGACTTGTACCATCTGCCTCATCTCCATTCTTAGTGCTCAGCTGACTCGGTTGATGTGAACCTTTTTATTGTAGTGCTTGCTTTATTTTCCTAGTCTTGTTTACTTTATATCCCTTGTGTGGAATGCCATTAGTAGCTTTAAAGTATCTTTGTGTACTTAGATCTATTTCTGAGTTTCTTGAGCCTGTGATTTTGAAATTGGAGAACACAAGAGAGAACTCTGTGGTTAAGAACCAGTAGAAAGACCTGGGCGGAGTGGTGGAGCATACCTTTAATCCCACTACTCAGGAGACACAGGCAGGAAGACAGCCTGGTCTACAGAGTGAGTTCCAGGACAGTCAGAACTACACAGAAAAATCTTATATTAAAAACAAACCCAGTAAAAAGTCAGGCCTGATGGCACATGCTATAATCCTAGCACTTGAGAGGCTAAGGTAAAGGGTAAAGGGTTCAGGGTCACAGGGAAGGAGAGAGAACTCAGTTAAAAAGTACTTGTTGCTTTTGAAGAAGATCCAGATTCTATCCCTAGTACCCATGTGGTAGCTCACAGCCATACATAACTCCAGTTCTAGAGTCCAATAGGGATGCAGGTGGTACACATATATACATCATGCAGGCCAAAGATTTATATACATAAAATGTTGGGGTTCAGGAATTGCCACACAAACCATTAAACAGCCATCTCAGTTAAGCGAGAATAGTTTATTTAATGCACACCCCAAGACTGATTTATTAGGACCCAGGATCCCAGTTGTAGTACTAGTCTGTTCTTAGGGCAGGCTTTTTAAAGGAAAAGCCAAGTTCAAAAGTAAGATGGCAAGGGTGAAGGCTTAGTACTATCAGCTGACTTTTAAGTTGATTGGTCCTAAGTGAGGTAAGAGGAGTGGTGAATGGGTGGTGAACTCAGGTCCTCTAAGAAGAGCAGCCAGTGCATGTTACTTTGTACTTTTGGAGGGTGGGGGGTGAGGGTAGAGTGGGGTTTGAGACAGGATTTCTCTGCATAGCTCTTGGTTGTCCTGGAATTCTGTAAACCAGGCTGGCTAGGATTCACGAGCTTTATCTGCCTTGAGATTAAAGGCACGTACCACCACCACCACCCAGCTGATTCCTTTACATCTCTCTAAGGCCACTTGGTGCTACTTTTCTGTGCCTGGATGTGGGGTCATCCACTGGAACCTGTGGGATCTTTTTTTTTTTTTTTTTTTTTGAGACAGGGTTTCTCTGTGTAGCCCTGGCTGTCCTGGAACTCACTCTGTAGACCAGGCTGGCCTCAAACTCAGAAATCCGCCTGCCTCTGCCTCCCAAGTGCTGGGATTAAAGGCGTGTATATACGTGCCACCATTGCCCGGCGAACCTGTGTAATCTTATCAAGTGTCCATCCTCCTAAAGAAAAGTGACCCTTCCTCCCTTATAACCATCAATTGCCTGCAACTCCTCAGCTAGTGGTGGGACCTGTGGAGCCCTCCTCCTTTCCATGCTGGACTTTTGAAGCAGCTTGATCTTGGACAGGTCATATATAGGCAACCACAGCTGCCACTGTTTGGTCTGCATCAGATTTTTACATTTTTATTGGCTTAGGTCACCCTTCCAGTATATAGAGAGAATTCATCAGGACTTTATACTTTGGAACTTAGTGCAAAGGTTTAATTTCTCGTAATTGATCTTGAAATCTGTTAAAAATTGCATAAATGCCAATTTTTGTTTCATAGTTTACTTGAACGAATCTGAACTTGCTAAACAGCTTCACCCAAAGGAAAATGATCTGGTGTTTCTGGCTCCTGAGAAGAGTTATATGGACAGGCATGGCATGCAAGATTGCAGTCACTATTACTGTGGCTATGTTCATAAGTTTCGTCGCACTTCAGTTAGTAAGTAAATAAGGGGTCAACAAGATGATCTCATTTGCTGTACATTATGCTTAGCTTTGTATTTTGTTTTATGCCAGGTTGATCAGTTTCCAATTAGAATTCTTTTTCTATTTTCCCACCTAAGATCCTGAGTTTATTGCTTACTATTTAAAAGCTTTTTTTAAAATTATGTGTATGTAGGTGAATGCATACAAGTGCAGGTGCCTGCTGAGGCCAGATATGCTGGATCCCCTTAGAGCTGGAGTTAGAGGCAGTTAGGAGCTGCCCAGCATCATGGGTATTGGGAAACCCAACTCAGGTTCTCTGGAAAAGCAATATCTTTTATGTTCTTAACAACTGAACCATCTCTCCAGCCTCAAACCTTTGTGTGTGGAGGGGGCGGGGGTTGCGGGGTAGGGGGTGGGGCAGTGCCGGGGGAGGGCAGTTTGAAATAGGGTTTGTCTGTATGGGCCTGGCTGTCCTGGAGCTCACTGTGTAGACCAAGCTTGCCTCGAACTCAGTGAGTGATCTGCCTGCCTCTGCCTCTCTAGTGCTGGAATTACAGACACACTCTGCTACAACCTGGCTTTGTTTAATGTCCTCTTCTGATTCTTTCTTCCATCTGTCTTTTTTTTTTTTTTTTTTTTTTTCTTTCCGAGACAGGCTTTCTCTGTGTATCCTTGGCTGTCCTGGAACTCCCTCTGTAGACCAGGCTGGCCTCGAAATCCGCCTGCCTCTGCCTCCCAAGTGCTGGGAGGACTAAAGGCGTGTGCCCCCATGCCCGGCCCATCTGTCAATTTTGTGTATCACTTCCAAGTTAAATCTGTTTAATAACTTAGGTCACATTCCAGCCTTGGATTTTTTGACTAATTACTAATGAGAAGAACAAACAATTTGTTATTATAAGGCAGCTTAAGTTTGGAAGTTTACTGTTTCCAGCACTTCAAACTATTGCATTGTAGGGTAAGAACATCTGCCAAGCAATGTGTCTTACTTACTGTTCTGCACATTTGTAATGTTCTCCAGAGGTGGGCAGAGAATTAATTCTTTGTTACTGAGGGAAGCTATGGCTCAGAAATATAAAGTAATACAGCCAAGGTTGTTGCTAACATCAATTTGCAGGATGGAATTGAATCTTTTTTTTTTTTTTTTTTTTAGTCTGGCCTTTCTATGTTGCTCAGTTGTTTTTTGAGCTAGTGGGTTCAAATAATTCCCCTGCCTTAGCCTTCCTAGAAAGTGCTACTGCAGGTTGTATCACTAGACATGGTTTAAACCCTGGTTGCAGTTCACTGTGAAGTCTAAGTTTTTTATATCAATTTGCCTTTTTTTTTTTTTCTCTCTCCAAGACAGGGTTTCTCTGTATAGCCCTGGCTGTCCTGGAACTCACTTTGTAGACCGGGCTGGCCTCGAACTCAGAAATCCACCTGCCTCTGCCTCCCAAGTGCTGGGATTAAAGGCGTGCACCACCACACCTGGCTCAATCAGCTTTTTTTTTCTTTTTTCTTTTTTTTTTTTTAGGGGGGTGTGTAATTTTATTTACATACACAATTAAGTATCATTTCATTTGCATACGCATTCATAAACACATTTCCATATATAAACAGGAAGGGACAACAGTGACTGCAGTTCCATTCCCACGGTGACTCGCAACCATCCTCTGTCGCGACGGCGGCCTGCCTGCGCACGGCGTCCTCCTCACACCTTGGGGTTCAATCTGCTTTTTAAGATTTATTTATTTTACATATATGAGTACACTGTAGCTGTACAGATGGTTGTTAGTCTTCATGAGGTTGTTGGGAATTGTATTTGGAACTTCTGCTCACTCTGTTAGGTCCCACTCGCTCCGGCCCAAAGATTGATTATTGTAAATAAGTACACTGTAGCTGTCTTTAGAAACACCATAAGAGGGAGTCAGATCTCATTACGGGTAGTTGCTGGAATTTGAACTCAGGACCTTCAGAAGAGCAGTCAGTGCTCTTATCCACTGAGCCATCTTACCAACCCATTAATCTGCTGTTTGATAGTTGAAACACTAGTATTCTTTTTTTTTTTTTTTTAAAGATTTATTTATTGTAAGTACACTGTAGCTGTCCTCAGACACTCCAGAAGAGGGAGTCAGATCTCCTTACGGATGGTTGTGAGCCACCATGTGGTTGCTGGGATTTGAACTCCTGACCTTCGGAAGAGCAGTCGGGTGCTCTTACCCACTGAGCCATCTCACCAGCCTGAAACACTAGTATTCTAACTTGCACAAAAAGATGATTTCCTGATTCTTCATCCTTACTTCATTATGTCTTCAAAGTACCATTGATTCTCCTGAGACTGTAGCACCATGATGCATTTTATCTGTGCTTGCTGCGTCTGCTTGTTGCGCTCTTTCCTCCTTGAAAGACATAGCTTTCACATCTACTCAGTATCCTCTTGTTTGGAAGACACCAGCTTGTCCTCTTCTGTGCCCATTGCTTCTTCATATTGTCTCTGTTTCTCAAAGCACTGAGTACTTTCTGACATATTTATTTGGTATCTTCCTCTGGAGGACAGGGACATTATTGTTTGTTTGGACTTTCAAGACAGGGCTTTTCTGTGTAGCCATGGCTGTTCTGAAACTAGCTCTGTAGACCAGGCTGGCCTCAAACTCAGAGATTGTTTTTTCACAGTGAAAACTACAGGTTTATTTCATTTGCAACAGTTCCACGTAGTGCTCCACCAGCCAGTCAAGTGTAAAAATCACTCCACAAAACCCGAAAACAACTCCTGAATAATGAGGGAAAAAAAAAATCAGAATAATTTTATATTTACTAAATATAAGTGACTTATGCATCATGTAAAATACAAGTTCTAAACATTTGTGACTAATCTTTTCCATTAGATAATATTACACTGATGTTTGCTTCTCTCCTCTTTGATTATAGTGCGCAGTGGGAAAGCTGAGTGTTCATTATGCATACAGACACAAGATACCTTGCCAGCCAGTGTAAAAAATCTTACAAGATGCATTGTGATCAGTTCTCTGGTAACTACACAGAGGAAATTGAAAGCCATGTCTCTGTTGAGTAGTCGGAACCAGTTGGCCAGAGCTGTTCTAAATCCAAACCCCATGGACTTCTGTACCAAAGATCTACTAACTACAACTTCTGAAAGAATTGTGAGTGCTGATTTGAATGAAGCCAGGAAAGTAAGACAAGTTTGTGTTAGGACATTTTAGCTGCTGCTGGTCCTTATGCTTATGCACAGCGGAGTTTAGTTCCCTTCAGTTTTGCAAAGTGGACAAGTAGGTTAGCTTATGTCAGGGTAAAGATAAGAAAGTAAAGAGGGTGTGTTGCAAGAGTAGCTTTTCTCCAGTGTCTGCTTCAGTGTGTGCTGGGTGCTCAAAATTTCAGGAGTTGTACACAGATTTTGTGGAGTGAGTTTTGTATTTGAAGAGAGTTGGTGGAGAACTGTGGGATTGTTGCAAATGAAGAGATGAACCTGTAGTTTTCACTGTAAAAAATGTACATATAGTCCAGAAAATTAACAAAAAGTGCAAAAGGAAACCAGTACTTCTAACCCTCATTGTGTACTGAAGCTTTCATGGTCATTATTCAGTCATTTTGCACCTTCAAAGGAGTTGACTTAGCCATACTCTTAACCTCTTTGATTCACTAAACTATCTAAATTGAAAGACTAAATTTAGACTAGGTCTGGCTGTTTTCCACCTTGTGACATTGTATTAGGAAAGAAGAGTTCTTAGAACTTTCACTGTCGAAGCAGAGAATTAAATGGAAAATATCAGAATAGCTGAAGAAAAGTTATTTAAGAAAATTTATTGTCATATTTGTAAAAAGCATTAAAGTACAATTATAAATAAACTGATGGGTATGGATATTAACTAGTAATTAGTGTCCAATTAGGTTTTCTCTAGTTGTGAAAGATCAGTCACTTAGATAATGATTTTATTTGACATGGACTGGAAGAAAGTTGAATAGGTGCTGTTCTTCTCCCATGTGTCACCACAGAAAGAATTCATTACATCTTTTCTATAGGTTGCCTACTTAAAAGACTTTAATGAAGACCAAAAGAAAGCCATAGAAACTGCATATGCCATGGTGAAACACTCACCATCCGTTGCCAAAATCTGTCTGATTCATGGACCACCTGGAACAGGAAAATCCAAAACTATTGTTGGTCTCTTGTACCGCTTACTGACAGAGGTGGGTGTGGCACTGTTAGCCTGGACATGGTTCCATTTGACCCACATTAAGAGATGTACCTTTGCCCTTTATTTACATGTGTATTTAAAAAGATTTATTACTACTATTGTTTGTAATTTTATGTGTATGGGTATTTGGCTCACATGTATATCTATGTACTACTTAAAGAGAATAGAAAAAGATAAGATTTCCCTGGAACTGGAGCTGCAGACAGTTGTGAGCCATGATATGTGTGCTGGGAAGTGAACCTGAGTACTCTGGAAGAGCGGCCAGTGCTCTTTATTGCTGAGGCAGCTCTCTGGCCTTTTGAATGGATTCTTGGTTGGGCTGAATATTCATTAAGTAATAGTAAAATGTAAGGCCTAGTGCATCCCAACAGTTGTGATAAACTTTATGGCAGAGAAGGCTTTATGTATGTGTTTTATGTAGGAGTGAAAATTAGGATCTTGTATATGCTCACAAGTGCTATGTCTGTTGAACTGCGTGCCACAGTTACTTATATTGTAGAAGGAATAGATGCTTTCCTTCAACCATTGTGATAGCTCATTGTTTGTCTTCTGTTTGACAAATTGTAGAACCAGAGGAAGGGCCATTCAGATGAAAATTTCAATGCCAAAATCAAACAAAATCGAGTCCTCGTGTGTGCACCTTCCAATGCGGCGGTTGATGAACTTATGAAAAAAATTATCCTCGAATTTAAAGAAAAATGTAAAGACAAGAAGAATCCTTTGGGTATGATACTTGCTTTTGTTACTTTTCATTTTATTTTTCTTGAGAATATCTGACACTGCCTTTTAGCAGTTAAGATCAGAGTCCATTGCAAGTGATGCTGTATAAGCATGACAGACATTTGCTTCCAGTTCCAAAGCTTAGGAGCTGATCAGTCTGGGCAGGAGTCTCTGCTGTACACTCTTTAGAAAACCAGATTCCTTCTGAAGTGGTGCCTTCCTGTATTGTCATCTCCATTCCTTAGTGTGCCTCCTGGTCAGGGATAGCTACTGCACCGGCAGTTTGAGTCATATCACTAAGAATGAGGAGAGGTGAAATGACAAAGGAAACAAATGAGCTCTCTTCTGAGGAGGGTTCCTCAGTTTCATCTCTCCTTATTTCCCTTTGACTGCAAATTATGTGGGACATGTCTGTATTCTGAGAGATGACATATATTCTTGCTTTCGTGTCATATGTACACCTAATAATATATAGTTTGTTTCCTCTAAAACTTTATACACTGTTAGTCTAAAGCCAAACTCTTCCTTTTCCATGTATTCTTAGTGGTTGTGAGCAGAGACATTATCCTTTTTTCCTGTTCTAACTCTGAAGTAGTAGCAACTCTGGTACCCCTAAGCTGACCCTGTGCTCCACTGAGTGGCTCTCAAGCCACTGCTTAGACAGCAGTATCCAAGAGAACTGCATGTGTAGTCAACAGACGTAAGTGCAGGTGCTGTGCTCAGTGTGCTCTTAACTGCAGTGGGGTAGCAGAGCTGGGAGGGGGTGTCCCCCACAGTAGATTTTTACTGAAGTGTATTCAAGTACAGGGAAAGTTAGAAAGAAGCTGTCTGAACTTCTGTCAGTGGATAAATTATACATTTTCTGTTTTTCTTTTAGATCTGTTGAGGTGGTACCGCCTTTTTTTTTTTTTTTTTTTTTTTTCTTATGCCTTTGGTAAATCACAGTACCAATTTGTGAATGTCATTCTTTCACACAGTGCTTGATTGCTAATGTGTTATTTTAGCACTTCGAAGATAGTGGTCATAAATGAGAACAGCCCATACATTTTTGTTGTAAAACAGATTTTGGTTTTTTTGTTTGTTTGTTTGTTTTTTAAGACAGGGTTTCTCTGTGTAGCCCTGGCTGTCCTGGAACTCACCCTGTAGACCAGGCTGGCCTCGAACTCAGAAATCCACCTGCCTTTGCCTCCCAAGTGCTGGGATTAAAGGCGTGTGCCACCACTGCCCGGCTATTTTTTTTGGTTTTTTAAGACGGGGTTTTTATGTAACCCTGGCGGTCCTGGATGGAACTCGTTCTAAGACCAGGTTTTCAAGCCTGCATTTTACTGAATGTAAATTTATACCTTAATGATAACTTAAAGAGCAAAGTAAGTGCTCTTCTATTGCCCTGCTCCAGTATCCAGGAAAACCCTCAGAACTCCATGCCTCCTAGGTTTGTTTTCAACTCTGTCTGTTTTTGGCTTTTCGGATTTCCTCTCTTACATTTTTACAAGCTCATTCTACAGTGTAAAGGATGCCCATTGTAATGTGTAGAATATTTGTGGATATTTAGGATGAATCCCAGATAATTGCTTCCATCTTTCTGATGGATGCACGGTGAGGTCTGGCTATTATGAAAACTTCAAGTAAGTGTTGGCGAGAGAAGATGGCTTTACATTTAGGAGAGGGAAGTGAACTAGGATTTTAAAGATCTTGTATTAAAGGCAACTATACAAATATGCCATTTCCTCTCCATATATTTGTTTGGAAATTTGTGTCAAGTGTGGTACATATGCCCCATTTTTACAGGCAGGAGGATTGTTAGAAGTTCAAGGCCAGACTGGTCTACATATTGAGCCCCAGGCCAGCAAGTACTATATACAAAACCTTCTCTCAAACACCTTAATTCTGGGTGTTTGGGGTAGGAATGACCAAGTAAGATTCTATATGAATTAAATACATAGTAATATATGGTTAAGAAAACTTAAGAGTTAGGTGTGGTGACACACGCCTTTAGTCTCAGCACCTAAATTTATCATTCATTCCTCAAGTGTGTTCTTCATGGAACACTGTATAGAGAAGAATTTGAGAAACATCAGTCTAACAGTATGAGCTCTGTTACCATGTGACCTGGAGAGCCATGCACTAGGATCTGCACATCTTTCAAAGCAGAGGGAACCAACCAATGTTTTTTAGGTATCTTTCACTCCCACTCATTTTTAGCACTTCAAAGTCATACTTTCTACTTACTGCAGTTTAATAAATACTGATCTGTAAGTTATATGTTACAAAGTAGTATTGATGTGACTGTCCTAGCTTGTATTGAGTGAAGTGGTAAGTACTTGCCTTACAAAGTTGTTATCCAGAATATCTTGAAAGAATGTGTGACAAGTCTTTAGTTACTGGTGTACAGTTGACAGTTGATGCCCTTCTCTGATTATTATGGAGGTGGGATTTATTAGCAATGTCCTTATTAATTTTATGTCTTTTTATCAACAGGAAACTGTGGAGATATAAATTTAGTACGACTAGGTCCAGAAAAGTCTATTAATACAGAGGTCTTAAAATTCAGTTTGGACAGCCAAGTCAACCATAGAATGAGTAAGTGTTGGCCTTTTTGCATTGGTGTTCTGCTGCTGTTGTATGACAAAGTAATGATGGGGGCACTAGTGGCATTTTGGGGACCCTACAACTATTCTAGCTTCTTTCTCCTTATGTTTGTGTGTGCCTGTGTGAATTTTGCTAGAAATAACATGTGATTTTTAAATTTATATTAGAAAAAGACTTGCCTTCTCATATTCAAGAAATGCTTAGAAGAAAAGAAATTCTAGATGCTCAACTTGATGAGCTTTCTCGTCAGCGAGCTCTGTGCCGAGGTGGGCGGGAGATGCAGGTATGAACCCCCTCCCCATGTGAACCTTGCAGAAGTGGCTTAGACATGAACTAGTCGATGGGTGTGTCATGCTGCTCTCATTGATGTGGTGTGACTCCATGATATGCTGGAGTAGTATGGCTAATGTCAGGCTAATGTTAGCGAGCTCTTCTGTAAATACTGTTTTATAGACCATAGTCTATATCTGTAGTCTCTGTGACAGCTCCTCAGCTTGATTGTGGCTCTAAAGCCATGCAGCTGTATTGCAGTTAAGATTTATTTATAAAAGTAGATGGCATATTTTATTATTAGGCACTTTACTGTTGAGTTAAACCCATTTTAGTGGCTGGAGAAATGGCTCACTGCTTAAGAGCACTGACTACTCTTCCAGAGGATCCAGGTTTGGTTCCTAACATCCACATGGCAGCTCACAATAAATTAACTACAGTTCCAAGGATCTGATGGTGTCTTCTGGTTTCCTCAGACAGACTCTTGGCACACACGTGATAAACAATGCAAACAAAACACATGTAGACATAAATAAAAACAACCAACATTTATAATTAGATTGAGACAGAGAATTTACTGGCTCATATACTCAAAAGAGTCAAGTGTGACTTAGCTTTTAGTATGTTTGTATCAAGAAATGTATCTGGCAACGTTTTGCCACCTTTTGCTTTCCCTTTTCTATGTATCTCAGCCTTTTCTTTTCCATGAGAAGTCAAGTGCCAGTACTTTTGGGCACCATCACTCTGGCTTAAAATACCATGTGTCTGTTCCAAGGATACACTCTGATTAATCTCTGCTCGCCAAGCAGATCTAACCCCTGATTTGATTTAGGGGAAGGGTGTCATGCCTGCAGTATGTTACATGCTCAGCACTGTTGCAGGATTGTTGTGTACCTTAGACATGAATGAAGGATTGAAACTCCGAGGCTTGAGACAGCAAACGCGTGTGGAGACATAATTGAGCCCATCAGGTGTGTAGAGCAGGGTTGGGGCTTGGCTGGTAGGGAAGAGAGCAGGAATTCAGGGAATTCACGGTTAAGATGCTCTTTACTCTCCTAAGGTGTGAAGTGTCTGAGAGCTTTCTAAAGTGCTTGGTTTTCACAGTGATTTCAAAATTGTTTTCAGAGGCAAGAATTAGATGAACACATTGCCATAGTCTCAAAAGAAAGGCAAGAACTTGCTTCGAAAATTAAAGAGGTAAGTAGTTTACCTGCAGCAGTTGACTTTCTTTATGAAACAGTTCAGAGGACAGAAGGGCAGAGGTTTGTTTTAAAAGGTATTTAACATAAAAATGACACCTGCAAAAGTGGAGACATCAGTGTTTTTCTTAGGTATAGACCAGTAGTAACCAGTTTCTTTTTTCACCAGCTGCAAATAGAGAGTTGCTACCATGAGTTGTTCACGAGAGTAGGTTTGTGGATACTGAGAGAGAAAAACAGGAGTGAACCACATTTATAATTTAGTAAGGGAGCAACTGTGGACTGTCGTGTGCTCTATTTATTAGGAGTATAAAATGAGTGACAGTGGGATGCAATTAGGCATAAAAACATACAGCTCCCTTCTTTTCTATTCTTTGCCCTGACCTGTGGGATAGTCGAACAGGGTCTGGGGACCATCTGTGGAGAGAATGGGGGACAAGAGACAGCGTGGAATAGAGATCTGATCAAGCTGACAAGGTTTTATTGTTCCCACACAGGTTTTATATATATATACACACGCATAGAAGCAGAATATGGGGGGAGGGGGATCCTGAGTGCACCTGTTCCCAAGAACAGGATATTGGCTGGGTAAAAAGTTCAGTAGGAAGAACAGAATAGAATGGGTTGCTAGGTACCTGTCCACAAGACCTATAGCTATTGGTTTTCAACTGGGGGTAGTACTTTCCCACAGAGGCCAAGACTTTGTGCCAGTAAGCACTTATGGCTGACAAGGCAGTTAATGTTCAAACAAGGTTATTCCCAACAATTCTTGGCTTAGAGCATAAGCTTTTTGTGTTTTTGTTTGAATCCTGTATCATGTACAGTTGGTCCCAGTTCTGGGACACCCACCCACAGTCCAAAGTAAGACAGTGAGTAGGATAGTTTGAGGGGAACTGGTAGTTTGCGTTTTTGACCAGAGACAGACAAAATTGAATTTAATGTATATTTTTATCAACAGTTTAAATAACATCTCAGTTATGTTTCATGCTTATAGGTGAAGTGCATTGCTCATCTGTGTTGTGAGCTTTGTTGCTCACTGTGTCTTCTATGGGCTGTTTATTAAATTAGCCACACTTGGGGGAGCACTCGTTACAGTTACGGCTAAGAGAAGAGACCCTGACTATGCTTTAGTGCTGGAGCCAGATTTCCACCTCTTCTAAAGCTCACATACATGGCCTTGACATCCAGGATGGATTTATGCAGAGGGATTTCTTGTTTACTAGAGCTGAGGTTTTCTCTTTTATTAAATATTTTTATGTCATGAACAAAAAAGGTAGATATTTTTTAGTAAAAATAGGACTGTTGCAGGATTTGCATATAACTAACTATAGTTATCCTTTGTTATCCTAGGTTCAGGGACGCCCACAGAGAGCACAGAATACCATCATCTTGGAGTCCCATGTCATCTGCTGCACATTGAGCACTAGTGGTGGTTTATTGCTTGAGTCTGCTTTTCGAGGGCAAGGGGGTGTCCCCTTCAGTTGTGTCATCGTAGATGAGGTGAGTGGACAATCAGGTGTGCAGGTGTGACTGGGACCGTAAAGAAAAGTTGTGGGTGAATTATGGGTGCTGAAGTGTGGGTGAAATGGGGCTTTTATTGGTGATCTAGTGATCTCTAGCAGTGCTGGAGAGTGAACATCCAGCCTTGCTTGTGAGGAGGCCTCTGTATACCAGCCTTTAGCTGATGTGCACATGTTCTCAGACAGTGAAACATGCTGACAGCCTGCTCCACAGTGAGGACTCTAGGCTTCTGGGCACGATTGTCTCCAGCACTATTCCTTCTGAGCTGCAGCAGTTCCTCTGCTAACTTTGAAATACAAATTCGTGACTTGGGACAGTTTTGGCTGATGCATTTTTAGCTGGTGTCTTTCCTTTCTTGTCCATTTACTGAACACTAATTGTGTACATTCATTGTTGGTGTACTGGCTAGTTTTGTATCAACTTGACACAGCTGGAGTTATCACAGAGAAAGGAGCTTCAGTTGAGGAAATGCCTCCATGAGATCCAACTGTAAGGCATTTTCTCAATTAGTGATCAAGGGGGAAAGGCCCCTTGTGGGTGGTGCCATCTCTGGGCTGGTAGTCTTGGGTTCTGTAAGAGAGCAGGCTGAGCCAGCCAGGGGAATCAAGCCAGTAAAGAACATCCCTCCATGGCCTCTGCATCAGCTCCTGCTTTCTGACCTGCTTGAGTTCCAGTCCTGACTTCCTTGGTGATGAACAGCAGTATGGATGTGTAAGCTGAATAAACCCTTTCCTCCCCAACTTGCTTCTTGGTCATGATGTTTGTGCAGGAATAGAGACCCTGCCTAAGACAGTTGGCTAGAGTAAAAAGTCAGAAGACAGAAGGACTGGCTCACTAGATATGGAGAATCATTCCAGGAAATCCCGTACCCTGTGTAGATATATAAATTATGTGATAAAATGAAAGATCAGAAAGATGGAAATGATGAAATAATTAAAGACAACGTTACTGAATTAGAAAGTCGGGAGACTGTCATGCCCCAAGTAACATGTGAATTTTAGAGATTATGTTCTAAAACAGCTATTAGAGAAGCTTTCCAGGCTCCAGCTCAGCAGGAACGAGGCAGGCACTTAAGATGTCCTAAGCCCTCTGTTGCTATCTAATTCCACAGTTAAGGCATCTCTGGTGGTCGAGTTCACAATGCTTGTTAGGTTGTTGAAAAGTTGTTTAGGGACCGGAAAGATAGCTCAGCTGTTAAACCAATAACTGTGTTTAGATAATTTGTTTTACGATGAAATCTTATATATATTTCTTTTTCATTGCTATACCTCCACTGTACATGGTAGAGTGTCTTACAAGTATAGCATACTTGGATCATTTAGAAAAATGCCTTTTTTTTTTTTTTTTTTTTGGTTTTGGTTTTTCGAGACAGGGTTTCTCTGTGTAGCCCTGGCTGTCCTGGAACCCACTTTGTAGACCAGGCTGGCCTCAAACTCAGAAATCCGCCTGCCTCTGCCTCCCAAGTGCTGGGATTAAAGGCGTGCGCCACCACCGCCCGGCAAAAAATGCTTATTTTTGATACCTGGTGTAGAGGATGTATGTCTGTATGCATGTATGAGGTCCATCATTATCATTACTACCAACACCACAGCAATAACAGTAAAGGTTTAGCTATAGTATAGGAGAAGTTTGCTACTTTTTTGGATGATTAGAACTTAATTAAGGCTCTATCTCCTTTTTTCCTTTTTAAACAAGGCTGGGCAGTCTTGTGAAGTTGAGACACTTTCTCCACTCATCCACCGCTGCAATAAACTTATCCTAGTAGGAGACCCCAAACAGCTCCCTCCCACAGTCATCTCTATGGTGAGTACTTCTGTTGATGTCAGAGGATCTGTTTTTAATATGAAAGAATGGTTCTGTTTTGAATTGTCATTTCCTATTGGAGGAGAAATTAGGAAATGACAGGAAAAAAGGTGTTACTTGAAGTTTCATATGAAAAACTGTGGCCAGGCATGCAGTCCTAGCAATCAGGAGGCTGAGCAGGTTCTCAGCTCAGGCCTGCCAGGGATACACAGTGCGACCTTGTTCCAAGACAGAGTGAGTGTTTTTTGTATATGTCCTCTTTGTTCACAGTTGTGCTTCTGAGTGTATGGGCAAGAGTTTTTTAGACATGAAAACCTAAGTTCACATTGCAGTGCTTCAGGCTTTCCCTGTGTAGGAGGGACTATATCTGATTTGATAAGAACACAAAACACATAAGACAGCTTTAAGTGTAAAGACGACCCCCTCCCCCCAACACACACATCTCATGCTTTACACTGTGTTCCTGAAGCTAAATTTGCGAGCTCGCTCTCTCTCTCTCTCCCTCCCTTCCTTTTCTCTTTCCTTTTCTTATCTATTTATTTTTGTGTTTACTTATTTATTTTATTATTAGATATTTTATCTACATTTCAAATGTTATCCCCTTTCCTCATTTCCCTTCCCACTGCTCACTAACCCACCCACTCCTGCTTCCCTGTCCTGCCATTCCCCTACACTGGGGCATCGAGCCTTTACAGAACCAAGGACCTCTCCTCTCATTGATGTCCCACAAGGCTACAATGCATCTGTTACATATGCATCTAGAGCCTTCCATCCATGTGTACTCTTTGATTGGTAGTTTAGTCTCTGGGAGCTCTGGGGGTGCTGGTTGGTTCATATTGTTGTTCCTCTTACGGGACTGCAAACCCCTTCAGCTCCTTGGGTCCTTTCTCTAGCTCCTCCATTGGGGACCCTGTGCTCAGTCCAATGGATGGCTGTGAGCATCCACTTCTGTAATTTTCAGGCACTGGCAGAGCCTCTCAGGTGACAGCTATATCAGGCTCCTGTCAGTAAGCACTTGCTGGCATCCACAATAGTGTCTGGGTTTGGGAACTGTGTATGGGATGGATCCCCAGGTGGGACAGTCGCTGGATGGCCTTTCCTTCAGTTTCTGTTCCACACTTGGTCTCTGTATCTCCTCCCATGGGTATTTTGATCCCCTTTCTAAGAAGGACCGTAGTATATCCACACTGTGGTCTTCCTTCTTCTTGAGTGTCATGTGGTCTGTGAATTGTATTTTGGGTATTCTGAACTTCTGGGCTAATATTCATTCATCAATGAGTGCATAACATGTGTGTTCTTCTGTGCTTTTGTGATTGGGTTACCTCACTCAGGATGCCCTTCACATCTGATAGTGCAGATGGTAACAGAAGAAAGTGTGCTCGGGCTGGTGAGATGGCTCAGTTGGTAAGAGTACCCGACTGCTCTTCCGAAGGTCTGGAGTTCAAATCCCAGCAACCACATGGTGGCTCACAACCATCTGTAACGAGATCTGGCACCCTCTTCTGGATTGTCTGAAGACAGCTACAGTGTACTTACATACAATAAATTAAAAAAAAAAAAAAAAAGAAGAAGAAGAACGTGTGCTCACTGTGAGTAGAGCTGTGGAGGCTGAGGACTGATATAGTCCAGGCTGCCTATTATTTTTTTAATGTATATGAGTACACTGTCTTCTGGCACAGCAGAAGAGGGCATCAGATCCCATTACAGAAGGTCGTGAGCCACCATGTGGTTGCTGGGAATTGAACTCAGGACCCCTGGAAGAGCAGTCAGTGCTCTTAACTACTGAGTCATCTCTCCAGCCTCCAGGCTGCCTTTTTGTTCGTTTTTTTTCAAGACAGGTTCTCTGTACAGGCCTGGCTGCCCTAGCAGGCTGGCGTTGAACTCAGAGATCTACCTGCCTCTGCCTCTCAAGTGCTGAGATCAAAGGTGTGCACCACCACTGTCTGGCTAGTCAGCATTTTTTGTTTTGGATTTCACCTCCACACTAGACTTGTAAAAACGCATATCAGATGTTGACTCAGTAATTGTTTTGGGTCATTTAAAATAGGCTTACCATGGTTCTTAAATTTAATAAAATTGACGGGTTTTTTTAACTAACATCTTTTATACAGAGTGGTGGCCTCATAATCTCAGAAAAAAGATCATCTCAGAAAAAAGATCATTTTGAAAATATTTCTGTCCAGTTATTCAATGAATTCAATGAGTGTGTGTTTTTGTTGTTGCCATTTGTTTTTGATTTTGGATTGATTGAGAATGGCTTGTGCAGTTCTATAGCTGCAGGCCAAGGTTCACAGACACTGTGCAGGAGTGGCGGCAGGAGCCCTGCTTGTGAGCCTTAAAACCAAAGAAGCTTCCAAAGTTGATACACACACACACACACACACACACACACACACACACAAATAATTTCTACCACATGCATGCCTAGTGCTTAAGGAGGTAATGAGTTTCCATGTGGGTGCTGGGGATCAGATGGACCCTTTGCAAGAACAAGAAGTGCTCTTAAAGCTGGGCATGGTGGCACTTGGGAGGCAGAGGCAGGCAGATTTCTGAGTTCCAGGACAGCCAGGGCTATACAGAGAAACCCTGTCTCGAAAAAACAAAAAAAAAAAAAAAGAAAGAAAGAAAAAAGAAAGAAGTACTCTTAACCATTATCCAGCATTCTAGTGCACTTGTCTGTTTTGCTTTGTTTTGTTTTTTGAGTCAGGGTTTTTCTGTGTATCCCTGGTTGTCCTGGAACTCACTCTGTAGACCAGGCTGGCCTTGAACTTAGAAATCCGCCTGTTTCTGCCTCCCGAGTGCTGGGATTAAAGGTGTGCGCCACCACGCCCGGCTTTGTTTTTAAGCCATCATTTTCTGGAAATAATTACTGTGGAGATAGTTTTGCTTATGTAGCCTGAGCTGGCTTGGAACTTGTTCTGTAGCTCAGGCTTGATTTGAACTCAGTGATCCTCCAGTTTCAGCTTCTTTTTTTTTTGGGTGTTTGCATCGAGGTCACATTTATTTTAAATACAGGGAGATCTCTATTTTTCAAGTGTTTCAGCTTCTTGAATGCTAAGATTGTAAAGATATATTACCACAGCCAGCTCTGGCAGGAACTATTGTAGGTGTGGAGGTTGTGTTGATAAAAAAACAAAGTCCTTATTATACTCATGGTGCTTAGTGGGTGGTAGACAGTATCGAGTTACAGAATGAAGTAAGCAGTGGTTTTAAGATAGATAATTAGACAGACAGATAGATGGATGCATGCCTATGTATATATGTGGAGTTTTGTATTTAAAAGAGCAGTTAAAACTCCATATGGGGGCTGGAGAGATGGCTCAGTGGGTTAGAGCACCCGACTGCTCTTCTGAAGGTCTAGAGTTCAAATCCCAGCAACCACATGGTGGCTCACAACCATCCGTAATAAGATCTGACTCCCTCTTCTGGAGTGTACTTACATATAATGAATAAATAAATCTTTAAAAAAAAAACAAAAAAAAAAAAGGTGTGGACCATCATGCCCAGCAAAAAACCAAAAAACTCCATATGGAATTGGCTTTTTTTCCAGCCACCTCAGGGATAGCCTTTTTTATGTCATCAAGTACAAATTTGTAAGTTTGACTCACTTTTTCTGTCTTCTTAAGTAGGTCTATTATGTTGTATAAATTCTTTTTCTACTTTTCTCAGAGAGATTTAAAATTGGATTTGGAGCCCGGTGTGGTAGCTCACGCCTTTAGTCCCAGCACTTGGGAGGCAGAGGCAGGTGGATTTCTGAGTTTGAGGCCAGCCTGGTCTACAAAGTGAGCTCCAGGACAGCTAGGACTATACAGAGAAACCCTGTCTCGTAAACATAAAAAACAAAAAAACAAAATGGATTTGGAAAATTGGATTTGGGGCTAAATTGAGTAAACTTGGGGAGATATAGGTTAAACTGCCAGATGTCTCTTAACATCTGGTTAGTTATACGAGCTTGTATACATAAAATGTGTACATAAATGTTAGGGTACACCATTCTTTACTTTCACTATGAAAGTTTGTGTAACAGGCTTATTCCTACTGTGCACGTCTTCATAGTATCGCATCGCCGTTAGCATGATCATATTCTGGTGTGCAGGTTTTAGAGCATGTTTTAACTTCCAGGTTATGCGATTTGAATCTTTGATACTGTCATTGAAAATTATATAGCACACTGTGAAAACATGGGCAGTTTTTCTCATTTGTTTGGGTCACTTTTGCATGCTGATGTTATAACCCATTACTTGACTTTTAAAATCAATTTAGTAGTTTAGGTTTGCTCTTTCCTGACTCTATAGTGTTAGTACTCGGCACCACAGGTCTGTGAAGAAATCACTGTGCACAGGCTTCCTTGTAGTGACACACCACACTTAGGTTTGTGAGGGCCCGAAGATTTGTTAAAAATCTATGTTAAGTTTTTGTGCTTCTTTTATTGTTCATTCAGGTGGCCTCTTGGTCCTATCAGAAGAGCTTTAGGGTGTGGTCATTCACACCCTCACCTCTTTCCTAGCACTTTTCTAAAGAGATCATCTCACCTTACAGTCAAGGGTCACAGCTCCCTGAGGATCAGCATCAGAAACATGCCACCTGAACTTTGACACATTTGTTTTGGAATATCAGTTCTTACAATAGTGGGGACTTGTTTAAAAACAAAACAAAAAAAAAAAAACAAAAAAAACCTCTTACTGTTTTTCTAGACAGGGTTTCTCTGTGAGTATCCTGGCTGTCCTGGAACTCACTCTGTGGACCAGGCTGGTATAAACTCTTACAAATGAGTTTTTTCTTCTCAGAAAGCACAGGAGTATGGCTATGACCAGTCGATGATGGCCCGATTCTGCAAGCTGCTGGAAGAGAATGTGGAGCAGAACATGATTGGCAGGCTGCCGGTGTTACAGCTTACCATTCAGTACAGGATGCATCCAGACATATGTCTTTTCCCTTCTAATTACGTTTATAACAAAAACCTGAAGACAAATAGGTGGGTGTCCTGCAGTGCTTATAAGCTTGTCCTGCGGGAAGCTTTAACTGCTTATGACAATGTCTTGGCATAAAAAGCATAAACCAGGCTAGCTGTGTTAGTCAATGCAGGTGATCCTATTGGGAAGCAGAAGCAGGAAGATTGTTGAGAGTTGAGGCCAGCCAAAGCTACAGAGTAAGACCCTGTTTCGGGGTAGGGGAAGGGAGGGTACTTACCTTAAATCATTGTGCTATTTTGACTATATGAAATGCAGATAGATTGGGAGGGGGGAAGAAGGGGCAGGGTGGTGGCACATACCTTTTGATCCTAACACGGGAGGCAGAGGCAAGTGGATCTGAGGGCCTAGCCAGCGATACAAAAGAAAACTGTTTCAAAAAAGTGGGGAAGAAGGCTGGTGAGATGGCTCAGTGGTTAAGAGCGCCACTGCTCTTCTGAAGGTCCTGAGTTCACATCCCAGCAACCACATGGTGACTCACAACCATCCATAATGAGATCTGATGCCCTCTTCTGGAGTGTCTGAATACAGTGACAGTGTACTTAGATATAATAATAAATAAAAATCTTTAAAAAAGTGGGGAAGGGAGAATCACCATGTTTACTATAACCCACATATAATCACTGGTGACTTCATGGCCTGTCTTGTGGTGCTAGGGACTGAAGCCAGGCTCTTAGCCTTTTTTGTGCATTTGCGCTCCCTGGAGGCTGCTCCCTTTTCTCTAGCCCTGTACGTATGTTTCCTGTACTTTGTTATGAGCTGTTTTTGAGTCATGATTATATAGATCATCATTCTTGGTACCAGAATGGAAATAAAATCTAGTTTAGACTTTTCATTGCTATGCATTTGTGAAAGAAGACCTCTTAATCTCTTTTTCCTGGTTCTGTCTCACACAGAAAATAAAAGAAGAAGATATTGATAAAATGTGTGCTTTAGAGCATATTTTCTGAATATGATTGCTTTTCTATAGATTGACTGAATCCATTCGATGTTCATCAGAGTGGCCATTTCAGCCCTACCTCGTGTTTGATGTTGGAGATGGTTCAGAACGACGGGATAATGAGTATGTTTTTGTTTTCCTTCATTCTTCAGTAATGGTCTCAGAATCATTAGCTTATAAGCTTTTCCTATACATGTCTCTCTAGTACCAAGGTATCTGTGTTGATAGCTTCCTCTTTTCTGTATAATTGGTCAGTACTCTCAGGTGACCAGTAAGTCCTTGAACGGTCATAACTGTGAGAGACCCCATCAAAAGTTGATGATTGTGATTTCATAGGAAAGCAGGCATAAGCCAGATAGTCCTTGAAATTTTGAGTTGTGAAGGATTGTGTTGGGTACCTATAAAATGATAGCAAAGTGGAGGTGGGTGGTGTGTTGCTAGGTAGCAAATATATCAGAAGAGCCAAGGATTGCTCTGAATAGAGGAGTTTAACAGCCTGGAGGTATTGTTTATGAACATGTGCATAAAGACTACCCTGTTATGTGGAAAATGTGAAAAAACAAAATAAAACCCCACAGATTCTAAAGTGAGACTAGGAAATGGGTCTAGATAGAATATTCCTTGCAGTGAAAAATAAAGAGGTTCATATGGTCTTCAAGAGTAGAGCAGAAGATGAAGAGCCTAACCCCAAGCACATTATAAGACCAGAAAGCAGCAAGGAACTTGATAGAGTCTGAATCTGACAAATAAAGACGGTCTAGGAGAAGGAGCTATCTTCCTGGGATGTTACAGTGTAGCATGGCTGAAAGCATGACAGTAGTTATTGGGTGTTAATCCTTAGGGAAACAAGGACCCATGTTGGTAATGGTTGGATCTACTTTGGCAATGAAAGGACACACACGTGGGGGTATGGACTGTGAGAACAGGATATTGGAGCCAGCAGAGAGGATAATGAGGTAGCTTTCATGCCATTCAGCCCTAGTGGGCTATGTTGTTAATGTTTAGTTGTCTGGGTGACATCTTTTCAGCTTTGTGGTTTATTGGTTTAAACTTAGCTGACTACAAATTTCTTTCTTACAACCACTTCATGGATTGGACAGTTATTTATAGTTACTCATATGTATATAAATCACTATTATATCTTCTTGATATTGCTGCCTGACTAGAGGGAAAAGCACCTATGCATATTCTTTAATGGGAACTAACTAGAATTAGTGAGCAATTAGACAGCTGTGAGATTTGACACCTTGTCTTTTTTCATCTTTTTAAAGCTCATATATAAATGTTCAAGAAATAAAGTTGGTGATGGAAATAATTAAACTTATTAAAGAGAAAAGAAAAGATATTTCCTTCCGAAATATTGGCATAATAACCCATTACAAGGCTCAGAAGACGATGATCCAGAAGGATTTGGAGAAAGAATTTGATAAGAAAGGGTGACGTATTTTTACATGTATTTCTGGTATTTAGGTTGAATTAGGTTGTTTCTTAACAGGACTGGGGGACTGGGGTTGAATCAGGGTCTTTGTATTCTAGGCAAGTGCTCTAACGTCTCTGTTATATTGCCCAGTCTTTTTATTATTTTTGTGATCATGTCTGTAAGTTTCCCATTTGCTGTCCTCCTGCCTCAGCCACCAGGCCCTACTAAGATTGTGGTTTTGTCTCCTTATCTCTACACTAAAATTAAAGATTAAAATCTGGAAAGTCTAGCCAGGCGTGGTGGCGCACGCCTTTAATCCCAGCACTCGGGAGGCAGAGGCAGGCGGATTTCTTGAGTTCGAGGCCAGCCTGGTCTACAGAGTGAGTTCCAGGACAGCCAGGGCTACACAGAGAAACCCTGTCTGGGAAAACTAAGGAAAAAAAAAATCTGGAAAGTCAGTGTCAGGTGTGTGGTGAGAAACATTTAACTCCAGCACTTGGAAGGTGGAGGCAGGACGATCAGTCAAGGTCATCCTTGGTACCGTAGTTTCTTTTCCCGTTACTATGACAAAATATTCTGACAAAAGCATTAAAGGGTTTATTTCACCTCACAGTTTATTACAGCCCATCATGATGGGGGAATCAAGGCAGCAAGACTCTGAAGCATCCAAGCAGCAGCAGAAGAGCAGTGAATTTATGCATGCTAGTGATGAGCTCGGTTCCTCCACTGTTACACAGTCCGGGATCTCCAGCCTAGAGAATGGTGCCACCCACACTGGGTGGGTCTTCCCAACTCAACTAACACCATCAATAAATAACCCCCAGAGACATGCCCCCAACCCATTTCTTAGGCTAGTACAGGTTTTACCAAGTTGACTATTAATACTAATCATTATATTCTGCTGCATAGTGAGTTCAAGGCTGACCTGGGCTATGTGATCCCCATCTCAACAAAACAGTCTGGAGAGAGATGGCTCAGTGGTTAAAAGCACTTGCATTGCAATCATAAAGATCAGAGTTCAGATCTCAGTACTTAGACAACAAGCTGAGGGTTGTTTCTTTGTAACCACAGCTCTGACTTGGGCAGAGATGGGGATGTTTTGGGGTTTGCTGGCTTCCAGGCTGTCTGAGAAAGCATGTGCTTTCAAGCTGCTTCTTGTGGCCTTTCCTCACATGCACACATGCACTGTTACTCCTAAGATAAAATACCAAAACTAGCAACTTTTAAAGTTTCTTATCTAGAAACACACAAAACTGACTTTAGAGAAAATTTTAAAAATCCGGAGATTCTATCTCTCTCTCTCTCTCTGTCTCTCTCTCTCTCTCTCTATCTATCTAGCACACCTCTCAGTGTAGTGACCAAAACCTGAAAAACAGGTTAGACTTGACTGCTGAGTTTCGCCAAATGTCAATCCACAGTCAGCACTAACACAGCTGTGTGTCTGCAGTCCTTGCACTCTGGAGTCTGAGGCAGGAGGATCTAGAGTTTTAGACCAACCTGGGCTACGTAGGTAATACCCTATGTGAAAACAGCAGAAAAAGCCAGTAATACTTAGGACTTGACAAAAGCCTAATAAAACTTCCTGGTTTTCTTTTTTTAATTTATGTAAAGCAGGCACACCGTGGTGTGCATATGGTCAGAGAACAACTTTCAGTAATTGGTTCTGGATAGAACTCCAGTCATCGGCTTGGTGGCAAGCTGCCTTACACGTTTTGAACCATGTTGCTGGCTCCAAGGACACTGTAATTTTTTTATGACACCAAAGCAGAGAAGGTGTTACAAGAGCCACAGGACCGATAACACTAATGATTGTAGATTTAAGAATGCTAAATGGACAGCTGCAGACTGAATCCAGAGCATATTAAGGGACTGTATATCATGACCACATGAAATTTATCCCAGAGTGCAGTGTTGGCTAACTATCTTGCTGGAATAAGAGAAGGAAGCAAGAGTTGGCAGCTCACTCTTGGAGCCTCCATACTTGGGAATACAGGGCAGGATAAACATAATGAGCTTGAAGCCACCCTAGGTTTCTGAATGGAGACTGTATCTTAAAGAACAGACAATTAGTATGGCATGTGGGTCACCTTCTCAATCTAACAGATGACAGAAAAGACTTAACAAAGCCTATCATCTTTCACAACAGAAAAAACTATTAGGAGTACAGAGAAAATTTCTTAACTTGATTGTCTATGGAAAACACATAGGTAACATTGATCTGTCATGGTTCAGCAGTCTTTCCTGTAGACCACGGAGGACATTTTTCTTACTACTTCTGTTGTCCATTGCAATAGACACTCTAGCCAAAGCAAGACTTTGTTGTGTGTAAGTCTGTAAATAATTCAGCATGGTTATATATAGATCCAGTTAATGAAGCTACATAAAGAAGCTCTTAGGGTTAACACTTGAGTTTAAGAGACTTGTAGAATACAGGATCAATATGTAAAAAGTGGTTGTCGGTTAATAGTCTGCTCAAGAAGTTAGAAACATTCTATTTATAATAAATAGCACCAAAAGTAATAAAATACTTAGAAGTAAATAAGACCAGTAGTAGTATAAGATGTATCCACTGAAAACTACAAAGCATGTTACAAGAAAAAATTAAATACTCAGGACACAGGAAGAAGGTCGTGGATAAGAAGACACAGCCCCAGTGGCTGTACTCAAAGAAGACTGGTACTTTGTCTGCCAGAATTCCACCCGCCTCTGACAGAAGTCAAGCTGATGAAGCTATAGAAGACTCTGAAAGGCCTAAGGAAACATACATACAAATATATATAGCCTCAGACTAGGAGATGGTTTCTTATGGACTTCATAAACACTAAGAATTGTGTTTCAGAAGATGCCATCAAAAGAATGAAGGATGTTATGCTGACCTCAAGCATATCTGAATGTACTGTCCTGTCTGGAACATACAACAAACCTTACAACTCGGGACATTCGGATTTTGGTTTTCACAACAGTGTTTTTCTCTCTGTAGCCCTGGCTATCCTGGAATATACTCTGTAGACCAGGCTGACCTCAGAGTCTCTCTGCCTCTGCCTCCAAGTGCTAGGATCAAAGGTGTGCGCCATCACTGCCCGGAATCCAATGAAGAGTTTTAAATACTGCCTATGTGCATGTATTTCATAATTTAAATGTTTTAGTAAACTTTGTGCCTTTTATAAACAGACCTGCAGAAGTGGACACAGTAGATGCCTTCCAGGGCCGGCAGAAAGACTGTATCATCGTTACCTGTGTCAGGGCAAGTGCTGTGCAAGGCTCAATAGGGTAAGTAGATCACATTGCATCGTCACTTGTTGAGAAGCAGCTGTCTAGATCCACCAGTGACTGCTCTTAGCCCTAGCCATCATTATTTTATTCCTTTTGTTTAAAATAGTGGTTCTCAACCTTGAGTCACACCCTCTTTGGGGATATCAAATGACCCTTTTTCACAGGGTTCACACATCAGATATCCATCATATCAGATAATTTACATTATGATTCACAACAGTAGCAAAATTACAGTTATGGAGTAGCAACAAAAATAATTTTATGTTTGAGCGTCACCACAACATGAGGAAATTATAAAAAGGTCGCAGTATTAGAAAGGTTGAGAACCATTGGTTTAAATCTATGTAATAGCTTGGCCATTGAGATGGCCCTGTTTAGTAAAGTGCTTACCATGCAAGCATAAGGACTTAAGTGTGACGGTCCAGTACCCATGTAAAAGCAATGCGTGATGGTTTGCGTCTTGTAATCCGGGCACCTGCGCCAGAGACAGGCATACCCTGGGAGCTCACAGAAGTAACTTTCTTGTTGTTGCATAGATTCCTGGCAAGTTTGCAGAGATTGAATGTCACCATTACACGAGCCAAGTATAGCCTCTTTATCCTTGGACATTTGAGGACTCTGATGGTAGGTACATTCTGTGGGGGACTACAGGGAGTTTTAAAATTATCTGCTGTTGCCTATTACAGATTTTTTTTTCGTCATCAAAATGGAAATGATTTCTTGGTTACAAAATAAAGGTGGTTAGGTCTTTCAGCTACTTGGCTGTGAGCTTTTGTGTATGTACAAACTTAGCCCAAAGCTCAGGTGTGTACACTAGGATTTCAAGGTGACTTGTCTGAACCCTGTTGTGTATTGGTGACAAGACCAAAGAAGGTGTGTAATCTACATAGAAAGTGCTAGGACAGAGTTTAGCAAACATGGGGTGGGCATGTGAGCAGCTTCTTCAGAGAGAGTGCAGAGACATGGGGGGCTTTGGGCACGTGGGTTACAAGGAGAGGTCTGCCCCAGAGCTGTTCTGCTGCAGGGGTTCTTGGAATGAAGCATAGTGTTCTATGTAATTTTAGTGGGGAGATGCTATGAGTGAAGCCAGTGGCAGGGAGCAGGGGAGTGTGTGCTTGCTGCTCAGCTCGTCTAGGGGTTACAGTGGATTGCTGCTTTCCAAGTTTTTGCTGAGAACTTTATCTTTTAATAATCTGAGCTCTCTTGCCAACCCAGTAACTTTTTGGTGTTTTAAAAAGTGGCCCTCTGAGGAGAGAAGCCAGTGTTGCTTGTTTTTCTTCCCTGTTTTGTTAATAGCAGGCAAGAGCATTGAAATGCATCTCCTTCCCATCGCTTACCTACATTGTGGTTTTTAGCTTGTGTTGTTTGTGTACCCTTTAAAAGAAGCTGTAAAAGCTTGTCGTATGTCTCGTGTTAAGTTGATAAGGAAAAACGAAATTTGATCGTAAGTGTTGCTAAAGGATTGTTTCTAACATAAACATTGACATTTTAAAATAAAGTCATGGGGGCTGGAGACATGGCTCAGTGGTTAAAAATGTTTGCTGCCTTTCTAGAGGACAGGAGTTTGGGTCTCAACACCGATGTTAGATGGTTCAAGAGTGCCTGTAACTCAAGCTCCAGGTCTCTGAAAGGTCTTGCTCACTGACATAAACACATAGAACACAGAAATAAATTATAAACCCTTTCTGATGGGGCTGGGAACAGCTCAGTGGTATATAACACTTGCCTGGCAGGTATAAGGCCCTGAGTTCATCCCCAGCAGCATGCACGCAATTTAAACAAGAGAAGAGTAAAATAGAAAGATTCAGGCTTCTAGAGGGGTGCTCAGGGGTTGAGAGTTCTCCTGATCTTCACTCAGTAGATAGTCCTTTGGGGTTTGGGAGGCCTTTGGGAATAAATGCTGTGGGTTTCTTTCCTTCAAGAGCAATCATGTGTGGTCAGGAATTTGCCTTCGGAAACCAAGTCTTAACTGTTAAAATGTCAGCCATGCCCAGTGTAGTTCAGCAGGATGCTTACTGCAGTAGCAGCTAGAGAAATGGAGTCGTTGTGCACTTGTGGGGTTGATGCAGCAGAAGGACTGTAGTAGCTTTAATCTTATTTAATTTTAAGTGACATAAATTTCAATAGCCCGGCAGAACAGGTCCTGTAGGAGGACATCTTACTGTGTGGCAAGGATGGCGGGGATGCGAGTAAAGTTTCCGTGCAGCTGTCACCAGCCCTGGCTTTTAAAGATCATGACTCCTTAAGACTGATCGTTTGAGTGCCTCCTTCACTCTTGTTTTCTGAGTGGTGAATTTTTTGAGTCTGTTTTATCAGACTATATTTATTCCTTCAGAAATGGAAGTTGGGCCCACATGCTTTTCCAGCAAAATGAGTGTTTCTGTAGGGTGTGATTTTTTTTTTTTCTTCTCTTTGTTTCAGGAAAACCAGCATTGGTATGAACTGATTCAGGATGCTCAGAAGCGTGGGGCCATTATTAAGACCAGTGACCCAAACTATAGACATGACGCAATGAAGATTCTGAAACTGAAGCCTGTGCTACAGAGGAGTCTGACCCATCCCCCAGCCACTGCCCCGGAGGCACCCAGACCCCAGGGTGGCTTGCCCAGCAACAGACTGGACAGTGGACTTGCCACAACATCTTTTGCTGCTTCTTTGTATCACACACCCTCTGATACTGTCACTTCAAAGGGACCTGAAAGGCCACTTCTTCAAGACCGACTTCGAGATCCACGACTACTCAGGAGATTGGATGCTGAAGCCAAGGGAACATTCCTGAAGGATCCACAGCCCGTTAGCCCCCAGCTCCCCGGGGTAGTTCATCTCTTGGGAGAGCCTGGCTTCCCTGTGGTTTTCCAGGACCTAGGTTTTGTTGTGCCGCCATCCACTGCCATTGTTGCTCCTCTGGGCAGCCACAGGTCACCTATGCAGGCTGAGCCACCACCTGCTCACCCTGCTGCTGCCGCCTCCACAAGTAAGAGGAAGTACAGTGACCCAGATGCTGGGCTCAGCCACAAAAGAGAACCCAGGGCCTTCAGTGGAGAGCAGGGGAGGCATGGCTCTGTGACTCATCACGTGCTGAGAAGCACTGACTGGGACAGGAGGAGGCTGGATGACAGCAGTGCCAAGAGGAGACAATTTCTATAGTAGCACCTCGTGAGGAGACTGTTGTCCACAGGCCAGCTAGTGGTACCCTACTGAGAAGTTGGGTTTTGGTTTTGTTTCCCTTGAAGGGTCGCTGTTAGAGGATGGAAGTAACTTCTAATTCTTGATCTGTTTGTTGGTCTTGTTTTCAGTACTTTTTGCCAGTTGTATACACTTGGAGAGGGAATTTGTATGCCTGTAATCTTGTTCTTGAGGTCAGAAATTCAAAACATTGGGAGCTTTTGTTGTAAAGGTTAAACTGTGAATCCATATAGCAAATGCAGATCCTTTTACAGTGTAAACCACATTTCCTGCCTCAGCCTAAAGCACTGGTCATTTTCCAACAGAACAAACTTCCAATTTAAAGAGAGAGAGGAGGACAGATCCTTTCAACCATTGTGTGGTAGATGAATTTAACAGCCTCAGTACTGGGAGTTAGTCAAGTTTGAACAAGTAGCTAGTGTCTTCAGCTGGGGTTTCGTGGGCCTTTAGAAAGCAGCACGTTGGGAGTTGTGCTCATAAGTGCACTTTGAAACAAGGCAGCTTGGCACAGGGCATGACTGTGACAAGTTCATTTACCTATATTGGTGTATAGGTTTTCTGGCTAAAAATCTTTCCCTTCTCAAAACGGAAGACCAATTCTTGAATGGTCATTCATGCTTGCAAAGTTTTGTGAGGTTGATGTAACTGGGGAATTGTAGACAGCTTAGCAAATGGAGGATTTGTGCTGGCTTGGTTGGTCTGGCCTGGAAGAGTCCATTTAGGATGCTTGTGAAGGCTTGAGAGTTGCCCGGAAAATTAAAAAGGATGCATTTTAAGGGATCCCATGGGAGCTACACAGGGGCAGACCAGATAGCATATCTCAGGCAGGAGAGAAACTCCATGAGAAAGAAGAGCAGCCGTCTGGGCTGCAGGACCATCCAGTAGGTAGGTGAAAGTGCAGTCTATGTTGGGTCACTGCAGGCACTGGACTCCATCAGACCTGGTGTGGTTGTGAGAGGAAAGCAGAGGGGCCTGGAAGTCAAGTCGGGACAAGGGAGGGAGGGCTGTTTAACCAGTCTCTATGTAGAAGGGCATGTGAGTGTGAGGTCTCTGGTAACTACTGTGTGCACAGCCCGTTAGCTGCCTTGGGGCAGGAAGACAGCCCTAAAACTTAGTGTTTGCTGTTAGGAGGGATTTTTGCCATCTGTTCTTACACAAGGGTTTTGTGTTAGAAATTCTGCTGAAGGAGGTTTTGTTTGTTAAGAGCTTTGAAAAAATGCATTTTGCCAAGTTTCAACACTTGAGTTTCCTGATCTCTTTCTGCTAGTGCCCAGACATGAACCCTAATATCTGCTGAATACTTGTAAAGCTGGGGAGTAGGCACCTTCTCAGAGCCCTTCAGCCTCCTGGATGTCCCCAGCTAAGTGGGAAAGAAATCCTGCTCTGGCTAGGGCAGGGGTTCAGTAAGCTCCTGCATATGACATTGGCAGGAAACCTCACTGTCACTTGAAATTTTCTTTCCTAGTATCTGTGAGAAGTGCTCAGTTTAGCCAAAAGTGTGCTTCTGAGAGGGGAATAACAACAGCAATAGCCAGGACGTTTCCTTCTCTAAAGACCCAAGAAGTACATTTGTAAAAAGAAGATTTTCCAAAACATGTAGTTGGCTGCTCTCCAATGAGTATGTTGTAGGACATTGTGTGTTCATCTGCTGGCTCATGGCTAGCCACATCCGAGTATTGGAATTTGTATTGCAGCCTGCTTATTTTGTGAATGTAAGGGCTGCTGGGATTAGACTCTGGCCAAGGGATCTTCCTTCTCAGCAAGCAGACTTGCCTTAGAACTGTCTCACAGCAGAATGTAGTTGCATTATATTAGATCTGAAACCTTATTTATTCCAGTTGGTAAAGGTATTTGCAGAAAGTGTTTGCTGTGTCAAGGGGCCTTTCCTGACAGTGCTGTCAGAAATGGTCAACCCTGACAAGATGAAAAGGTCACTTTGTCCTTGCTGTGGTTAAAAGAACATGCCCTGACTACTTTCAAATGTTATTTCAAGGTGAATATATTATACCTGTCTTACTTTGCTTCTCTCTTGATTTACCACAGTTTGTCCAGTTATGTTTTCATGAATTATCAGGAGTAAATTTGAACAAAAACATGTGAATAATCTCCTGTAAATGTGTTTTATAACAAGAGTGTGCTAAACTATTTTCTAAAAATTACTTGTGCATTTTGGGAATCTTTCTGTAGCTTTGTGTTTTGTATGCTCTGGATTCATAACTGGATTTTGGCAAATAGTAAACCTATTATCTTTGTTAAAACCTAAAATTTAAGAGAAAATGGCAGAAATAAAAACAAACAAGAAAACTGGCCTGGGTTAGAAGTACTCCATGCTGCTAGGTTAAGGCTGGAAGACCCTCCCCCTGCCAGCTCCTTGTCTTCACTCCCCTCCTTGCCCAGTCCCACACTCCTCATCCTTGGGGTCCTTTGGTGCCATGGACCACCCTGGCCGGGTATGGGGGTCCCTGGGAGGTGGGTAAGGATTCGGTGGTGACAGACGGAAGCAAACACAGAGGCTCTGGATCTATTTTGCAGCTCTCAAGGGTTTTTATACATAGAGAAACAGGTGTGACAGCTCTGAAAAGGTGTGTTCAGTGACGCAGTGAAATAGACATAACAATAATCATTTGGTACATCAAAATATGAAATATCATCCAAGTCTTACAACTTCAGAAAAAAAAGTATTTTCAGAAAGACATCCAGGTAGAACGGATATTGTTATGATCATTTAGTACATCAAAATACAAAAATCATCTAAGGCTATTTAACCTCTACTTCCTGTTCTTTTGTAACTCTTCAAAACATAAATTTAAACTATTTTAATTCTAATTAAGGCTTTCTTAAACAAAATCTACTTCCGATGACACAGGTGCAGCCATATAAAATACTGTTGTTTGGAAAGTTTATATTTATCAATACTATCTTATACATGATTTGTAAAGTGAAGCGCTGGTTTTCCCAGAGATAAGGTCATGTTTAGTGACTCCATTTCAAGGGATGGTTTTGTAGCCATGATACTCGCTAAAGATCTTGGCCTAGGCTATCAGGAACATCTCACATATAGGAAAAGGAATAGAAAACATAAAACAGCTAAGTAGCCAAGAGAACCATGGCTCAGTCATTTTTCTCTTGCGAAGAGTCACAACCAGTTCCAGGAGGCCTCCCCTTTTTGAGGTCAGTCACCTCAGCCTGTGGAACTAACTTGTCACACAGATCCTTACTGGAGGTGGTGTGGCACTTTTTATGAGTGTCTCCACATGGACATCCTGTAGATTACAGCAAGTTCACTAGGCTGGGGCCGGGAGGTGGAGACCACACATGGGCAGTGACTTGAGACAGGAACTCCTGGAAATGCCAGAGGAGGCACGGCACATCCATGTGCAAGTCAGGTCATTGCCAGTGGCCATAGATAATCAGAACACACACAGTAGCCTACAGAATGATGTCACTTAAAGGACACTTAATCTGTTTTCCACATCTTGCTGTATCCAGGGTTCACTCAGAGATCACAGGGAAGAAGGGAGGGTGATGATAAATTTGCCCAATGGGATGAGCGCTATGCCATGGCCCCTTCATCTGGAATTTGTCAGTAGCTGTCAGTGATTGAAGTGGCCAGGCATCCCTCTACCAATCCACAATTGCACTGTCATTCCACTCCCCGGGTTTCACTATTCATAGAGGAATAAATAATTCAGGGAGCAACATAAGATTTAGCTTGAACTTAAGAGAATTTACAGTGTTGTGAGCACGACAGAGGCAGTTTCTGCACACAAGGGACCTGAGTTATCATCCGCTTCTGCTGTGGAATGTGAGTGGAGTTCTCCGGTGGCATCTGAAGCCGCGGAGGCCTGGAACATGGCTGTCTTTTTCTGCTACGAGTGGGAGCCTTCGGCCTGGATACTTTTAAAAAAGTATTGCTTCTTTTGCCCCCCACCCCGCATTTTGGGTTTGGGTGCAGCTTTTGAAGATGGAGCTCTCGGGTGTTTCTATAGCAGAGCCTTGGAGCTGACTCCCATGGAATCAGCAGGAATAAGGGTTCCATGGGGTCATCTCTGAGGTTCAGGATGTAGCCCTCCAAGAAAAGTCAATGGGAAACCAGTTTCTGTTCAGATGGGAGGTTCCCTGGGCCAGTCAGTGCAGCAGGGCCAAGGGCGGAAACTAAAATGCCCAACCGATCCTCCCACCAGAGTCCATTAGTTATAAGGAGCCCACATCATTTCAGAACCTTTGGTTTTCCTGAGGGTTTGCTCTTGGTTTGGACACTCTGGGCCTGGACATCCATATAAAAACATGGAGACAGTCTCTCGCACTCCCGAAGCTGTGTGCACTTGTTCTGCATAGTCATTCACTCTACATTTTTTTCCTCCATCACCTGCCTCTTTTTTTTTTTTAACCCCCAGTGCTGGGAATTGAACCCAGGACCTGGCATATGCTAGGTCAGCACTCCACCACATCCCTGGAGATTTCCCTCCCCTTTTAAAGACAGGGTCTTCCATGGCCTAGAATTTTCTGTGTGTAGGTCAGGCTAAACTCGGAGATCCATCTGCTTCTGCCTTCTGAGTGCTAGAAGCATGCCCAAGACACTTGGCTAACTAACTCTTTGTACTTTTTAATGGTAAAGGTTATTGCCTTTATTAAAGCTTAAGCTTTTAAAGTGTGTGTATCCGTGTACATCTGAAAGACAAGTATATGCAGGTGAGTGCAGGTGTTTGTGGAATTTAGTGGCACTAGATAAAGATATCCTTGGAGCTGGGGTTACAAGGCAGTTTGTAAGTTTTCAGACAAGGATGCAGGGACTCAACTGCTGCTCACACCAGTTATCTAACCAGTTTCTCTTTAAAACTTACTACGTGTACGTGTGTGTGTGTGTGTGTGTGTGTGTGTGTGTGTGGTCAGGCTTGGTATCAAGTACCTTTCACTGATCCATCTCACCAGCCAGATGTTTGGTATGTATATACCGGTGGCCATGAAAATCTTTCTACAGTAAGGAGTTTGGGTGTAGAGAGGATTTCAGCGCCCCTGGTCTAGAGGATGCAGTTCCACAGCCCCACTCTCCACAGTGAGAGACTCTGCCTGTTGCCTTGTGAAGGCCAGGTGCTGCTGTCTTCCAGGTTAATACCAGTGCAGTGGAGGATGCTCTGTCTCTCCCTACACCCCTCCCAAGGCCTGCAGGGCGAGGCTTCTGCTGAGAGTGTACACCCCCCTCTTCTGGGGGAGTGGGGCTCACATTCTCTGCTCATTTTTCTCCTGTGCTCTTTGTCCCTTTGGCTTTTAGCAGCAGTCTGTTTCCACTGTGAATCATACATTGTGTCCATTTCCCGTGTTCTGCATTGCTTTGTGCTTTGTGCCTTTTTAGACACATCTTTGATTTGCTTCTCCTCTTCCTCCTCCTCCTCTCCCTCCTTCTTTTGCCAGTTTTTGGAGACAGGTTTCTCTGTAGCCCTAGAATTCCCTCTGTTGACCAGGCTGGGCCTCTGTAGATCTGCCTGCCTCTGCCTTCTGAGTTCTGGGATTAAAGGGGAGCACCACCATGCCCTTAATGTCATTTAATATATCCATCTAAAAGCTGAAAAACCATTCTTTTTTTTTTTTAAATCCCACTTGCAGCCTAACTTTTTAAAAAAAGATTTATTATATCTAAGTACACTGTAGCTGTCTCCAGATGCATCAGAAGAGGGAGTCAGATCTCATTACAGATGGTTGTGAGCCACCATGTGGTTGCTGGGATTTGAACTCAGGACCTTCAGAAGAGCAGGAAGGTGCTTCTTAACCACTGAGCCATTCTCTCCAGCCCTGAAAAACCATTTTTCATTTGGAAATTCAAATCTTTTGTTTTTCCAAATGATGTGAGTATGGAGGTGGGGGGCAGTGAGTATGTCCACATGTATGTCTGCTCATAGAGGCCTTGAATCCCTTGGAGTTGGGAGTTCAAGAGGCTGTGAGTTGCCATGTGGGGGCTGGGAATCGAACCCAGGTTCTTCACAAGAGCAACAAGTGCTCTCAACCATAGAACCACTTCTCCATCCCTTCAGTTGCACTTTATGTGTTTTGTGTGTGCATGCACACATACCAGTACTTGCTGCCTGCGGAGGTCAGAGGACAATTTGTAGTTGTTTCTGTTCTGCCATGTAGCTCCTGAGATTGAACTGAGGCAGTCGGGCTTAGCAGCAATCGCCCTTCCCCGCTGAGCCACCTCCTGACCCTTAGTGCCTCGCAGGGACTGGGCTCCTTTTATGGCATCTGTATGACCTTTCAGCACAGGCACATGGTGTGCAGTGACCATGTCAGGGTGACAGGCACTTTCATCCCTTGTGATGCCTGCTGGCTAGGGCCCCGTCCTGCTCTCTTCAGCTCTTTTGAAGTATTCAGCTAGTGATTGTCAAGCTGGTTGCTTCTCAGGCCATGCAGTGTGGAAACATCCTCCTGTCCCCCTGGCCTGTGCCAGTACCCACCCTCCCATCACTCTTTCCATGCCCTAATGATAATTTCTGAGGGTTGCTGTACAGTCTTAAGAAAAATAACCCATATTGGGTAAGAGTTCGTGACTGTCCACATTCTAGTAAAGACTCGTTTGACCTTGCTGGTCCAGGGCCCTAGCAGCCGGCCTCTGGGCTTTTGTCTGCCCTGCTGTGGAGTCTACCTTTACTCTCTGGAGCCCCCCTCTTCCTCGAGAAGAATGTTTACAAGCTAAGATCTAGTCCCAGGCACTCTAAACTTACCTGTTCTCCTGCTGGAGCTTTCTAGAACTGAGACGGGGAAGAGTGAGTAGAATTGGGTGTCAGGTGGGGGGAGGGGGGATGCAGTGGGAAAGGCCCTAAGGGTACAATTCCCCGCTTCCCCATCTTCCTTCCAGTCTCCTTGCCATGTGATGTGCTGTTTCTCCAAATGCCCAGCAGAGCCAGCATCTCTTCTAGATCATAGGTCAGTCAGTGAAAGGGACTCAGGACCCCCTGAAAAAAGTCCCAAGACATTAGTCCAAACGTGGTTCTGACTGCTTAGCATGACCTCATAGCATGATGGGGGATTTTATTCAAGACAAGGTCTCACTATGTAGCCCTAGCTGTCCTAGAACTCACTCTGTAGACCAGGCTGGTCTCGAACTCACAAAGTGCTGGGATTAAAGGCCTGTGCCTCTTATGTCTGGCATGATGGATATGGGCCTCCATCTGTGATCTCATTCCTCTCCTGGATGCACAGGGATCCTGGAAGCTGGTCTCCAGCCTCTGGGAACCAAAGACACTTCCCAGACAAAGCTGCTCCCAAGACTGCAATTCCAGCATGTCAACCTGGCCTGCTCTAGAAGCCCTGTCACCTGTCTCTGGACCAGTCCTCCACCACCTCCAGATTCTAGGTCTCAGCCAGGGCCTGGGACCTTTAGAGACAACCTTGCTCACCCTCATAGCCTTCCTCCAGCCTCTCCACACTTCTTTGAGGATTTTTGGGTCTAGCAAAACCTTGAAGAGATGGGGGCAGAGAATGCTGCTGAGCAGGGTAGGATCAGCAGAGGCAGGTAGGCCATGCAAGCAGCCTGAGGGCTCCCCTGGACTTGGGAGGTCCAGGACAGCCACATGGGAGTTCCTGTCCTATGACCTCCATTTCCTGGTCCCCCAATGTCCCATCTATACCTCTCTCTCCATTAGTCCCGCTAATGTCCCCTGCCTGATTGTTTGTTTGTTTGTTTGTTTGTTTGTTTTTCAAGACAGGGTTTCTCTGTGTAGCCCTGGCTGTCCTGGAACTCACTTTGTAGACCAGGCTGGCCTTGAACTCAGAAATCTGCCTGCCTCTGCCTCCCGAGTGCTGGGATTAAAGGCGTGCGCCACCATGCCCGGCTCCCCTGCCTAGTTCTAAGCCCCAATCTTCCAAACGTGCAGGAGAGCAAACAGAAGAAGCAAGCCTCACCTCTGTAAGCCTCGAACTCGGGGCTGGAAAGGAGGTTGGCTATGGGTTCCAGGCCAGCCATGAAGAAGAAAGCAGAAAGGTTCCAGCCCTGGGGATTCTGGCTGGCTGCTGCACAGAGGGCAGTCCCTGGGCACAGTGGGCAGGGGCCTGCAGAGTCCTTCTGGTCCTGGGTGGCATGCACTGGGCAGCAGCCTAACTTTGGGAAGGAGTAGGGTAGGTGGAAGGGCTGGGCCTCTTTAGTGCCCAAGCGTCAGGTCCAGCACGGCTGTGGAAGGGGCCGGGACACGGTGGGGTCCTGCCCCTGGAGCATCATTGCCAGGCTGTGGATCCCCCAAGTATGCTGATGGTTGCTGTTGCCCTGTAGCTGATCTGCTGTCTCATTTATGTGCTTGAATTTCAATCTCTCTTTCTGGGGAATATACTTCCCCCATTACTCAAGAGCTAATCACTCCATAATACATGAAACAGATGGGTTCTCAGGAAGGAGGAATGGAGGTGGCCATGAGGCTGTGGGGGATGAGGAACAGGCCTTCCTTCTGCTTGGCCCTTAGGGCCATGGGAAAGGATCTAGACAGCATAACCACAGAGGTCATAAAAACCTGCATGTGAAAGATTCTCGAATTCCCGGCCAATGTACCAAATGAAAGACCCTCGAGGGAAGACCCTCACTCAGACACTCAAGTCCCGGGACAGCCGCGTACCCAAGAAGACACTGAGACCATACATAAAATGTAGAAGGTAAGATTTAATAAAGACACAGACCAGAGCTCTGGGGTCGAAATAAAGCAGCAACATGAAAGCACACAGAGCTCTGGGGTCGAAACTCATACACCTTAGCACAGGGTAGAGGAGTCTCGACGACGACTCAAATTTTTCACAAGCTTTTAAAGGAAAAAACCACAAACTGGGAGGGGGAATGGGGAGGGAATAGGGGAAGTTTAACAACCACAAGTTTACTCAACCAAAGAGTCATATCCTATGATTGGCAATATATCTGGCCTGTTGAAACATTCTGTGGTTGTTCCAGAAAATGTTTTTCTCAAGTATGTTTTCCAGATGGGAGGGGGTGGGCTCCGAGGTGAAAGTTCATGTTCTCACAAGAGGCCAGTAATTTTTCATTCTTCACATGGCCCTTGTAAGAACCGCTCATTATGTGACTTGGACTTAAACTTGGGATTATACGAGAAGACTCATGTACCTCTGATCCAATGACTGTTGTATTAATCAGCTAGGATGAACCTGGGGACTCCAGGGATAGAGAAGAAAAGGCATAGATAGGAAAAGGAGGAAGAATATTTTTAAAAAAGACAGATGGGTTTATCTTGTAGGAGGAAGGTGTGTGTATGAAACAAAACAATATTAGAAGGAGAGTGTGGCTTAAGGGAATAGGACGCTGGGCTGGTGAGTTTGCGTTCACAGAGAGGTTGTCAATTTCAGACACGAGGCCATGGAATTGCTAGGATAAGGAAAAGAAGATTGGAGATGATGTTCGAGCTTATGAAGAGTTGGTCCTGCTCCTCGCTACGTGGAGGACCGTGCCTAGAGATCGGAGCGAGCCAGCTGCTCTGCTTGCATAGATTCGAAGAACTCTGTCAGGAATCGTTTTAACGTCAGTCAGCTGCCATCTTTCTGTTCTCACGTGAAAACGTCACTGGAACGACTGCTGTCTACCATACCAGGAGACCCCAGGAGCTGTGCCAGCTGCCGGTGAGGAACACACTGTGGGCAAGCAATAAAGAAACGTACTTTTGCTTTGTGTTTAGTTTTTATTTCAAAGAATCAGGGGTTGTGGGGAGTAATCTGGGATTTTTAGAATTTATGTAACCATGTTTTTTTTTTTTTTTTTTTTTTTTTTTTTTGGTTTTTCGAGACAGGATTTCTCTGTGTAGCCCTGGCTGTCCTGGAACTCACTTTGTAGACCAGGCTGGCCTCCAACTCAGAAATCTGCCTGCCTCTGCCTCCCGAGTGCTGGGATTAAAGGCGTGCGCCACCACGCCCGGCTACCATGGATCTTTTTGTGTTTTAGAAAATGATTAACAATAGTCAAAAGATCTGATTAATGTAATTTTAGTAAATAAAAGACTGGGTTCTCTCTGACCAGATGGAGCAATGAAAGAGAGAGAGAGAGAGAGAGAGAGAGAGAGAGAGAGAGAGAGAGAGAACCTGAACTGACAGCGGCATCCACCCCTTTCTCAGGACCCTCCTCACACTGAGGCTGGACCTTGGATAGGATAACCAAGCCATAAAGCAGGAGACATTGGCTGACAACTGGCTTAGGCCAGGCATGTTCTTCACCACCCCACCAGTGCAAACTCACTGACTCAGAGGTGTCCCTGGGACACCAGTACTACTGTCGGTCGGTGTCCCTTTTCACAGGTGAGAAGACAAGACACGGAGTGACACAAATGCAGGTGGCAAGCTCCAGGCCCCTGTCCTGGGCTGCCATCTTCTCTGTCTGTGTAGCTATTCTATTTCGGCAAGCCATGTAAGCACGGGTCAGCTAAGGAAAGTGCCTATCTCAGCTCCTGGCTATGTCCCAAGGGCCACCTGCTTGTTCAGCTAAGCACAGCACTTGGAAGGGCGGATCCCTGGAGTTTAACAGACAGCCTGACCAGTTGATTGGTAAGCCCCGGATTCAATGAGAGACTTCTCAAAAAACCAAAGGCTCAGTGGGTAAAGCACTTGTCACAAAGCTGTGAAGATCTGAATTTGGATCTCCAGAACACACACAGAAGCTGGTCAGAGTGAGTGCCTTCGTAATCCCAGCATCGAGATTAATTCCCATAGGGGTGCTTGTTAGAGAAAATACTAGAAGTGTCCACCAGAAACATCGACAGTTATTAGCTCCGAGTAGAGACTTGTGGGTAATTTTAACATAAAAATTACTAGCTGGGTGAAGTTGACACGCGTTTGTCATCCTGGCACAAAGGAAGCTGAGGAGGCAGGAGGATCAGGAGTCCTCTGCCAGCCTGAGCTGCAGAGCACACATCTGTCTCAAAGCACACATAGGTTTTGCTAGCTTTCTCATGCTCTCTAACTTCCCTACACATTGCAATTGGTGCTTTCAACAGGAAAAATGAATCGGTTAATCTTGTCTTGTCTGGGCCCATCCCTTTTACAATCCCCACCTAAGATGAGCTAGGATGGGCTAGGTGCCTCACTCTGGGGAGACCAGCCGGATCCTTCCACACACCCCATTTCTCCCAGACCTTTAAGAGATGCGAGTTGTTCCCCAGATGCCCATAAATGCCTCATAACTGTGAAGCATGGTCGGAGACAAAGATTGCTAACGCAGCATCCTGTTTATTTAGGGGCAGGGCCAAGGCAGCCTTTGTGTAGGGGGGGCATTCCCCTGGCTCCCAGCAGTCAATGATGGGATGAAGCCAGGCTCCCCAGGGATCCCCCACTCAGAGTAGAAGAGGGAGGTGGGCAGAGAGGACCCAGTGGTGTACAGAGGCTTGGAGAGGCATGCAGGGTTTAGAGGCAATCTCACCCATTCCTTAGCAATCATGATTTTAAGCAAGTCACTTCCTTTCTCCCCGCCTCTACTAGAGAGATGCCTGTGGACATCACCACTTGAGGCAGGGGCACTGCTGGCCTCACCGGAGCCCTGGTGCTTAGGGCTTCCCCATCTCTGCCACTAGGAGCTGCACAGGCTGCAGTGCCAAGGCAAAAACATGAGGTTGTCTCAGGTGGGTGCTGCTATGAGCCCAGCTGGGCCAAGGGTGCCTCCCCTTCTGCCTGTGCCTTGGGGAACCAGACACTGTGGAAAGCCGAGCTGTGACTCTGGCTTCGGTGACTTTGTTTTCTCCTTTACTCCATGGTCTGGAAGATAATCAGTGTTTCCCAAATGTCTCCTGGCAACACTCCGTCTGCTGGAGGTCAGGGCCTGAGCAGTCTGTAGGGACTGGTGATGCCATTCTGATTTACAGTGAGCTGTAACAGCCTTTTGCTCTGTAGATGACTGGCTAGTCCTAGGGATGCTGACACAGCAAGGCCAGCTGAGAGGTCAGAAAGGACAGTGTGGGTCCCCCTCTCCTCCCAGGCTCCTCCAGTGTCCTAGGATACTCCCGGTGACATAAAGTGGTATGTGTATGCAGTAGCTCTTGGTATTGGGTTCACAGCCTCTTGCAGAAAGGAGGCTCTGCCCCCACTGTTACCATAGCCCCTTAACAGATTCAGGGCCTCCTTCTGCACTGCAACACCCTTGCTCAAGACAAGAACTCTGCCAGGATAGCGTACCAGCTACACAGCCCCACCCAACCCACGGGTCAGACCAAGGCTGGGCCCTTCCTACTCCCTGTCCCATTTCCCCCTCTCCGAGTCTCCCTGAGACCCTCCGCCTTTACTACTATGTACATACATCCCCGTTCCTCTGCTTCCAGGGCAGGGCCTCCAATCACCGTGGTTCAAACTCCGATCCTCCTCCACACCCCAGCATCCCAGCCATCTGCAGGAAGGTGGGCTTGCATCAGCTCACTCTCTGTGCCCCATCTGCAGGAAGGTGGAGGCCCACCCCACTCTGGGGAGGTATGTCCCAGGCTTGGGTGTTGGTTTTGTGTGCTGAGCTGGGTGTTTTGGTTTCTCTCTGAATTCAGTGGACTCTGGGGTCTGGCTCTCGAGCCTGGAGGGCCAGAGATTTAGGGCCTGAAACAACGATCTTGGTTCTCACAGCATTTATGCCCCAGTTTCAGAAGTTTGGGCTGCAGCATGCCTGGCTCTTCGCGAAAGCTTCTGCTTACCATCCTAGAGGCACCACGCTCACGCTCAGCCAGCCGGCTCCTGCTTCCACCCATCAGACTGAGTGCCAGGAAGAGAGGCAGGAGAGGAGCTAGGGCCAGGGTTGGGGGAAGGGCTTTTAGGAACTTTCTGGAAGTCCTGTCTGTCATTTCTGCTTATATCTTATGCATTTTGGGGTTCATGTATAGAGCCAGGAACCTGACAGAGGCCACCCTTAGAGCTTGGAACTGACTCCTGAAACCTAAGGCTGGGGATCAGAGCAGAGAGTGGCCAGTAGGGGCAGCATCTGGCCTCAGTCAGTCAACAGTCCATCTTCTGTCCTCCCCTCAGCCCCAAGATAGGGTTTTCCTGTGTAGTGCTGGCTATCCTGACTGTGTAGACCAGGCCTCGAACTCACAGAGATCCACTTGTCTCTGCCTCCTGAGTGCTGGAATTTAAAGGCATGTGCCACTATGTCCAACCTGTCTTCCCTGTCTGATCTCTTAGCTTTGCATCAGAGACTTGAGCAAAGGCCTGGGGACAGCCTAGGCTAGAAAGAGTATCTGGCAGATGGCATACAAGGAGGTGACTCGGGTGGGAACAGGAGGGACAATTAGGAACCAGGACAAGGAGCCATGGGACACTTGGAGACAGAAGAGAGGGAACCGGGCCTCCTGCAACACAAGCAGAGGCAGATACTGAGCTGCACACAGTGGGTCAGCTTTAGTGACCTGTTGGGTCCTCATATATCAAGGTGCCTAGGCAGGCAGATATAATGCCCACCTCAGGGCGCACTGGCCAGGCAGACATCAGCTGGGAGCTCGATGCAACCTCACACGGGATCTGAAGCTCCTGAGCCAACACATTTGTCCCAGACAGCCACAGAGGCAGGTTACAAATCAGCATGGGGTGCAGTAGAATTCCAAGAATTCTCCCTCAGTTATTTTCCTGGGGCTTCCACAGCAGAGACTCTGGATTTGGGGGAGTTGTAGGAAAGGGGTGGGGCACCCCTGTTTGGAGATCCACCTACCAGATGGTGGCCAGCAGCCTGGCTGACGGTAAAATTGGGGGAGCATACAAGGAAAGAACAGACTGGGAAGAGTGGCCCCAATACCGAGTCTTTAAACCTTTTTTGTGGTCTCCTTTCTTTATCCAAACCTTTGGAGTGTCTGTCAACACAGGAAGCAAGCAGGCAGAGGCAGCTGTGAAGTCGCTTTACTGTGGGCTTGTACACCATCAGCCACCCTCAGTGACCACCTCCCACCCGAGTCTGTCCTCACAAGGGACAGTGGATACAAACAAAATAGTTCTCTAGAAAACAAGGTTTCCACCCCTCCCCGCCCTTTGTCCTACCCCTCCCGCAGACAGTGAGTTCTTCTCTCTCCAGGCCTCCTTGGGGACCTGGGGTCTGGTGAGTGCAAAAAAAAAAAAAAAAAAAAAAAAAAAAAAAAAAAAAAAAAAATACAAAAGAGAATCAAGTCAGCGACTAGAGTTGTAGGCAACTGTTTGTTGTTCCGGGTCCGCTGGCTGGTGCTGGCAGCCAGGAACAGGCGCTGGGGTGTGCGCAAGAGTTCTGTGTGTGTATGTGTGTGGCAGGACCTGCGGGTGTTGGGATGAACAGCGTTTCTCCCCAGTCCCTGTCTCGCCGCCAGCAAAAGAAAAGAGGAGGGGAAGGAGGAGGACAGAGAAGAGGAGGAGGCGGAGAAGGAGGAGGAGGAAGAGGAAGAGGAGAAGAACAAGAAGAAGAAGAAGAACAAGAACAAGGACAACAAAAAGAAGAACATGAAGAAGAGAGCAAAGAAAGAAACATGGGAAAATGGAAAAATGATAGAGACATTAAGTCATAAAAAACTGAAATTCGAAGTCCGCCGGGTCAGGGCTCCACAGCGCCCCCTGTGGCCGGCGAGGGCAGTGCCGGGCGGGGCTGGTGAGCGCGGGCAGAGCAGGGAGGGCGGGAGGACTCTGCGAGTAGCACCTGGGAGCAGCTCGGCCGCACCCGTGTCGCCGCCGGGCCAGGGACCCCTGGACCCTTAGAACGGGCTCAGCAGGCCAGACGGGCGGCCAGCCCGAGCAGCAGCAGGCATCCGAGCAGGGTGTCGGGGCGCGGGACGATGCCTGGCGCGCGGTCACAGTCCGGGCCAGCGTCGTCGGCGAGGTCACAGCGGGGCTGCTCACAGCGAATGCCGGTGTAGCCGGGCGGGCAGGCGCAGCGTTGGTTCTGCTGGCAGGTGCCGCCATTCTGGCAGAGCAGCTGGTCATCGTCGCACACATTGGCTGCGGGCCGGAGGGGACAGTTGAGGCAGCTGTGGGGATGGACTGAGCTTCTGCAATAGGGAGCTGGGACAGCCCCCCCCCCCAGGGGGCCGGTACTTAGAACGAACACAGTGAGAAACATCCCTGCAAGGGATGGGACCTGGCTCCTGGCTGTCCCCCGCCATTGACCCCCATTCTCTCCCGTTCCTCCCCGGCAGTGGCGCGGTTCTCTGGAATCAACTGCTATCTGCTGCGTGTACCTGGAGCGGTCTGACAGCCTATGCTCCTCGGGTCTCGCCAAGCCTTCATTTCTTGAGTGCAAACTCCTGCGCTCTCAGCCAACTTTAGTCAGCTCCCCTTCAATCCCTACATCCCCCCCCCCTTTCCTGGCTCCCACTTTCCACGGACTCAGTCCACTGAAGACCGGGCAATGCCCACTCGACCCCCGCCCCCGCCACTTTGAACCCCTACCCTGGTTGCATCAGACCTTTCTCACTGCAGCCACGTGTTCAAAGCCCACCCCCAGCTAACAGCAGGCCCACGTAGGCCCCTCCCACCATGCTGGACCACGCACCCAGCCTAAAGGGTCTGTCTTCAGGGGCCGGTCTACTCACGATAGCATCCTTGGCGCCAGTAGTGTGTAGGAAGGCAGTCGTCGCACTTGGGCCCCACTGCGCCCTCCCTGCACTCGCAGAAGCCTGTCTCATTGCATCGATCGTGCACAGAGCCGATCTGGTTACAGTTACATTCTAGGGGAAACAAGAGCATAGGCCACGTGCAGCCAGAGTGGCCTGTGAACCTACAAATGGGTCCTACCTCAGGCCCAACCTCTATAACCCGCCTTTGTATCCTTCTCAGCTGGGTCTCTTGCTCTCCCTGGCGATGCTCCCCACAAGGCTGGGGGGGGTCCTGGGGAATACTGGCGCATTTACATGGCAAGAGAAGGCTCAGCATAGTTTTTCCTCTCCTGGCATCCAACACTCTAGCTCCACTGTGAGGGCTGAGCCAGCCTCATTGCTCTTTCTGGACAGCTGAAGTGGGGGCTACCAATACCAAGCTATGAGTAAGACAGGTGACAGGTGTCTGATCAGGAGATTCTGGTGCGTGTGTGTGTGTGTGTGTGTGTGTGTGTGTGTGTGTCCATCTGTCCTTGGACCCCAGTCCTTGAAGCCCAGTGCTTGGCCTGAGACCGAGGAACAGACAGAAAAGAAGGGGCCACCTCTAATCAGATCCATTGACCCTGCCCTCTCCCTGCAGCTGGCCCTGTTGACACTGGCAACACAATTCTGCTAGATCACTTTAGAGTTGATGGAATATCCGAAGGCCTCAGCCATGATCCAGAGTAGCAGCTCTAGCTTTGCAACTGATCAGGTGGGGGTGGGGTGGCGGGGGATGGGCAGTGGCTCTGCTGATCGATGGCTAAGATCTAGCAGCCCACAGACCTGAGACCTGGCACCTGCTGCAAACAGGTGGGAAGATGGGCAGTTCTGACTGCCCGTCTATGCTACTGGGTATCAGTTGGGGGCTATAGGTTTGGTTTTTAGGGTCTGTCCTCTGCCCAGGTCCAAGGAATGTCATGGGTCTTCTCTACAGAAAAGTCAGTGCTGGACCATAACACTGAAGAAAGAGGGTGCCTACAACTGCTGGCTCTGAAGTTTTGAAGGACAGTTTCAACAACAGAGGAGAGATAGAAACTGCTTACCTAGTCTACTGCCCAGTTTTCTATGCACTCAGAGAGGACAAGGGATGGGCCAGCTTCGCACAGCAAGCCTTTGGCTGTAACTAGCACCTCTGCTTCCAGTGCCTACAGTTGGGGGTCACTAGTAGTGGATCAGAGGGCTTCTGTCCCCTTAGAGATGCCCAGATGAAGAGGGCCTCCCCGTGGGGTGTCTGCACCTCCGCAGCTGATTCTGCAGGGTTGGAAGCCCACTCCTGCACCTGGTGCTTACCAATGCAGACGTTCTCATCATCCAGCTCTGCGGAGCCATTGCGATAGTAGCCCAGGCGGCAGTGCTGACAGTGTTGGCCTCGAGTGTTGTGTTTACAGCTGACGCAGGTCACCACGTTCAGGAAGTCAATGTAGCTGCAACGGTTGGAGTGGCCGTAGCACTCGCAGTCTGGACCAGCCAAGTGGGAGAAATGCCAGTGGTCAGTGAGCATTTGGGGGAAAACAGGGATACAGAGAAAGGCATACCCAGGAATATACAGGGAAGGTGGCAGGAAGCATCTTTGGGAGGGGGATCTGGACGGGGTCTCAGGTCCAGGACACTTCTGTAGCATGTGGCTAAGGCTTGCCCTGTCAGCTTTGAGTCCCCAGGAGGCCTGTGGGCAGACAGTCAGTGAGGCAAGGGCATGCTAACATCTGACTAGGTCTCAGGGCAAGGAGCTGTCTGAAGGATGCCTGCATGCTGAGGCTGACTAGGAGGGCAGGGTCATGCTGCAGGCTGCATTTACAGAGGGAATGCAAAGGTTCCAGGCTGGCTAGAGTTCCCTTGAGGGCCTATGGATGAATGGAGTCATACAGGGATCTGGATATGATGGCATGGGACAGAACCTTCTTCCCATGCTGCTTTGGAAGAGGGAAACTGGCTACTGTCTCTGCAAATTCCTACAGGACCCAATCTTCTTACTAGCTTGGACCTCCCACAAGTTTGATTGGCACTGAATTGCTAGTTTCAGCAAGACACTGGGCACCTATCTCCTGGTTTCCTCTGGTCTCAGCCCAGCTTTTGAATCTCACTGTTCAGTTTAAACCAAGGAAAGCCACCTCTGAGCCATTGTGGGACTTTTTACTCTCCCTCCCACAAATGTTTTTGGTTTTGTTTTAAGACAGGGTCTCGGGATTGGTGGAGGAGTAACGGGGAAGTGGGATATCATTTGAGATGTAAATGAATGGAATGATTAATAGTAGTAATAAAAAGACCAGGTCTTGGGTAGTTCAGGCTGATCTTGGACTCAATAATTAGCTAAGAATGACCTTGAACTTCTGGTCTTCTGACCTGGAATTACAGTCATGCAGGTCCACACCCAGTTGATGCTGTGCTGAGACTCCAGAGCAGTTTCTTCCTGTGCGAGCGCACTTTACCAACCAAGCTACATATTCAACACAGGTTCTCAGGCTGACCTTCCAAATGACTCTATCAACTCCCATGACTGCCTAGGTCAAGGACCTGGAATAGCAGAGGTCAATCTGAAGGGCCACTTTTCCTTCAGCGGGATAGACCATCATTGTGTCCCTTCTAAGGGACTCAATACCCCCATGCCATTACACATGAATGCTGGCCACCTTCTGAGCAGCTATCCCTAGAGGACCTCAGCTCCCTCTCTTGTGATGATCAGGGTGGTGCTGACCTGGTCTCCGTATGGTCAAAGGCACACGAGAGTCTGGAGAAACACCCATGGGTCTACCTGACCCGACTTTACCTTGGTCCTCCTGAGACACCGGGAAACATCCTCCAAACGCCCCCAAAGAGTGACCCAGGTGTCCCAGATTCCATTCCAACCAAGACAAGCCCCTGGGCCACACCTCCCAGGGGAGCCAGGACAGGCTATTTGTGGCAGCTGCTTCTCCTGCCATGTGCCTGCCCACTGTGCCTGAGTTGGCTTCTGACTCATCCCAGCTTTTAGCTCCCTTGGGGCTGGAGAGACTCAGCTTAACCTTGACCCAGCTATTCTGGGAGGGTTTTCTGAGTTGATACCAACAAGCTAGTTCTGTCCTGCACCGTCTTTCTCCGGCAAACTGGAGAGGAGGTGGGAAGCCTGACTCAGGCCACCTTCTTACCTTGAAATTCTTCAATGGGTATCACCTGAGGAGATCTGGGCTTGAGCTCGAAAAGCGTAGAGTCCTTGGCTTGGGAAGGGACAGCGACAGAGATAGCTACAGCTTAGAGAGATGAGAAACGAGTTCTTACACCTGCTACGGTCCAGCCACGGAGGAAGCCATCCATACCAAGGGAGAAGCTAGACCAAAGCTCCCGAGTGCCTTGGGCTGGCCCCAGGCAACCATGTTACCTGTTCACTTTCGAGGTAGGGAGAGACTACATGGCCCTCAGGTTTAAGATGTGGTTCTTCTAAGAGTCCCAGGCTAAAGCACCCTGTAGCCATGACAGTGGGTACCTACTGCCGCTGGTCCCTCGAGAACACCTACATATCCTCTGGAGCAGTACCCAAGTACCTTCTTCATCTCCTAACACCCTCTACCTGCTGCTAAGACATTTGCTGACACGGAGAGATATTTGGCCCTTCTGCTCTTTCCCCCGTCCCCTAATCTCTCCTGGTCATCAAGTCCCCAGGCTAAACCTGGCATTAAAGACTGCATCTTGGGGTTGGAGAGATGGATTGTTCAGTGGTTAAGAATGCTTGTTGTTCTTAGAGAGGACATGGGTTCAGTTCCCAGTATCTGTGTGTTAGTTCATAACTATCTGTAACTCTAGTTCTAGCATTCTTCTGACCTCCATGGGCACCAGGCACACACGTGATACACATACATACGTGCAAGCAAAACATACACATAAAATAAATACATTAAATATTTTTTGTTTTTGTTTTTGTTTTTGTTTTTTGTTTTTGTTTTTGTTTTTGTTTTGTTTTGTTTTGTTTTTGAGACAGGGTTTCTCTGTGTAGCCCTGGCTGTCCTGGAACTCACTCTGTAGATCAGGCTGGCCTCGAACTCAGAAATCCGCCTGCCTCTGCCTCCCAAGTGCTGGGATTAAAGGCGCTGACCACCATGCCCAGCCATGTTAAATATTTTTAAGACTGCATCTTCTTTCCTTTGGAGCACATTCTTCTACTCTGGCTAGGATGGGTCCTTTGCTGTCCTCTAAAGTGTCATCAAGCCAAGAACGCAGCAGCACTACCCTTCCCTGCCTGGAATCCCACCAGAGCCCTGCTCCATTCTTGGAGGTAAGCATGCTGTTATTATAGAAAAAAAGGCTCTGTGCTTCCCTCTAGGACTCTGTGGCTCTTCAGTGGGGCCAGGGCAGGAGATGACGCATGTATTCATCTCTAAAGAGGATGTGTTGATTAAGGAACCTCTAGGATGCTCTAAGAACTTCTGACTCTTCAGTTGTGCAACCATTTGCCAGTAGAGGGCGCTCAAAGCCTGCCTCACTGCTCATTCATTCCGGAGGGGGGAGAGTTGGGGGGTTGGAGGGGGGAGAGTTGGGGGGTTGGAGGGGGGAGCTTGTGGTGTTGGATGGGGTGGGGCAAGGGCAATAGAACCTAGGACAAGTCAGCTGGGGGACAGCTTAGGACAACCTTCCTCTCTGAGGAGTCAAGCTAGCCCAACTTAACCCACATCCATCTATGGCTACCGATGAGTCCCTGTCCTGGGTGTTTCCCCACAGTAGGAGAATAATTAATTCTCTTGACCTGGTCCTGGGGGGCTTCTACATGGTTCATGCCTTCACTTAACTGGTTAGGCTGCTGGGTCTTTGCCTCAGACTTTCTCTGTCACCATCATAACTCATAGCTACGCCTATTCTGGTCCATCTGACCCTCTCTGGGTGCCATCAGCTGCCTAGGTATCCTACATGTGCCCCACATTGTGAGGAGGGAGAAGTGATGTTCCTGTTACGAAGGACGTCCTTCTCTACACTCTGAAGCCCTAGGAGAAGCGTTACAGATGTTACCTACTGGCTTCCAATAGGGGTAGAGTTGGGAGTAAGGGTAAAGGGGTAGCTACAGGCCTTTTACCTCATTGCTTTGACCCTAAGTTCTGCCACCCCACGACTTTCAGTTCTTGGGGCCCCCCACCATATAAGCCTGCTACCCCTACTACAAGGGAGGGTCTAAAATGGAGCTCCTGGGGTCTCAGGTCTGGCATAGGCCCTGCCCCCATACCTTCTGCACTGGAGGACACCTGGGGCCAGAAGGAGCTGTCCCCAAGGGGGGCCATAGTAGGTGGCTTGGTCTGACCTTGGGAGGAAGAAGAGAAGAAATGAAGTCATTTGAGGGATGATGCCCCTACCTTTCAGAGGCTCCTATAAGAAGCAGTGCTACAGGCTGTGTCTACACTGGCTGTAAACCAGGGTCCAAATTCACTCTATATACTCTATACTATAGCAGCTGCAGAGGCTATGCACACGCTGGAAGCCTGATGAGAGGAGGCCCCCATACCTGAGGCTCTATGGGTTTTGGATAGTTCTTCCTTCACTGGGCACTGCTTTTAAAAACCCTTCCCTGTTTGTGTGGTTTCTGTTCCAGTTTAAGAGCCAGCTAAAACAGGTCCTGTGTGTGACCTCAGGCTAATGCTGTACTGTGGGACAATGTCCTGGCCAGGATGATAGAGCCATTGAGAAAAGTTCTAGAAGGTTCCCCAGAGTGTCCTCTTTTCTGACCACTGCCCTTCCACCTCATCATGAGTCACCAAATGTCCCATCCCTAACATTCAGTTCCCAGAGCTGGACACAAAACACGGAACACAGGCAGCAACCTCTTTGCCAAGTTCAAACGGCAGAACCGCGAGAAGATTGTGGGGGTGGGGGTCAGGGGAAACTGATGTCTTCCCTTCTGGAAAGGGATTATTCATGGTGGTTGATGGAGAAAGAAAAAAGAGAATCTACCAGGTAAAAAATGGTGGGAGATTCCCAGCTGGGAGCCTGAAGCCTTTGGACATCAAATTGACATTAATATGGTATTCAGTGAAGAGATAAGGCCGCAGGACTGGAATTGGCAAGGGCTTAATTAGAGCCCTGGTAAAACCACCCCGAAGGCATCTTGCTTCTGAGTTTGGCTCCCCCCACTCCCTTGAGGAGGCTGGGAAGGATTAGACTCTCTAGCCCGGCTTCGGCTTCCGGGATGGCACTGCCTCCCTGATAGCATCTGGGGCTGGGGTTTCGAGGCCCAGCTGGGCTGTAGCTAAAGAGGTCTGAGAACCCGGTGGAAAGCCCTGGGTCCAGGAAGAGAAAGCTTCTGAGTGCATTTTGCTAGGACATGCTCAGGTGTCCTGTGTTATGTGCCAAGACTACACAGAGGACCTTTTGGAGTCAAGAACCCATACTAGCTAGGTCTTAAAGGTGGGACACCTCTAAGCACCTGAGACTTCAGGGCAGGATCCCAGGATGGCAGAGGGGGCAGGAGTGGATGGAGTGAGCCAGCCCTGTGTTCCTGCTTGGACTGTGGGAGCTGTTTTTCCCTCTCCCCCCTTCTGTCTCTCTCTTTCTTAAAAACTGGCTTTATCGAGGTATAAATTTGCATACCATAGATGCAGTAGCATCTTTCTAAGCCTCCAATCCCTCCCCCAGTGAGACTAGGAAGACAGCACTGTCCAGCCAGCCAGACACCGGCATGCAACTGGGATCCAGACCAAAGGTCTGCCGAGTGTCCTGGGGACCTGGGCACAGGCCACACAGGTGCTAAGGATGCCCTAGGTGCAAAGATGCAGGCTGCTGGCTGTTACCTTGAAGCCACCTTCTCCCCTTAATGCTCAGCCATCCAGTGCAGGGCTCAGAATCGCAGATCTGACAGTCATGGCACGTTTGCTATTGCTGCCTCCTGCTCACTAGCAAAGTCCTGGAGTCAGACCCGACTTCTGGAGACAGCTCACTGGGCCTCCCTGCCTTCTCCTATTTAACCTCCAACCTCACAGTCTGTCCCACACCACTTACACAAAAGCAGCACCCACGCGGGTTCAAAGTTCCTCAGTGCCTGACAGCCAGTGCCTGTCTCCCGCCCAGTGGACCACTGGTCAGTGGCAGGCGGAACACCCCACCCCTTCCTGCTTATTTCTGCTCCCTTCTGCCCATCACAGGTTCAGTAAAGTCCAAAGGTCTCTGAAGGGGGCTGGGGGTCCAGGCTGCTAAGCCTCAAAGCCTAGATTCCTCCACCTCAAAGGGGCCCCAGACAGAAGAGGTTTTCCTAAAAGTCATCATCTCCTGGTTTAGCTCCCTATGCAATTCCCCTGGGGCGTGGTCCTGGGAAGGTGACCTTCTCAAGGCTGTCTGTTGACCTGGAGGGGCTACCCTGTGAAGCAGATGGACAGAGTGCAGGGTTGAACTCTTCCCCCACTGCTGGAAGGGTCTCTATCCTCAGATGTCACCCACCATGGGGCAGGGACAATGGATGACAGAGAAGAAAGGTCAGGGCTACCCAAGGAATGAGGAGCCTCAGCCATATCTCCCTTGAAAAGGTTGGGGAGGGGTGGGCTTCCAGGAGGAAGTTACTCGGCCACCATCTTGCTGATACCCTTTGACAGGAAGAATCTTTTTAGATTCCCAGCATCTGTAATGGGCCAGGCCTGGGAAGACTTTCCCAGGTGAGTCCAGAGGGCCATGTCAGGATCCCACACCACTTGTATGCATAAATCCTCCTTCAGGAGGGCAAACAGCCAGCCAAGTCTGTATAGGTCTATGTGTATCTGCACGTGTAGTCCCTTCTGTAAGGCAGGAATTTGGCCCGGGCCTGTCTCTTCTCACGATCTCTTCTATTAATCCAGCCCTGTTTCCCCACTGGCCAGCACTGGACAGAGCCAGTTCCATGGATGGACAACAAACCGTGTCTGAGGGGCGAGGCACCATCTCTGGCTGAATCTCTGGGTGGACTTGCTGCCATGGGCACCCTCCTACAAAGTCCCCTGTACCCTTGGCCTCTGGGCCCTCCTTTACAATGCTTGGAGGGACAAGCAGAAGACAGTTCTGGGGCTGTAGGGGTTGCCTCAGTTAGGACTCCTGGTGGAATGACTACCTGGCATGGTCTGGGGACCCTCTCAATCAGAGCTTTTATGGGACTGGCTAGGTGCTAGCAGTTTCTACTCTAAGAGGCAAGCAAGTGACTGCTCTCCCTGGGTGAGGGAGGCAAGAAGGGAAGGGGCAGGCATCCCTGGGGTACTCTCATACCTACCTGTTGGCTGTGGGGTGCTTGGGGCTGTAGGGACTTGGATGGTAGACGTGGAGGGGATAGAAGTGATAGGGCCCCTCCATGTGGCCTCAGTGGCCATAGGGGCTTTGGGGGCAGGATTTTTTCTGGACCTGCTGGTACCTGGCAAGACATGGAGAAGGCAAGAAAGGGTGGGGTGGGGCATCCCAGAGAATCCTTCACTTACTCTGATGTTGGGGCCAGTGATGCTTACAGAGTCCAGTTTCCTTCTGCCCACTAGCATCCCAGACAGGGGTCAGCCTGGCTGAAATAAGACAGTCGGGCAGGGTATCCCCACAGAAACATGATGATGTCCTTGGAAGCATCCTTAAGGCTCGGGGTCTGCCATAGTTTGACACTGACAAGCCCTTTGCTGCTGACTCTTGGAGGAGTAGAAGATCCTTTGGGGCGTGGGGTGAGTGTGCCATGTTTAAATGAGATGCTACTGTGTCCTACATTGCATAGCCACCTGGCCCCACTACATGCTTGGGAGGACCAAGTCGATCGGAGTCAACAGGCACCCACGTCAGACCCCCTCACCATCCTTGGGATTTCTAAGACACCTTCACTCTTGAAGATGCCCTTCCCCAACCTGACACACCCGACACTCAGAGGGTTTGGCATCAGAGCTTGCCCCCTCCAGCCTTACGGTAGAGCATGCCAGCTTCAGAGGCTGCCTGGAGGAGGTACCAGGTCAAACTCAGGGGGACAGACATTGATCTAGCAGAGAAGGCCCCTGTATCTGGCTGTGCACAAAGCACAGAACGGTGAGGAGACAAGGGGGTTCCGTCCACTCAGGGGTCAGGGGACCCCAATCACACAAAAGCCCCGTCCTTCTTTCAAAGCAGCATAAGAAAGCTCCTAGGAGACCTGAGGGAGGGTGGGAGGCGGACAGATGCGATTAGGTGCAGTAGGGTACACGGAGGAGAGGGAGCAGAGATAGAGAGAGAGCAGCCCCTCATGCCCCATCTCCAGGCCTGGCTGCAGAGTATGTACAGAGCAAGGTACTTACTGCCAAAGGCGGAGCCCGCGGCCGCACCTGTAGGGGCACAGAGGGTTACAGTGTTAGACACAAGGCCTGGCCACCTCCACTTGGCACAGGAAGTCTACAAGGAATGGGGAGCCACAGAAGTGTCTTCCAGCCCCACTAAAGGGAAGGAGACTTAGAGGGCCTGAGACTGTCTGGTCACAGGGGCATCCTCAGTGGGATCATACCTATGTGGACTCTCGCTACTGACTGCCTGAAGGCTGCTTTTAGTCCATTTTGCAGATGGGACACTGTAAACTGTTTCTTCCCCAGGACACTGTGACAAGTCCTCCCTCCTGTTTAACCTCACCCTAGGCTCCCTAGGGCAGCACAATGCCATCATGCACAGAGTTAGCAGCATGGAATCAGGGGCGTGGCCTTGGCCTGCTGGGGGACTTGTGGGAGCTGTGATTTCATGAAGCATGTTCTGGGGTGGGGGTGGGGGGCATGGAAAAGCTGAATTCAAGTCTCTCTGTGCCTCTGTGGGAGAGGATGTCACCATCCCAGAGGAGAACTGTCACAGTCATGGAAGGAAGGAGTCAGTCATGGCTTCACTTTAGGTGGTTCTGAGAAAGGCTTTACCCTAGGAGGGGACAGTGGACTGGGTGGGCGACATGCCTTTCCTGGCATCTACTCTGGTCTTACACACTTCGGCAGGTCCCATATGTGTGTGCTATGGACAAGCCCCTGGGAGTGTAGGAGCTGAGAGCGAGGACTCATAGATGCTGGGAGTGGGGTGTAGAGTCAAGACTCCCTCAGAGTCTGCCCCTGAGGGAGAGGACGGTCCAGTCCCAAGAGACAGGGCATAGAGGATTTTGGCTTGGGGGATAGGGAGACATGGAGGAATGGGGTAGGGTGATCTCACAGGGGCCTTGTACTTGGTGGTGGTGGTGGGGATTGACAACTTAGGGTTTCGTTCCAAGGCTTTGAGGTAGTGGGCACCCAGGAGGGGGTGCCCCAGTGATTATGAAGAGAAGGTCCCTGAGAGGAGGTAAGTAGATGGAAGTGGGGGTGGGGGGCAGGCTCTCAGGGCAGGGAGGAGCCAAGACACACAAAAGCCACGGGGGTCTGTTTGTCCACTGCTTAAGCAGAGCATGGGGACAGTGGCCCTAGGTGCTGTGCAGGTCCGAGTCTTGGTCCTTGGTGGTGGAGGTGATAGTTAGGAGGCTGAGGAAGGAGCCAGAGCAAAAGTGCAGGGGGGTTGGGTCTGGCCTTAGGACAGATGGAAGGGCGACAAGCCACTAGTGAGAGACAGCAACAAGGACTAAAGGAAGGCTCAGGATACAAAGAGATGTGGAGAGCTGCCCGGGATGAGGGAGCCTGACGGGGGGCAGGCCAACAGCCGCCAAGCCCATTCTGTGTCTTTGAAGACCCTTGAGTGCCTCGGGGTGGCTGGCAAGTCACCTCTTCAAAGGCTTGTCACACTGCCTGCTGTAACCCACGCACACCACGCCTGTCACCGGCTGCCTCGCTGCAGCTTTTAGCTTTGATCAGTCTAAAGCCCCATGAATCTTTCAGGGGTGAGGAAGGGGGCAGGATGGGACAGGTGGTTTAGGATATGTAGGCCCTGGCTTTGTCACTGGGTCCTGTGCTGTCTGGGACTGGCCATGGAACCAGGAGGGGACTGGGCTGTCTGGGCCTCTGGGTGCTCATCTGGAGGGTGGGTTATTTACAGCACTCCTGTGGTATTGTAAGGACTCAGGGAAGCGACATGTGACATCTGGTGCAGCCTCAGACTGGGACAGGTCATTTGGTTTCATGTGCCAACCTAGGCTCTCTGCTGCTCACAGCCTAGAGACTTGTGGGAGCTGTGATTTCATGAAGCATATTCTGGGGAGGGGGGTCCCTCGAAGGGTGCTCATGATGCAGACGTGTGGACAAATCTCTCACTTGGCTTCCCCTGATGGTGAACAAGGGGGGGAAAGATTGGGCTGAGAGGCTGGGTGTGGTGGCACACGGCTTTAATCCCAGCACTTGGGAGGTAGAGGCAGGCAGATTTCTGAGTTCGAGGCCAGCCAGGGCTACACAGAGAAACCCTGTCTTGAAAACTAAAAAAACAAAAAAAACAAAAAAACCAACCAAACAAAAAAAGATTGGTCTGAGAGCAGGGGCTCAGACCAAGCATCTCAAAGGACATAGCTACTAAGTGTGAAAGTTCCACTGAGTGCTGGCAGCTGTGGTATACACCTCATAAGACCCGGTGTTAGGGTGCATTCACCGTACCCCTGTTCTGCATCTCCATGGGGTTCCTGCCCTGCTCAGAATGAAGAAGGATGGAAGACAAGATGCTGAGAAGGGTTGGCCTGCCTGCAACTAGGGCTGAGAGAATACAGCCTAGAAAACACAGGAGGGAAGCTGGGTTGGGTGATAACATGTGTGTATCCATGTCAGCTGCCCCCTCCCCTCCTCTGTGTGGGTGTGTGGGTGTGTGCACGCACGTGCACGTGTGAGCCACCGTGCTGGGGCACAGAATAAGGACTGCAGCTGGGCAGGCTACATACGTACAGGCATTGGGAGAGCCGTGGGGCAGCGGCAGGTAGGAGCCAGCTCGCCAGGCGCGTGTGCGGAAGTTCTTCTTGCACCTGCCACAGTCGGGGCCCGTGGTGTTGTGTTCACACTCACACTGCAGGCTGCCCTCTCGCACTGTGCACAGGTTGGCATGCAGGTTGCACTTACACCTGAGGAGACCAGAGAATGGGAGGAGTCAGCAAGCTCCAGGGCAGGCCCTCTGATGCAGGTCTGTGCTGGGATGCCCAAGGAGGGACTCTGGAGGAGAGATCCACTGCACACTCAGACTCTCCTTCAGCACAGAGTCCAGACTCCCTCTCCCATGGTTTGGAGACCTTTCCTAGCCAGGAGAGCTCTGGACCCCTTAGGTTGATTCTGGCTGCCATCTAATTCACTAATGTCTAATTCATTCTAATTCTGGCTGTCGTATGATGTGGGGTTACTAGACCTCTGCTCTTGGGTGGGGAGAGACTTCCTTATCCCAGATGTTTCAGTAACCTGACCACCTTAATTCCTTCTTATTTTTATTTTTTTACTTTAAGAGAGATCATCTCACAAAGTCCAGGCTGGCCTTGAATTAGCCACATATATGGCCGAGGAAGACCCTGGACTTCTGATCTCCCCACATCTACTTCCCAAGTGCTGGGACGTTATTTTAAAAGTTAAGTGTGTGTGTGTGTCCAGGTACACGTATACCACAATGTGCGACAGCTTTTGGGAGGTGGTTCTTTCTTTCAACATGTGGAGCCTGGGGACGAAACTTGGGCCATCAAGTTTTGGGGCAGGTATGTTTACTGGCTAAGTCATCTCTCTGGTTCTATAATCATTTGTGTGTATATGTGCATGTGCTTGTGTGTGTGTGTGTGTGTGTGTTGGAAATTGAATCCAAGGCTCTGTGCACACTGGGTAAACACTCCGCCCATTAAGTCACACCCCCACACTCACCTTATCTCTTAACTAAGTTGGGCAGACAGGTGACAGGTCGTGAACCGTGCCTGTACACGTAGAGTCCTGGCTGAAAGCTGCAGACTCAGACACATGAGGGTGACAGAGAAAACTACAGCTTCTCAGCCCTGTCAGTTCACCCACACATGTATTATTCACCATTTATTCAAATATTCATAGGCACCTCATCATTGTGCAAACGGGTAAATAAAGGGGAAGGAACAGACATGGAGTCCACCTGTCTTCCACAAGCTCTACCTCGGGGTAACCTAAACTTGATGAGGGCACATTCCTTTTTATTCAAGCATTTCATGATTGGGGATCCCTAGAAATGGAGGGCTCTGGGCACTGAGTCATGACGACCTAGAAGATCACAGATGACACAACCAGAATGGGAACTTTCTAGAAGACCACTCCCAGTGGCGTGGAACTTGAATTAGACCACATCTGGGCCAGCAACAAGAGGACAGAGCAAACAATGAATACCGCCACGGGGGATGCAGCCCATACGGTGCTGGTGCTCAACAGGTGGATGCCGGAGGGTATCGATTGCTACGACGGGAGGGGACCCCAACGACCTCAAAGGCGTATCTATCCAGGGCCAAGTGTGCACCTGGCTGGGCTTGGTGGAAACACACTCAGGAATGCCAGCTGTACCAAGCCTTGTATTGAGCCATGGCAATCAACACTAAGGGTATTTATGACATTAGTGCAATCAGCTGTCACGATACTGTTGCAAGCTGGCTCTTAGAGTCTTTGCCTTTTAGAGAAATCCAGAAATATTTATAAGTGCAGTTATGGAGAGTGGCTTTTTGGTGAGATAGTGCCACACACCAAAGACACTAAGAAAAAGAGGACACCAGTTGGAGGCTGGAGCAGGAGGCACTCTTTGTATGGATGTGGGGATGTGAAGTTCTTAGTAGCCCAAAGTTAGAGAGAGACCTGACACAATGGTCCACACCTGCAAGCCCTCGTGTTAAGGAGGCTGAGGCAAGAGGATCTCAAGTTTCAGGTGAGCCAGGGTTATAGAAAGTCCCTGTCCAGAAACCAAACCCACAAAATTAGTGGGAAGTGGGGAGGCGAGCCACTGTGTGTGAAAATGAGTGTGCCTTATTCGGAGATGGGCAGACTCCCAAGTTAGATTGTCAATATTTGCAATAAGCAAATTGCGACTGGTATGCTGAATAGAATCTTATTTTTATTAAAATATGCAAGGGAAATATTTATAGGACACCAGTAATATAGCAGGCTTTGAGCTGGGGGGCTTAATGAATTAGGTAAGTTAAATGGTTAGCAACGAGGATGGGGGAGGGGCCCTGCTCTGATGGAGCTCCAGGGAGAACTTCTCTGAACCCAAATCTGCAGACAGTCTAGCAGGGAACCTTCTAGAAAGAGCAAGAGCGTGAGGAGGTTCCTGGGATGGAGAGGAGGTTCAGATGGTGGCAGATGGTGGCGCCCTACTGGGACACAATGGGCTGGTTAACATCTTAAAGCAGTGTGGCTCCTCTGGGCACATGGATCTGTATGGGGACAAAGCCCAGGCAGGATACCAGCAGACATCTTGGGTCCCTGACATACCTGATGAACATCATTTCCAAAAGACTATTGCTGGGATCTGGGGAGTAGCCTGCCAGGCCACGGGCTCTGTCCCCAGCATGGGGTTGGGGAAGATGTCTACTGAACCTTTTTCCCTCCCCAGGCTCCCTCACCAACACGGGCTGGGTGATGTCCTGTGTTCCCACGGTCCACTCCTATCCTCCCAGAAGGCCCATCACCACTTGCCTCCTCACACCCACATCAAGCAGAGCTAACACCTCTTGTCATCCTTGTCTTCTTGTCTCTGCCTCTCGCTTCCTGTGCCTGTGTCCCCTCACTAGAAATAGTCTCAGCAGAGGACCCCGTTAGGGACAGGGATAGGAGGCAAACCCCACCAAATATCTACCATCTGCTGGACTGGCCAGGCTGTCTGCCTTCCATGGCTGCCTGTGTTCATGCTATCCTGATGTGCAGGGAAATTAAGCTACAAGAGGCCCCCACTTAATTTTTCCTCCCTCAATCCTTTGACTTGATGATGGAGTAGAAGGTAGCCATGCTGTTTATATTCTCATACAGAACAAAATAAATGACACCAGCTATTTGATGGTTTGTTATAAGCCAAGTAGTGTGGCAATTCCACCTAGCCACAGGATAACCAGTGGGAATGCTGGGAATGCTGGGAATGCGCCTAATGCAGGCTGTGAAGTTTGGTAGATGAGGCTCTGTTATAAACTAAAGTGCAGTCCATCCAAGTGATGGAATATTACACGGCCATGAACACACATGCAAGGAATACTTCCAGCTGCAAGGAACGTTTTGAATGTGTGGACAAAAGGCCACAGTTCCTGAATGCTCTCACTCCACTCTCCCCTGTCAGCTTCCTCAGAGATGAGGACATGGGCCCAGAATCCAGCTTCAGAGGTCACAAGGCTCACACAAAGTAGAGCATGGAGCATGACAAAGGAAGATACCGGAGTGGGCACAGTGAAGTCCTCAGTTCTATAGCCTAGTGTCGAGCTCATGCCTGTAATCAGCACTGAGTCAGGATTGCCACAGGTTTGAGGCCAACCTGGGCTATGAAGTGAGTTTCAGGTTAGCCTGAGCTACATTGTGAGACCCTGTCCCACCTTTCCCCAAATTACACACACACACACACACCCCAATACCCTCACCCCCAAAAGTGGTGGAGAGATGGGCAGGATTACAAATGATCCCTACTTTTTTCTATGTCAGGTTTTCCCCCTGACATAGTCTTATATATCTCAGGCCTCCAACTCTTGAAATATGACCCTGGATTTTTTATCCTCCTGCCTCTACTTCCCCTACCTCCAGAGTGCTGGGATCACAGAACAGAAGCAGCACCCAATTTGTGCAGTATAGGGAATAGAACTGTCCCTTCATGAGTAAGAGGTGAGCACTATACTCGCTGAATCACATCCTAGCTTTTAGGCTCCCTCGGTTCACACTGACACACTCCTTGGCAGAGCAGAGGATTTGGGGGTGGTATGGTAATGCTTTTCTTTTCTTTCTTTTTTTTTCCTTTCTATCTTTCTTTCTTTCTTTTTTTTTTTCGAGACAGGGTTTCTCTGTATCCCTGGCTGTCCTGGAACTCACTTTGTAGACCAGGCTGGCCTCGAACTCAGAAATCCACCTGCCTCTGCCTGCCGAGTGCTGGGATTAAAGGCATGTGCCACCATGTCCAGCGGTAATGCTTTTCTAAATGATCTTACAGCAAACATGAATTACATGTGACTCATTGGTCCAACCCATTCCAAGGTCCAGGCTTGTTTTGAATGTTAATGGGTGGATGTTGAGAAGGCTCCACCCTTCCATGGCCAGGTGGTCGTAAGCTGTGTTAGGGAGCCGGCTAAGCATGAGCCTGTGTGAGCCAGCAGGCAGCATCCTCCATGGTTTCTGCTGTACTCCTGTGGCTGTGCGTGAGTCCTGGCTGGAGGTGGTACTAGGTGAAATAACAAAGCCTTCGCTTCGAGCTTGGACTCTCTTACTGATGAACTATGGAACCTGGAAGTGCAAGCGGAATAAATCTTTTCCTCTCCAGGTGACTTTAGGTCTCCGGTGCTTTATCACAGCCTCAGAAAGGAAACCAGGACGAGATACTGTGACAGTAATGTTATCTGTCAGCCTGACAGGTTCTAGAATCACCTGGGGGCTCTGGGGATGCCTGTGGGGTTGATCTGGATTGCATTAATTGAAATGGAGGGAGCAGCCCACTCTGGGTGGCGTCATTCCCTGGCTGCGATCCTGGAGAAAGGGAGCTGAGCTGTAGCATGCTTTTGTCTTATTTCTCTCTGCTTCCTGACTGAATGTCACGTGACCAGCTGCCTCGACTTCCCTGCCATCGTGCACTGTCCTCTTGACCCGTGGATCAGAATCAAACGTCTCTTCCATAAGTTGTTCTTGTCAGTGTGCTGTCCCAGCAGCAGAAAAGACACAAGATAGATGTCATCATACACACTGTCCTGCAGCTGGCCCTCATTGCAGCTCTGAGCTACGGGAGGGGGGGTGTCACAAAGAAGCCAGCTCACCCCTCCAAAGGCACAGAAGTGGATGACAGGCACTAGCTGGCATTGTAGGTTCTTCTTGGGGACACTGGACCCTAGGAAATCCATATAAAGGAGGGTCTCATGTCTGAGCCTCTTTGGCCAAACATGTTCTAACACCCCAAACAACCCAACTCACAGTGCACACCAGCATACCAAAGTCTTGTACAAGTCCTCCAGGAAAGAAATCTGTTTGACTTTGACAGAAATTTGTTTGCAAAGTGTATCTGACCTCCAAAGCTTTCTTTTTTTTTTTTCTTTTTATTCTTGTGAATTTTTATTTAACACCCTGCTGAGCTAGCTGGAGAGGAACACCCAGTTGTAGAGAGCCAGGCGTATATTCCACACCTCTGGCCTGAGGAGGGGCTATTTTTAGACATCAGCTACGTAGAGAAAAGATTGCCATCAACTTTGGGTGATAATGTTGACCTTGGCTTATTAAAAATGCATAAAAGATCAGCTGGATCTGAGAAGCAGATTGTGTCCATGCTAACAGGAAGGCTGGCTGTTAGAACCCAGTGGCCTGGGTGGCACAGGAGGGCAAGTCCCTCCCTGACCTTGGCTCTGCTCAGGTCCCACCCTGGCAGCCCCAACCCTTCCCTATTTCTGCCAGAACACAGAAGGCATCTTGATCTTATCAGTGCCATGAAGACCTGGAGCGCCTTGGCTGATGTAAGGCGGCTATCCATCTACTAGTGGTCCATATCATCCAAGCTAATGGCAGAGGCTCCATATTCTCTTGATTTTGCAAGTACTTCTGGATGACATTGCATCTCTGTGTTGGGGTACAGTGGAGGAACTTCACTGGCTCATCTCCTCCTTCACTCTCTGTGGTGGTTTATGTATGTTTGGCCCAGGGAGTGGCACTATTAGGAGGTGTGGCCTTGTTGGAGAAAGTGTGTCATGGTGGGTGTGGGCTTTAAGACCCTTGTCCTAACTACATGGGAGCCAGTCTTCTAGTCTTCAGATGAAGATGTAGAACACTCAGCTCCTCCTGCACCATGCCTGTCCGGATGCTGCCATGCTTCTGCCTTGATGATAATGGACTAAACCTCTGAACCTGTAAGCCAGCCCCAATTAAATGTTGTCCTTATGAGAGTTGCCTTGATCATGGTGTCTGTTCACAGCAGTAAAACCCTAGCTAAGACATCTCTCTCTACCTGTGTCTAGCCTAAGTTCTGACCTTGCTATCCTCTGGGCCTTTGCCCTACTGTTTCCTCTGTCTGGCCCCTGCTTCAAGGCTCTTGACCCTTTCCCAAAGCTAACACTTTGAGGCAGAGGTGGCAAGTTGAACAACAATGTTACTTTTTCACTGAGGCACCTGGCAGCTATGACTCTCAACCACATTCCCCAAAACACTACATTCAGAGTTGTTTCCTATGGTTGGGTACATGAGGCAGTTCAGGGAGATAATGCATGAGTTTGAAGGTTAAACATAGCCCTCCTAGCTCTAGGATACACATGTAAGAGAAATTGAGCCTACTCTTGCATTATTGTACCCCAAAGCTGGGGACCACCCATACCTATTTACAGGTACTTAATGTAAATAGGCAGCATATACAGAGAATAGAGTATTATTCTGTCATAAAAGGAAGGGAATGCTGGCTCATATGCTCATGGATGAACCTTGAAAACAAGATGCTAAGCAAAGTAAGTCAGATACAATGTATAAGTTACTTGCCACTAACTGTCCTTAGAGGCCAGCCTGCTCAGACAGAAAGCAAACTAGCGGCAGTTGACTGGGCTGATGGGGAGAGAGGGGACTATGGGGCAGCAGTATTTCCTCCTAGGTGGTGAAGATGTCTGTCTTAGTAAGGGTTTCTATTCCTGCACAAACCAAGAAGCAAGTTGGGGAGGAAAGGGTTTATTCAGCTTACATTTCCAGATTGCTGCTCATCACCAAGAAAGTCAGGAATGGAACTCAAGCAGGTCAGAAAGCAGGAGCTGATGCAGAGGCCATGGAGGGATGTTACTTACTGGCTTGCTTCCCCTGGCTTGCTCAGCCTGCTGTCTTATAGAACCCAAGACTACCAGCCCAGAGATGGCACCACCCACAAGGGGCCTTTCCCCCTTGATCACTAGTTGAGAAAATGCCTTACAGTTGGATCTCATGGAGGTACTTCCCCAACTGAAGCTCCTTACTCTGTGATAACTCCAGCCTGTGTCAAGTTGACACACAAAACCAGCCAGTACAATGTCCTAAAATTTTCAGGTGTGCTGGCACACACTGTGTTCTAGGTCAGCCTGGGCTACATAGTTACATAGTGAGTTTCAGTCCAGCCGGTCTATGTAGAGAGACCTTATGGGGGGAGTTGTTTCTTTTTTCTTTTTTGTTTTTTTCCAGAGTTTCTCTGTCCTGTAATTGTTCCAACTCAGAGATCAGCCTGCCTCTGCCTCCTGAGTCCTGGGATCAAAGGCGTGTGCCACCACTGCCTGACTGAGTGTTCTTTTTGATGGTCTCATATAACCCAGGCTAGCCTCAAACTCCCTATGTAGCTGAGGTTGAAAACTTTAACATTACATTTATTTATTTTGTGTGTGCAAATGCTACGGCATATATGTGGAGGTCACGGAGCATGTGTGGAGGCCAGAGAACAGCTTTCAAAAGTCAGTTTTCTCCTTTAGCCATGTGCAACCCAGGGATGGAAGTCTCATTGTTAGGCATGGCAGGTGCCACCTCACCAGCCGGCTATGGATTTTCTACTTTTTTTCCCCTAGATTTATTTATTTTATATGAATACACTGTAACTGTCTTCAGACACACCAGAAGAGGGCATTGGATCCCATTACAGATGGTTGTGAGCCACCATGTGGTTGCTGGGAATTGAATTCAGGACCTCTGGAAGAGCAGTCAGTGCTCTTAACCACTGAGCCATCTCTCCAGCCCCCAAACCTGTTTTTCTCTAGACCTCTATGAGTTGTTAGGGGCACTGAAGCCCACTTTAAATGGGTGCATGCATTTCCGGTAGGTGAACTCCATCCAGCAGAGCTTAGGCCAGTGAATGGACAGAGTGCATGTGGGTGGGTCAGGGGAGTGACGGCGACCCCAGAATAGGCTCGCTGGCAACGTCTGCTCCATCAGAGCCTCCTTCTCTCCAGCCTTCAAAGACAGCTGGCCCTGAAGCTCCCACTTTGTGTGAGAACCACCCTATAAGCTCTTGCAACCTATTTCCACCCAAATATGCAGATGGGGAAACTGAGGCCTGGAAAGAAGTTCTGAGAGCCCTCCCACAGTGGTACATGGTACCAGGCTGGAGTCCAAACATCAGCTAGACCCGCAGCTGCTCTCCATGGCTGATCTCCCAATGCCTTAGAGTCAAGGTAGACATGGGGGGGACGCACAGCAGTGGGCAGGGCTTCTGCTCAGCCCAGGTGCATACGTTATCAGTCCGTCTGGGTTTCCGTTTGAGCATCTGTATGATGGGAACACAGATTCCCTTTATGTCTGGGTTATCAGGGAGACCAGACATCTGGGCTGTGGCCCGAGGTCTAATTGGCTCTCAGACAGACACAAGCTCCCAGAAGTGCATCTGCCCCACCCCATCCCAGTCACAGACACAGACACAGACACAGACACAGACACAGACACAGACACAGGCACAGACACAGACACAGACACAGACACAGACACAGACACAGACACAGGCACAGGCACAGGCACAGGCACAGACACAGACACAGTCACAGACACAGACACAGACACAGTCACAGTCAGACACAGACACAGACACAGACACAGACACAGACACAGACACAGACACAGACACAGACACAGACACAGACACAGACACAGACACATTCTTCCCCCAGCTCAGGCCTTTGTCCTGTGATTTTCCTTTTCTAATCTAGGAGACCCTTGGGAGATGACGTAAGGAAAATAAATAAGCAAGCACGTGAGTAACTCGAAGCCTTGCTACCCACCAGCACCTGCATTATTAACCAAATCCGGAGAATACCCACAAGGCCCCACTCCTGTGTGAGAAGGCAGGGACTCCATAGGTCAAGGCCAGCACTCAGGTCTCTGGGGGGCAGCAGAGGGCTGTGGAAGAGTTGTGAGGCCTGGCCTCTCTGAGCATGACCTCCAGGCAGGGCTCTTGTCCAGACCCTGCGGGTGGCCCAGGTCCCCAGCTACACTCTTGGCTCACATGGTTCTCCTTTATGGAGGAATCTTTTCTCCCAAGGGTCTCTTCACCGATTCTGACCTTGAAAACCAGTTCACCAGAAAACTTTGGTCCAGGCTGCCTTCCCTTCTACTAACTTCTTCTAGGCTCAGCCATCAGAATAAATTATTTAATCATGAGGAAAGGGACAGTGGGGGTGGGCCAGCCATACCTGTCCTCACCACTAGGATGACAGGGGTTAGGGGGAGGAGGGCCGCTCTCTCGATGCTGATGCAGCAACTATCTTCTGGTCCAGACCTTGGGGTTGATTTGCTGTGTGACCTTGAAGAGTTATTTCTCTGGGTCTCAGTTATGAAAGGAGTGGTTGGATCAGACCTTGGATTTTCAGTCTTGTCATTAAATTTTCCTAAGTGCCTAACATACTGCCTGGCTACTCAGGAGAGGGAGGAGGGTAGGAGCGGAGAGGGAGGAGAGGTCCCAATGCTGTGCGAACATGGTGGCCAGTGTCTGGGTAGCCAGTGGTCTGTGGACCTAGCAGCAGGATCTTACTATGGGAGAAAATAGGCAGGTCTATGGAGATAGCTGGGCTCAGGAAAGTAACATTTGCTATGGTTGACAGCCAACAAGCACAAAGGCCAGTGGGGTGAGAAAGCTGTACTTTCCAGCCTTTCCCGGTGGCCCCAAGGGACAGCCCCATATCTCAGTGGCCAGCCAGACATCAAAGCAGATGTGACTGGCTTGAGGCCTCTAGGGTCCCCTATAGGGTGGAGGACATAGCTTCTAATCTCTTGAAATCACTTCTATATGGAGCCCCGAGCCTCTGGGAAGAACACACAGGGAATGAAGACGCTGGTTGCTGGCTGCGAGCTATGAGGCATGCCTGGTCTCCTTGCTATCTAAGAGGATGGCTTCAGTCAAAGGTTTGAAGCCAGCCTCGGCAACACAGGAGGATTCTGTGTTAAAAACAACAAAAATGCAGAATTCCAGGTTGTATTTGAATTTTACATAAATAATGAATGCTTTCTGTCCACATATTTGCGCGCCAGAGACTAAGCACTATTTCTGTTCCTCTAAAGCTCGGACCTGAGATGTTCTGTTTTTCACCTGCCACCCTTGCTTACCATGTGGCCAAGACATGCCCTCTGCTCTGACCTGTGCCCCCCGCCCCCTCAGCTTCCTGTAGGGTGCACCCACTCACCTGCTAGACCTAGCCCTGATGACTCCCATAGACTGCAGGGTGTCTGTGCTCTTGCCTTCCTCGTCTTTTCTCTGGAGCTGACAGGTCCCGAGTCAGCCCCTGGAGAACATAACATTTCCAAGACAGGGCCAGGTTCACCTCCCAGGGAAGGCACACACCAGACAAGCCTAGCTCTCAGGACACGTGGCAGGCCCAGCTGGGTGTCTGACAGCCACATGGAGGACCACGGGGGCTCTGGCCTGTGCCAGGCCTGAGCGTGCCCTGCCCAGCAGGGAGGGGCAGGCGATGCCCAGGAGTTACCAGTAGGGGCACCATCTGGGCCCCAGCCTGGCACCAGTATGTCACAAAAATCGTGAGCCGGCCCTTCTCTCCTCTGGGCAAGAGAAGCGGGTGTTGGAGCGACTCCCAGACGGGAGGGCTGCAAAATGTAGGTCAGCTCCCAAGCCAGTGAGTGATGTCACCTGCTCCTTGGGGCAAAGAGGAGGCTGCAGGGAGTTTGGGTGAGCACGGAACAAGGGGTGCTGGAGATAGGCAGAATGGAGACCCAGGTCTGGCTCCCCACAAAGACTGAGCCCCAAGGGGATCATACATCTCCCAAATGGGGTGCCTGTGTGGGAAGCAGGGTGGGGTGTCTGTGTGGGAAGCAGGGGAGTGCTCATCCTGTCTTCTGAAGCAACTCACTGCAGAAAGGGTTCTGCATAAGTGGTCCCCAAAACTAGTTCTCTCCCCAAATGGCCACATGTTGTCACACAGGAGGTCAGGCAAGGCCACAGTTACGGGTTCTAACCCTGAGGATAACAAAGTTGGAAGCAAAGCTAGTGCTTTAAGGCAGCAGGCAGCGCCTTCCTCCCTCACCGAGAGGAACATTCCTCTTCTATTTGGGGAAAATCTTTTTTTTTCTTTTTTCTTTTTGTTTTGTTTTGTTTTTTTTTTTCAAGACAGGGTTTCTCTGAATAGCGAACTCAGAAATCCGCCTGCCTCTGCCTCCCAAGTGCTGGGATTTAAGGCTTGTGCCACCACTGCCCGGATGGAGAAATTTTTGATGGGCCTTTGGTTATCACAGGGCAGATTCCAACTCTACGCTGGCTGGCTAGGTGACCGCTCTGAGGGATGAAGGAAGAGTGGCCATCAGGACACTTCTTTTATGAGGTCTATAGGGGGGAGGGGTGTGGCTGGGTGGAGGGCTGGGTAGGCTTCAAGGTTGTGTTAATTCCCACCACTGTCCCAGTTTGGACCCAGGCTAATGAGACCCATGATCTGTGGCCTTGGGCCACTGGTGGGTGGGAAGTCTGCATCTTTGGTGGGATCTGTGATATTGGGGACAGGCCATCTGGACTTAAAGCAAGAGAAAAGTCAGGATTGAAGCTGAAGGACCCAAGCGGCCAGTAGGGCATTAATACATCTGTGGCCATGACCACAGCGAGCTGAAGCAAACCAGCGAGACACAAGTCTCAGGGCTGGGGGGACCTGAGACTGGGTCCAAAGAACACTGTCAATCAAGACTTGAGCGCCTGTGGAGGAGGGGGACGTTACACTGCAGGCTGAGGGGCCTGCAGTGAGCAGAAAGGCTGAGTGATGCCAAGGTAATGGGGACAGATGTGGGCTGCAGCTCCTCCTGGAGCGGATGGCCAGCAATTGAGTTAATTGGCTAAATCAAATTTGGGCTTCTGTGCAAGCCCTTTTCTATTAAGTGCCTGATATACATCACCTCTGCAGTCCCACTGATAAATCTTGTTACCCATTAGGAAGCCAGACAAAGCCTCCCGTGCTCAGATGACAGTCCCTGCAGCTGCAGCGACTGCTTCCCTTGAACCCAGCACAGTCTGCACCAACATGAGCTAACCTGCAGGTTCTCAGAGAGTGAAGTCACCTTGGGCCACTTCTCTCTGGGACCCGCAACTACCTCCTTTGTGTTTTGCCTTCCCCAGGAAGATCCTTCCCTAGATCGAAGGTTTCCTTCCCACACATGTGCACACACATGCACAGACGCACAGATATGTGCACACATATGTTTCTAAAATTCCCTTCAGGAACTTCTTCCTTCAGCTGTCCCTGTTTGACTAGTTAAAATCCTTATCCACACGGCCCCTCAAGTCAGAAACCCAGGAGTGAGAAGCCCTCCGCAGCTCACTCCCACTAACTCTTTCCATCCCACAGAAGCCGTCCTGAGGTGGTCCACTCCATGACTACCTTCCATCATCAGACTCAGTCATGGCTGCCATGGGGCTTGGTCTCACATGCTCTCTGAGTCTTTCTTTGCCTTTGTCACTAAGATTGGAGGCCAGGCCAGGCCAGGCCTTCTCACAGCCCCACCTCACCTTTCCTCAGACTAAAACCACTGCTCCCTTTAGCTACAGGGACCTCTGCCACCCAGCTCTGCCTGCTACACTCCCCTCTTGTGCCCCCTCACCACATCTCAACCACTGTCACCGAGTCCTTGAGCCCTTAGAGCCTCCTGCACCTGGACAATTCTCAAGGCTAGCAATAGCTTTGAGGATGCCCGGGAGGGATTATCGCTAATGGGAGAAGATCCGTCTAGATTGCAGGCAGGACCACTTTGGGCAGGGATTTTGGACTACTTAAGCAGCACACACTCATCTTTCTCTGATTCCTGACTATGGTGTCATGTGACCAAGTTTCTGTTGACTTCCCACTATGATGGACTGCAGCCTTGACCTGTGAGCTAAAATAAATCCCTTCTCTTTCACGATATTTTTTTTTATCAGGGTCTTTTATCACACCACATGCACACCAAATGCATGCACTAAATAAATAAAGGATGTCAAACAGAAACCAGATTGTCTGGCCAGAGACTGGCCAGGAGTTTGGGGGCCAGGGGCCTTTTAATATGAGTTTCATGTGGGCCCTTTCCTGAGCAGACCTCACATGCAAACTCTAAGAACACACTTTTTTGGAGTCTTCAGATGCTCTGCCCTCCTAAGAGCCCACGGATACAGGTAGAAAACCTTTTGGCTCCCTGCAACCCAGGACTCCTTCTAGTTGCCCATGATGGCTGGTTCTGACTCCTGCTCCCAAGAGGCCTGAGCACTTCTACACTCCCTTTAGGGACAGACTCATTTAAACCTCATAGCTCCTGTCTCCATTCTTCAGAGGTGGAAAGGAGGACAAACAGGTTAGTTCTCTTGTTCTAACGGCTCATACCAGACTTTTACCTGGGCAGTACAATATGGAGGCCAGCTATCCAGCCACTTACCCACCCACCTATCTGTCTACATACACAGCTATCTACCCACCCACCTACCTCTCTATCTATCCACTCACCTACCTCTCTACCTATCTACCCACCTACCTCTCTATCTATCCACCCACCTACATCTCTATCTATCCACTCACCTATTTATCTGTCTACTTATCATCCCATCCACCCATATGTTCATTTGCCCATCTATCATACATTCGGCATCCATCTGTCCTCCCATCCATCCATCCATCTGTCCTCCCATCCATCCATCCATCCACCCATCCATATACCCATCTGTCCACCATCCATCCATCTTTCCATTTTCATTTTTGTGTGGTTCTGAGGATAGAATCCAGGTGGTAGGCAAGTGCGCCATCACTTAGCTGTGATTTCAACACACACACACACACACACACACACACACACACACACACACACATTTAGAGAGAGGGTCCCACTACAGAGCCCAGGTTGACCTTAAACTCAGAATCCTTCCTTTATCTCCTAATGCAGGGACTGTACAGGTTCTCCACCACATACTGCTCTTTCCTTTTATAAGACTGAATAATATTCCACCACATGTCTATACTACCTTGCATTTATCTATTTTCCAAAACACCCTTGGGCTGTTTGCATCACTGGCTATGGTGAGCCTGCTGATGTAACATGGTATATAGGTACCTGTTAGGTCCTTGCTTTAAGTTCTTTTTGGTGGATCAGAAGGAGAACCACTGGGTCACATGTTATTCTGTTAATTCAACATTTTCAGGCATCATCATACTGTTCTCAGCAGAGCTGGGCATTCCCTTTCTCATCAGCCATGCAGGTTGTTCTAAGTCTTCACCAACACTTATGAGTTTCTATTTCCTCTATCTTAGCCCTGTGATGGGTATATGCAGTCTCTCTCTCTCTGTCTCTCTCTGTCTCTCTCTCTCACTGTCTCTCTCTCACTGTCTCTCTCTCTGTCTCTGTCTGTCTGTCTGTCTGTCTGTCTGTCTCTCAAGACAAAGTCTCTCTACATAGCCCTGACTGCTCTGGAACTCTCTATGTATCCCACAATAGCCTGGAATTCAGAGATCAACCTGCTTTGCCTCCTGAGTACTGGGACTAAAGGCATGTACTGTCAGACCCAGCCCCATCCATTTCTTAACCTCTAGGCCTCAGTTTCCCATTTATGTAATGGGACAAGGATCTTCCTGGGGCAGGGCTAAATGAGGAAACCCCAGAAAGTGTCGGGGGGGGGGCACTAGCCTTGGAGACTTGCTTTGTAGGTGATAGTCACTATTGCTGAGGGTCAGCTCCATCCTCCACAGCCTCCCAGGATTCTCTTCCCAGTTTGCAGTGGGGAGTCAAGGGGGACAGAGGCACTGGGTGAGTAGAAAGATGCCTTCCCTCCCCATCCCCCACACTGCCTGCCCCAGCAGAGCTTTGCTTCTCTCTGACATTGCTATTCTTGTCCTGTGACTGCATCTCCAGTTACTGGCGATCAATAGGGACAGGAGGTTTATGAAAAAAGCAGGGAGGCAAGAGAGGGGGCGGGGTCAAGGGAGGAGAAGACCGTGGTGGGCGTGGCCCAGAGACCACAGAGAGAGCTGCCCACAGGCTCAGTGAGAGCCCTGGGATCAAGTAGGTCTTCTCCTTCTCAAGGGTTTTGGCTTCCTCTAGGGCAAAAGAGGACAGAACCCAGCCAATACCCAACACTAGGATTGCTGAGTAGGGAGCCCACTCCTTTTCTGCCCCTGGTATATGAGGGCCCAGTGTGGCAATTTCTTTGGAGCCTCTAAGAGTTTTCTGGATAGAAAAATCTGTTTCCAGGGTAAGCCCTGGTAGTGGGAACTGGGTGGCCTGTCACTTCCCTTTGACTCCCAGACTTGGTGGCTAGCAACCCTCAATGTGTCAGCCCTGCCAAGGGCCTGTGTGGCTGCTGTCACAACAGCAAGGGGGCCCTGGGGCTGTCAGCGCTGGACTGCAGGGAATTCAAAGGCTTTGGGAAGCAATGCTGGTGTCTTTTTTTTTTTTTTTTTTTTTTTTTTTTGGTTTTTCGAGACAGGGTTTCTCTGTAGTCTTGGCTGTCCTGGAACTCACTTTGTAGACCAGGCTGGCCTCGAACTCAGAAATCCGCCTGTCTCTGCCTCCCAAGTGCTAGGATTAAAGGCGTGCGCCACCACCGCCCGGCAACGCTGGTGTCTTAAAGAGCCAGTGATTCACAGGGGTGCCTGCCATGTGCCTTTCTCTCTTTTGCTGCTGGGTTGCAAGGGCCTGGCTGCATTCTCCACAGGCTTCTCTCTTCCCCATTACATCTGAAGACAAAGACACCATCCCTCTCTCCCAGCACTTCTGAGCCCTGGGGGCCCTTTGGGCTTGCAAACCCTGCTTGCCCAAAGGCACCTTTTTGCCTTTTCTAGGTGCTAAGACCCTGGGTGTGTCCAAGACATCTTCCCCAGCAGCCCTTTCTTTGCCCCTGCCTCCTTTCTCCCCTGCCACCTCAGGGAAGGAAGGGGACATACTATAACACCATCCCTTCAGCAGCAGCTCACACACTGGGGAGATTATGCCTATGGCTCCATATTGCAGATGAGGAACCTGAGGTTCAGGCAAGTTTCCATTTGGCAGCTCCTTCCTGGGGACTCCCCTCTCCCCAGCTCACTGGAGGGGCTTTGCAAGGACCCCTCTGATACCTGCCAGGTGAAAGCCAACTTGTGGTGGGTCTTATCCTATAAAGCTCCCCTGGAAATGTAGGGTGAGGCTTGGGCTGCTGGGACAGGCTGTATGTCCCTGCTCCCATGCGTCTGTATGATCTCCCTCCTCCAGTGCAGTTTTTGGCCCACATTCCCTGCAGTTTCAAGCCAGCCTCTCCTGCCCAGACTCTGTACCTGAGCTCCCCCACACGCAGGAGAAAATAGCTTCCACCTCCTTCAGCCTTCCAGGAATGGCCCCTGGAGACAGGGCGGCAGGGAGGCAGAACCCCAGGGTGCTGGCGGATGGATTTCACTGTTAGCTGCCTGAGCAATCCTGTTGCAGCCCAGCACACCTCTTTGTGTCCATCTGAATTAGCTCCTTATTCCTGGAGACCACGCCAGGTGCCTCTGCCTGCTGGCCCCACCCTCCAGCCATCTGGGCCCTCCTTGGAGATGGAATTGCTGATTCGTGCAGAGCATAAGACCACCAGCAAAACAAAGCCCTCTAGACTTGGGAGAGGAGGTGGGGACATTGTCTCGTGGTCCATATTGCTTCAGCACTGAGGGATGCAGTCAGAGCTAGGATGGGAACCCAGGAGACCATGAGGCCAGGGCCTCACTAGAGAAAGCTGTGTGAGGCTTGCTTGACCTTGGACTGGTCTGGACTGGGATCCTGGCTGGCTGACATTTAGCTCAGCTGAGAAAACAGGAGGCCGGCAAAGAGCGCAGGGTGAGCGCCATAGACCAGGGTCAAGTGCTGCTTGCTGGATGCTCTCACCTGGGCTTGGAGGCTCTCCCACCCTCAATACCAACTTGCAGGTTATTTGTTGTTATTTTGTTGGCAGGTTGGGGAACGATGGCAGGTGCCATGGGGTAAGAAAGCCCTAAAGCCTGAGACCATTGGACACTTCAAGGGCTCCCTCTGTTGGCTCACACACTTGCTTTAATGCCACCTAACTAGACCTAATTAATCAATAACCAAACTGCAGCCACCTGAAGAGTACCTATTGTTCTGTGAATTGATTGACACACTTTTGCCACCATGACAGAGAATCCCTGTGCCCACAAAGGCTGCATGCCAAAAGAGTGCTGGAACTGCCCTGCCACCTCTCCTCCCTGACACCCTTCCACAGAGATGGTGGTTCCCAGTGGCCCCAGTCTTGTCACAGAGGAGAGGACTAGAGAGGAGTGTGGAAAGGTTGGGCTTGAACCTCAGCTTACAAGAGTCATGGCTGCTACCCTGCTGGGGCTCTAGGTATTCTGGTCCTGACTGGCACCATCACGGGAGGGAGCCCACAGACCTCTAAGGCAGAGTCTTGTATATACTGGAGAGGAGGGTCCCTTGTAGCAATGGACAAAGAAAGCAGGCTAGGGTCCTGAGGCTTGGGGACATGGCTGCTACATCAATGCTAAAATGTGTGGACCCGTGCTTCCTACTACGATGTCTTTGATGTGTTAGGTCAACAGCTTGACAATGTCTAGAATCACCTGTGTGAATTATCTTTTTGTTTTTTTTTTTTGTTTTTTTGTTTTTTTAAAAACAAGGTCTCTCTTTGTATAGAACTCCCTACATAGACGAGGCTGGACTCAAACTCACAGAGACCCACCTGCCTCTGCCTTCTGAGTTCTGGGATTAAAGGTGTGTACTACCGTGAGCACCTGTGGGGATTATATTGTTCGTGTCACCCGAGATGTCACTATGAGTGACAGCCACTCCTTGCCTGGGATCCTGGACAGAGAGGCAGCCTGCATGCATTGCTCTCGGTAATGAGCCCCTAACTGGGACATGATATACAGACAGCATTGGTTCTCAACCTGTGGGGTGTGATCCCCTTGGTGGTCGAATAACCCTTTCACAGGAGTCACCTAAGACTATTGGAAGTCACAGGTATTTATATAAAAAGTCACAATAGTAGAAAAATACAGCTATGAGGTAGCAAAGAAAATAACTTTATGGTTGGGGGTCACCTCCAACATGAGGAACTGTATTGAAGGGTCACAGCATTAGGAGGGTTGAGGAGCACTGCTCTGCCTTTAATCTTTCCACCATGATGAGCTACTTTGAACCAAAGCAAACCCTTTCTTCCTTAAGCTGCTCTTGTCAGGGTTTTTTTGTTTGTTTGTTTTGTTTTGTTTTTGTTTTTGTTTTTTTGAGACAGGGTTTCTCTGCGGAGCCCTGGCTGTCCTGGAACTCACTCTGTAGACCAGGCTGGCCTCGAACTCAGAAATCCGCCTACCTCTGCCTCCCAAGTACTGAGATTAAAGGCGTGCGCCACCACTGCCTGGCTCTTGTCAGGGTTTTTAAAAATCTTTTTTTAGGTTTATTTATTTTTATGCATATAAATGCTTTGCCTGTCTGTCTGTCTGTCTGTGTTCGTGCAGGTAGGAAGAGGGCATCAGATCTCCTAGAACTGGAGTTATGGGTGATGTGAGTCACTGTGTGTATACTGAGAACCAAATCTGAGTCTTATCACAGTAATGGGGGGTGGGGGGAGTGGTGGGAGGGAGCCATCTTTCAGTGGCTTCCAGAACATTCCAGATTTGAAATGCCCTGTCCCAAGTAGGTAAGAGCCATAAATCAGAGACTGATACAGAACAGGCTGCAAATGTGCACCTGCCTCTGTCTTTCTGCCAGTATTGGACCTGCCTCTATTTCCTGACTGGCTCACCTCTGTCTCCATCCCTGGAATCCATATACAGTATCAACAAGAAGGAAATGCAGGCACAGCCGCAATAGAGTGCCCCCCATCTCACCCCACCCCCTCACCTCACCCCACCCCACCTTACCCCAGCACACCCCAACATTCTCCACTCCACCGCTCTGGGCCATCACACTCCAGGCAGAGGGCGGGAACTGACTCCAGGCTTTCTTTGCTCCCCTCCTACACACCCTTCTTCCCAATCCTGGTCAAAATATGAAAATACATGTTTTGCATGTTGTGTGTCTTCTAAAAGTGGGATGTGGGGGTAAGTAAACAGGATGGAGATGTTGCAAATACAGTCTGTGTGTATAAATTTCTCAAAAACAATAGCAAAACGAAAAATCACCCTAATCAGACACATGGGGCAGCTAATGGCTTTTCTCTGTGTCAGGAGCTACACCCTAGGCAGCACAGAGCCCGTGATGGAGAGACATACAAAGCCGCCCCCCCAACACCCCCAGGCCTCACACTGCCCTCTGCCAGCCTGCTCCAGGCCTCTGCTGTCATTCCTTTGGCTAGCATTCATTTTATTCAATATTTTTTAAAGCATTTATTGCATGCTGGGCACTTCTGTGAGCTCTTTGCCAAATCTGACTCATCTAAGCACCCTGAGGCTGAGGGAAGCAGATTCGGCTTCCCCATCCCACAGGTGGCTGGGGAGTAAGGACCTCTTGTTCATGGTATCTATTAATGAACAAGCTCCTGGATGGTGCAGAACCAACCCTCTTCCCTTTCAGACATTTAACACCCAGACAAGCTCCCCCAATTATGGCAAAGCTTGGGTATCTTGACTGCACAGGCAGTCCTTTGATGTAGCACCAAGTGACACCTGAGGCAGGTGACTTCTTGAAGCCAGGTGGCATCCGAGAACAAGGTGAAACCTAGGTACCAGGTTGACATAAACATTCCAGGAATCAAGAGACAATGCAAGTATCAGGAGACATTTAGGTACCAGGTGACATCCCAGGAAAGAGGTGATCTCTAGGTACCCAGGTGATATCCCAGATATTAGATAACACCCCAGGAACCAGGTGACATCCCTAGAACTAGGTGACATCCAGGTAACAGGTGACATGTCTAGAACCAGGTGGCATCTCAAATAGCATATAATATCTCTCAAACCCAGACATTCCTAGAGACAGCAAGGTACCAGGTGACAACATTACAGGAAACAGCTGACATCCCGAGTGACATCCCAGTGCCCCGGGCCTTACCTGCCAATGACTTCGATATTGGAGATGGCATAGAAGTACTTGTAGAGGTTCTCTCGCTGCACGTAGGTGCCACCCAGCGCAGGACGCAGCAGGCGCATGCGCAGGTCAGTGAAGGTGAAGAACTCCTTGAGGCCCTTGGCGCTCTCCATCCTCGTGTACAGGTTGTCCATGTTACGCAGGTCAGGGCCGGCAAAGATGGCAAAGCGGTCCCTTACCTCAAAGCGCACATGCTTCTCTTTCTTGGACCCTGCCCAGCGTGAGTACTCCTCGGTGCAGAGCACCCGGTGGGCGCTGGAGGGTGACATGTCTCGGGCACGTCGGGCAGACATGCCGAAGGCCTCCATGCAGTCCTCTGCATAGAACTGGTAGGGCTGCCAGGTGCGGCCATTGTCCAGGGACTTCTCGAGGACCATGACCGTGGGCCGGCCATACTCAAAAGTCACCACCACGTCGTCTGTCAACTCCACGCTCTTGTTCCATGAGAGGGTGATGTTGGCCTCTAGTGGACTGGGGTAGCGACTCCACGTGACGCTTTGCCAGTAGGTAGCCAGTCCCTCATCTTCCCTGTCAAACATAAGCCGGGGCGGGTGGGCCAGGTCGGGATTGGAGGCATCACACTCATTACTGCACAGGTAGGGGTTCTCCTGCAGAGGAAGGGAGTCTGTCAGGAAGTAGATGCTGGTCAGTGGAAGGGGCCTACGATGTGCTTGCCCTGTGCTAGGCTGGACATTTGCTAGCCATCAGCAAGCCCTGGATGCAGGAGTGAAGTGCCTGCCCCTCACAGATAGTAGATGCATAGTAAGATAATGAGGTGGGGGTCTTAGGTACTCTGCACTTTCTACTGCGTGTTCTATAAGCCCATAACTGTCCTAGATGCTAGGCCTACTAATTAACAAACAACAGACCTTGTTACTGACAGCCTCACAGTGCCCTAGTCCACACGGCCACTTTGATGAATATTTCAGGTGCCTGTGCAGAGACAAAGTAGCTTGGCTCTGAGTTAAAAACCTCTCACTCTCTAATGAGCCATGAGGCCCCTGAGGGGGGTGGACACATTGCCACCATCCCCTGGCCACCCCAGCCAGCAACACTGCAGTCAGCCACTGGCCATGGGCTTTGATCCTCCACAGGTCATAGCTGGTGCACAGGCAGTCTAAGGGCTGCTCTGTGGGCACCTGGGCACAGCTAGCCTAGGGCTTCTGAGACAGGACCCACAAAGCCCTGACCCACCAAAATAGCTCTGTCCTTGGCTCCTTGCAGTGCCAATGTCCACCCATCTGCCTGTCCCTGAGGATGGGTGAGGCCCGAAACCTTGGGGTACAAGAATTTCTCACCAGTATAGCACCTCATTGCTGAATGGGAAACTGAGGCCCAGAGTAGGCAAGACAAACCAGGTCTTCTCACAGGATTTGGAGGTACTTCTGAGAAGAAAGCCCTCTCCTCAGCCCTCTCTTTTCTCATCCTCCCTCTTTCTGTTCTCTTCCTCATCTGTTTTTCTCCCTATCGTCTGGCTTCTTTTCTTTCCCCAGCCCTACACTGCCTCAGTGTCTTACAAATCACAATGAGAATGGAGGAGCTTTTCGTGACTATCACTGGTAACTCTGGGCCACCAGTGACTGGTCTCACACCTAGTCCTGAGTGGGAAGAGTCTGACTGACTGCCACAGGCTCCGTGACAAGCCCAGTGACCAGGAGAAAGCAACAGATTGCGGCTGGCTGACCAGGAGGTCACCCCTCCATGCTCTGCTCCAGGTAGCATGGGGGACACACGGAGCCCAGGGCGGCATGCCTGCTTGTGGTTGGCAGACACACTCATAGAGCTTGCACGTGGATGGGAGAGCTGGGGTTCAGCCTGACTCAGGCTGGGCACTCTCCCACTCACTTGTTCTTCTGTAGTGAGCCTGCATTGAGGCTCAGCCATGTCCCTTCAAATCCATATGTCAATGCCTAGCCCTCAACAACCTCTAAAGGCAGTAGGCTGTGTTCTGAGACAGTCTTTACAGAGTTGAAGGATGCCCTTTGGTGGTCCTTCTCCTTCTAGGAAAAGCCCCTGAATTAGGACACACACCAAAACACCAGGGGTACGTACACACACAAACACACACACACACACACACACACACACACACACACACACACACACACACACACAAAGGGCCATGAGACACAGGCGGAGGTGTCCACATCACCACACGGAGAGAGGTTGTATCGCACCTCCAGCACCTTGGTCTTGAACCTGTGGGACAGTCGATGCCTTTACTGGAGATGTTAGCTCTTGGCAGGTTCATCCCAGTGAGCTAAGTGGGAGGGGCAGCAGCTCAGAGAGGTGTTAACGACCCTGGCTTTTCCAGGGTGTCCTCAAAGACACCTCTTCCACAAACTTGTATTTTTTTTTTTTTTTACCCACTTCACTTACCTCTGAAAACCATGTCCTTTTCTAGGCCACAGGGTCCCCTGGTGATTGTATTAATGTCTGTCCATCATATATTGACTGTCAATATTCCTGTCACACACATATCCCCCACCTCAGCACCTTTTGCTGGATCCTTTTCCAGCCCCCTGCCTTACCTACCCCCAGCCTGCTACTGGTCCTTGGGCTAGGGGGTGGGGGAACACACGGTTCCTCAAAGCCATCAGTTGTTCCAGGGGTCCTATCACTGAATATGGATACATGGGGCACTGCCAGGGGCTGGGGACTCCAGCCTGATTAAGGACCCATGCTGCCCAACCTGCAGGGCCCTGCCAGCCCCCACCCCAGCCCCTGGGAAGCAGATGGTGAGCCACTAATGAATGAGCCTGTGTATTTACCAGCCTCATGCCGGCTGCAGAGAAGGCTTTGCCAGCACAGTCCTCCCAGCTTCTTCACCCGCACAGCCACCCCAAAACCTCAGAGTTCTGCACCACCAAGGAGGCATGGGCTGTGTCCTCACCAAGCCTTTCTGAACACGAGTGTGCTCGGGCCCCGGCTTGCTTTTCATGTCACACTGAGGAGACCTCCCTGGGAGTTCCAGCCAGCCCTGTCCCCACCCAAGTGGGACAGCTGAGGACAGTAGGAGGCAATGGTGGCTTTGCCAGCCTTCTGGGTCTCTGGTATCCAAGACTACAGAGCAGATTACATGTTAATGAAAACAGCCAGATGAAGTGGTCTGACAAGGGCAGCCAACGCTGGACGAGTTTTGGGCACCTTGCAGAAGGGAACTCAAGCTAAGCACTGACGATTTCAAAGCTAGCACTTGTTTCTCTGACTATTTAATGATTATCACCCCAAAACAAAACAAGTGCACACACCTCTTATTTTCAAAGCCTTAGGTTCTTGGGGCATGGTTCAGTCAGCAAAGTGCTTGCTGCAGAGACTTAAGTTGGAGACTCAAAAGCCTGGTGACCTTGCGGGCTGTGGCCCTGGGTGAGCTAGCTGGAGCAATGCTGGCGAGCTGGTCCTGGTGGTGGAAAGCTGTAGGTGGTGGAGAAGTGCAGGAGAGCTGACAAAGTCAGCTACCTCCCAGGCCCTGATCCAGGGCTCTGAGCTGTCCCACCCAACATCTACCTCATCTACAACCTGTCGGAGTGTGTAAAGGAGCCAGTCCTGCAGATCCAAAGCTGCAGGATCTCCATGACACAGGGCAATGACAAGACATCCAAGAGGAGTTCCTGTGAGGATCCAGTGTCGACAGCGTAGCAGAAGCCGGAGGCCCTGAACCAGACCAATGATTCCCTGCAATGAACATTTGCACGTAAAAATGTGTGCACAAAAGGGTGTACTGTGTGACACACTGTGGCACATCGCAGCTTCCATGGTGAGATAGTTTTGGTTTTGTTCTTTTTTTTTTTTTTTAATTTTTTTTTTTGGGAAGGACAGGGAGATGAGTGGGATTGGGGTACATGATGTAAAATTCACAACGAATTAATAAAAAGTTTTAAAAGAAAAAAAAAAAGCCAGACAAGATGGCCACACTTATAACTCTAATACTCTGGTGGCCAAGGCTGAGGCAGAAATGTCCCCAGGGCTCACCAGCAGCTGAGCATGACTGGCTGGTTCAAGGCCAATGAGACAACTTCTTTCTTCTTTCTTTCTTCCTTTCTTCCTTTCTTCCTTTCTTCCTTCCTTCCTTCCTTCCTTCCTTCCTTCCTTCCTTCCTTCCTTCCTTCCTTTCTTCCTTTCTCTCTCTCTCTCCCTCTCTCTCTCTCTCTTTCTTCCTTCCTTTCCTCCTCCTCCTCCTCCTCCTCCTCCTCCTCTTCCTCCTCCTTCTTCTTCTTCTTTTGTTTGTTTGTTTTTTTTTTTTGAGACAGGGTTTCTCTGTGTAGCCCTGGCTGTCCTGGAACTCACTCTGTAGACCAGACTGGCCTCAAACTCAGAAATCCACCAAATGAGACACTATCTCAAAACCAAGGTGTGTGATGCCTAAGGAATGACATCTAAGGTTGACCTCTGGCCTCCATTCATATATTCACACAAAAACATGCACACATACACAAAAAAACCTTAGTACCCCCCCCCATTGCAGTCACCCACCACGTACAATGCCCAAATAATTTCTAGGGGCCTCCTCTGGACTAAGGGTTAGAGCTCCCTGTTTAGGTCTGGAGTCATTAAGGAAACTGGTTCTATGGTCCAACAGCCCTACTTAGCTCAGCTCCTCAGAGAGGCCCTGTGACCTTGAGAAAGTCATGTGACTTTCCTGAGCCTCTATTTCCTTGTCCTGTGTTCTGTGAGATCCTGTATGAGAAATCGGGGGGATGGTACCATACAGTAGTGACAGATGTACACAGCCGATTTGTGCATGTCAGCTGGAGTGGGAAGGAGATGAAGGTAGAGGCTGGGAGATGCTGAGGACCCAGGGACTCCATGACACAGACCACCTTGAACACAGACTGCTTTAGTGACAGCTAGCCCAGAGGATCACAGTGATGGCGGGGCCGGGGGCAGATGCCGTTGCTATAGTCATTGAGTATATACCAGCCCAATGTCATTTCCCCTGGATATGATGGGACTGACCTTGGAGAATCCTGGGGAGGCTGAGCTCAGCATCGCTGCAGTTTTCCTGTTTCCACACACCCCAAGCAAGTCACCTGGAAGGTAGGCAGTGCAGCAGCCCTGAACCAGCAGCACAGGCACAAGGGTGGGGTAGAGTGGCATGACAGGGCTCTCTAAATGGGGCAGTCTGCAGAGAGACTGTTTTATGGCACATTTGGATGCTTTCATCTCTAGTGATTTTGCTCCTCTGTTATTTCCAGGGCAGGAGTTGGAGCCCTGGTGGTAAACGTGGCGGGCAAACTCCGGGTCAAAAGCATAAGGGAACAGAAAGTGACCCGTCATCCAGCAGAGCACCCCTCATCTGGGGACGGTCAGCCACGTGAAGCTCTTCATAGGCCTCTGGGGTCATAAGCAGCCTGTGTTCAAGGTGTGCCGTGGCATCATCCTCTCACTCACACAAGGAACACCAGCATAAGAAGGCATTTGCCATGCAAGACTGCTGAGCGGATTTTAAGCTCCACAACCCACAGGAGGGCGTAAGGAGAGAGCCTCCAGGACATTCTCCTCCAAGCTCACCACAGAACACATGCCCACCCCCATCACACACACACACACACACACACACACACACACACACACACACACTAATAGTAAATAAATAAAACTTTAAATTATTTTAAGAACACACAGATTCATCCTCTCCTAGTCTTTATGAGGGCACATATGTCACATAAGACCTAAACTAAACACATCTTCTCTCTTTTTAGTCTGTTTTTCTTCCTTCCTTCCTTCCTTCCTTCCTTCCTTCCTTCCTTCCTTCCTTCCTTCCCTCCCTCCCTCCCTCCCTCCCTCCCTCCCTCCCTCCCCTCCCTCCCTCCCTCCCTCCCTCCCTCCCTCCCTCCTTCTTTCCTTCCTTCCTTCCTTCCTTCCTTCCTTCCCTCCTTCCTTCCTTCCTTCCTTCCTTCCTTCCTTCCTTCCTTCCTTCCTTCTCTCCTTCTTCCTGGTGCTGGGGATGAACTCAGGGACTTGTGTACACCATGCAGGGTTCTAACCCTTACCCACACCTCCTGAGCTTTCCTTTGCAATCCTTAGTTTGTTTATATGTATGGATGTTTTGACTACATATATGTCTGTGGACCATGCACATGCATTGATGTCCATGGAAGTCATGTAACTGGAGTTACAGATGCTTGTGAGCCACTATGTGGTGCTGAGAATCAAACCTGAATCTTCAGGAAAATCAGTTGGTGCTTGTAAACCCGGAGTTATGTCTTCAGCCTCTTTGCTTTTGTATGGGTCTCAGGAACACAGAGTGGGTGAGGAAAAGGCTTTGAGGCCTACCTCGTCTACACATGGGATCCCAGGCCAGCCAGGATTACACAGTAAGACCCTGTCTGTATACCACAAGATGAGAATCTGTGTAATGTACGTTCAGGGATGCTGGATGTAGGCAAGATGTCCACTCCTGGCCCACCATGTATGCACAAGTCCCAACCTGTTTGCTTTCCGGGGGTCAGATTTTTTTCAGTGCCCAATACCCAGCTCAGACAAGTCAGGAATCTGCCATTTACCCAAGAGGGAAAAGACACAGCCATCCCCAGCCCGTGCCACACACCCCACCCCCAAGAGGCAGACAACCCGTGTTTTTGCCACTGGGTGTGTGGGCAGGCCCTGAACCGTTCAGCAGCTGACAGACTCTTTTTGAACTTGGCTGCCAAGCTGTCAGCCTCAGGTGGGGGTTGGAGACACTTTCTGAGGAGATGAGGGGATACAACACCATATACTATTCTTACAACACTTGGGATTTAGAGGTGGAGTAAGGGGGATGGCAGAGAACCCAAAGACAGTCAAGCCAGCCTTTCCCTTCTCCTTGGACTTGGGGAGAAACTGTCCTGACCTGGCCAGGCTGGAAGGCAATAAGCATGCTGACTTCCTGGGTGTCTTTCCCCAGCGGCAGTGCGGCAGTACCATGTAATCTTGGGTTGAGCCTGGCTCTATACTCAACCTCCCTACTCAGGAACTGACAGCGGGAGCAGCCAGGCAACTGTGCATCGCTATCCCAAAGTTTCACATTCCTCACTCCCTCCACCCGCCCCGCACCCCCTACATGGAAGGAAGGGAACAGAGCCATGGCCTCCTCCCCAGAGGCAGGGAGAAAGCCAAGTGCTGGGGGAATTCGCCCTAACAAATTATTTCCTATTTCTTGGTAAGAAAAGTTGCAGTGGCGATGAATTATTAACAAGACGGAAACGGAGATTGTGTTCGCTGCTGGTCCTAATTCGGATTGCCCTGCCTCCCTGACTCCCCCCTCCCTCTCTGAGCTCCTCTCTCTGGCTAGCTCTCTGTATCCTTCTGCGGGTTCATTGATTTATCCCATCTTCTTCCTCTGCCCCAGTCAACAGCAAGGTCACCTGCTTCACTCTCACGAATCAGCAGAAACCCAGAGTGACAGTCGTCCAGGGAGACTTATTCTGTAGGGACAATTCTCCCATGTTCCCTCAATTCTGCAGGCAGGGAGGACAAGCCGTCCATTCTGGGCCTGATACTCAACTCTTTATTCCAGCAGAGTGCCATCCAGAGTCTTAGTAATTGTCCTCTTGCCCCAGGCCCAGCCTTAGCAACCATGTCCAAGGCAGAGGTCTATTTTGGACCCAGAGTCTCAGGCCACCTTCCAAGCCTGTTCTGGCTTGAGCCCAAGTCAGCAAAAACATTTCTTGATCCTTCACCGTACAGGGAAGCTTTGGAAGAAGGCAACTGGAGGCCTTTCATTTCAAACCTGCCCACCTTTGTCCTCCTAGAACCTTCTATGTGCAAGAGTAAAAGCCCAGGAAAGCAGGAGCCAGCAAGCCTCACCTTAAGACACCACCCAGCAACGGCTTTATGTAGAGCCACTCAACAACCAAGCAGGGACTTTTATGACGATGTGTGCACGAGAGTCGTGTCCAGGTCGGGCTGTGGGCACAAGCAGCAGCTGAGGAGATGCCAACCCTAAGACTGTCTGTCTGCTTGGGGTTGTTGGCTTTAGCAATGTTTTCATCTTTCTCACCCCCAACAGCCCTTCAGAGTGCCTCATGACACAGGGCTGTGCATGTGGCTGAGACACCCAGGAGATGGTCTGCTGGCTCAGGGTGGAGAGCTAGACCCTGTTCAGACTTGCCCTGCCTGCAGGGACACAGAGCCTGGCATGGCTGGCTTCCTCCATCAACAGAGCAGCCACAGGGAGTGCGGGTGAGTTTTGTCAAGGCAGTGACTACATGAGGTTTAATCTCTCCAAGAACTTAAAATTGTCTTTAAAAGAAAAAAAAAAAAGACTCCATTCTGCTTTGCCCTGGGCATATGTGAATTCTTCCCACAGCCAGACTTCCAGGAATGTTTGGGGTGGGAAACTCTTTCCCAGTTCTGAAGCGTGCCTGGCACCCAGCCGTACGGCCCCCACATGCAATGAATGCGTTCCAGGCCCTCCGTGTACCACCTACTAAGCAGACACATGTGAGCCCCTGACTCGGAAGAGGATGGTCCTCTACATTTGCATACATCTAGACACTGGGTGCTCACTACTACAAAAGGGCAGGCCTGATTGGATTGCTCTGTTCAGAGAGCCTGTCTGTCTATCTTGCACATGCTCCATGGTGCCTGTTCCGGGACCTTTTGTGGTCCTATTTTCTCTCATTGATGCTATCAGAATTTTCCAGTTCATTAGAAGAAGGTGAGAGAGGGGCCTCATGAGACCAAGCTTGACCCCTCCTGACGTTTTCTTTGAGAGAGTCTTGCATATCCCAGCTGGCCTCAAACTCCCTACATAGTTCTGGTTGACCTTTGACTCCTGCTCCTCTGGCCTCTGCTTTTGAGAGCCAGGATGACAGGTGTGTATCAGCACGGCCAGTCCATGCGGTGTTGGAGATTGAACCCCGGGGCCGTGTGCATCTCAGGCAACCTGTTTACCAACGGATACAAACCCAGATCCGAGCCTGCCTCCTTCTTCGCCAGGATCTCCCCAGGCTCCAGGGGTCCCCCCTCGCTCTTTTCCCACCTATGGCATCTGCACACCTCACCCCTGAGCTCACACTCCGGGTGGTTTGCCCACCTACCCACTGAATTCCCCGTTAGGGGCTACACTCAGCACCTGAGCAGCTTGAGATATTTACTTAATTTTTTTTTAACAAGTAAATGAAGAAAAGGAAAAGGGATGGGAGGAGGAAGAGGGAGGAAGGTAGGCTTGGAGAAGAGGAAGCCTCTGGTAAAGTGGATTATTGATTGGAGACTTAGAAAATGCTTAGAGGGTAGGAAAAGCTCCCGTTCTTTAAAAGCTTGTGCAAGGCGTAAGCTAGACTCAGGCAGCCTTCCCAGAGAGGACCTACTCTGCTGACATGAATATTTCATCACCAGGGGGAAAGGCAGGCTGTGAGGATTCCAGCACAGGGTGGGTGGAGTGAGGGCAGGGTAGAATGGTCCCTCCAGACAGCTCTGGGGCCATTAGAGCCCTGGCCATTCTGCTGGCTGGTGGCAGCTGTCCTGAGCTTGCTTGCCGAAGACTAGGGCAATAGGGCTGGGGCCTGGAACAGACACAGACAGCCAAAGGCACCCACAGGGGCAACGTACCTAATCACCACTAACTAACTGGTAACTCTGTCCCAGCCCCTGTCCTGTCCCCACAGGAGACACCACCAGTCCCTTGACTTCCTCTCTCCAGCTCATCCTCTAGCTGGCACCAGGCGCCCTGTGTAAAGTGATGAAGTATATGTCTTCCCCTCTTTAGCCTCAGCACTTGGGAGTCTCAGGAGCGCAAGCCTTGGACTCTAGTTCTGCCCATTGCCCCCAACACAGTCCATCTCTCTCTGATCTCCAGCCTCTCTCCAGCTAGCCTCTGCTTCCTTTGCAGGGGTGGGGTGGGCGGGGAGGTCCATAAGTGTGTGTGTGTGTGTGTGTGTGTGTGTGTGTGTAGGTTGTAGAGGTTAGAAGACAACCTCAGGTATCATTTTCAGACATTGAGAGAAAGTCTCTCATTGGCCTTGAATTTTCCAAATCATATAGGACAGCTGCCAGTGAGCTCAAGGCTGGCCATTTGAGCCTCAGGGATCCCACAGCCAGGATCACCGGCACCTTACAAGTGCTCGCCTTTGTGAGGGAGTTCCAGGATCCATTTAAGTCCTTAGTTTCCTTGTCAAGTCTTTGCTGACAGAGCCATTTCACCATCTTCCCCAGCCATCTCACCAGCTTTCCCATGTCTTCTCTCAGACCGTGGCACTTCTATCTGAGGGCGCCACCCAGTGGCAGGTATCTGAACAAGCATCCCTTGCTAAGCACTTCCCTGACCCCTCCCTGAGGACACCTCCCTGGCTCTGTCCCAGCTGCCTATTTGTACACTTGACCACAGTGTCACAGAATGACATCTTTGGTTAACAGCATGTTTTGTGACCTCCTCAGGGTGCTCTGAGAAGACAGGACAGAGGATGGCACATGCAATGGACTTATGGCTGCAGAGCGAGAGCCTCTTCGGTGGGTCCCCTCTCTGGGGACCTCAGCAGCCAGAAAAAAGTCTTAGGCTAGGTGTGACAGAGCATCCAAACAGATTGGGATGGTCCCTGCAGAGGGCCATGGGTGGTTTCCTACTTTTCTTTGGGGAGTTAAGAGATGTGTCAGAGCCACAAGGTGGGACACACCGGGCAGCTGCAGACTCTGTAGGTGCAGCCTCAGGTCAGGGTGAGTCTCGGCCAGAGGTGAAGCATTCATCAGCTATTGTCAGTCATTCGAATGTCACTCTGCGGAAGCAGCTTCAGACAAAAGGAAGGGATACAATGTTCATGGGTCTTAGGTTCAGAGATCTTCTCTGGTAGTGGGGCAGGAAGCTAACCAATGAACTAAATAACCAGATAGCCAACCAATCAGCAAACCAGCTAATCAACCAGCCAACCAGCTAACCAATAAACCAATTTGTCAACTAATCAACCAGCCAACCAGCTAACCAATAAACCAATTAATCACCCAACCAACTAAACAGCTGTAAGAGTTCATCTTTATCATGGATTTAAGAGGATTTGAAGTCCTCCAGGAGATACATTTTTGAGCATGTCTCTTTTCAGGGAGGTTTAACGGAAGAAGGAAGCCCTTTGTTCTCATCAACTAGGCTGTGCGCATTGGTCCCAGCTGCAGAGTGGACCAGTGACCTGAGCATCAGTGTTCCTCTCTCTGTGCTCCTGACTATGGGGTGGCGTGAGCAGCCATTTCTCACTCCTGCCACTATGATTCCCTAACCATGAAGACTGTACCCCCAAACTGTGATCCCAAATAGTTTTTTTCTTCAGTTATTTTGTCACCACAAAAAGAAAAGCAGCTAATACCCCAGTCAAAGGTAGACCTATGCATGCAACTGGGTTTGGGGTGACGAGATGGTTGGTGGAAGACCCTCTGGCCCACCCCACAGTGGAGGGCCTGGGGACACCCACAGCCACAGCACAGCACAGCACAGCACAGATCTCGGGATTTTCCTAGGCAATGGACAGCTAACGACTACTCAGGAAGTTCCAGAATGTCGAGGGCAGAACTATTGCCTGCAGACCTCAGATGGCAGGATGGCTTCCCATCTTGAGGCGGGCAGAGGCATCAGTAGGACCTTCTGTCTCCTCACCATCCCTATTCCATACTTTCTCCAGGTGAGAGCATCCCAAGCACTTGGGAGCTCAGGTGAGCAGGCAGGCAGGATTGCCCAGTGCTAGACAGACAGACCCGGAACCATTCCCCGCCCCCTGCCTCTCCCTGCTCCCTCTATTTTTAGGTCCATTACTGTCCATTGGTGGGTATAGTTTCACCACTCCATCCCCAGAAAGGCAGATCAGGTTCCTCTAAGCAAAGCCACCTCGCTTTCGCTTGAGCTGGTGCGTGGGAGATTGCATGCTTCCAAATAGACGCGGAGCAAGCGAGTTATCAAATAAGTGGATTAGCAAGCTCCATCTCAGCTCAAAGAGCAGTGGGCGGGAAAACACAGCATCACTCCTCCTCAACCTCCTTCCTCCAGGGCTGATGGGGACTCTGCTCAAAACACACGCGCGCGCGCGCGCGCACACACACACACACACACACACACACACAGAGTGATGACAGCTACCTCCAGCTTCCTTTCCTTCTGAGATAATCAGAGAGACTCCCGTCAGCCGCAGAACCTGGGCAGACACTGAGATCTACAGCCAGTATGCTAGAAGCTGTGTGAGCTTGGGCAAGTGACTTAACCTCTCTGACTCCAAGATTGCTCATATTTAAAATTGCTCATATTTAAAATATCCTACCTGTATAGATTTAGTTGAATTAGTTTATGTTAACTGCTTAGTAAACACTAGGCACTAAGTGTGGCTCTAATGAGTTGCAGGGTGTGGAATCACAATGGCTAGATAGCGAGAAGACACACCCTGACTTCCCTGAGGTTAAAGCCTTGGAAAGCAGGATCCTCTTGAGTTGCATTGCTGGCTACTGGGGTTCACAGGTGACTCTGGCTGTCCCACATGGGAAGTGCCCACACAGTGTGCAGTCTTGTGTTTGTATGTGCATACATGAATGTTTGCATACATGCTTGGGTCCTGTTCCAGACAGCTCTACAGGCTTTCAGACAGTTTTGTGATTCTGTAAGTCAGGATCCCCCACTGAGGCTTTCCTGCTGCTGAGACAGGAATGGGTTTTGCCTCTAGTCCTCCTAGGTCATCTTTGGTGTCTGGGAGTAGGATGCTTCTCTCGGTCCACCAGTAAGTAGGATGGAGGGAGTCAGGAGTGCAGGGGGGCTCAGGGGTATATACCCAGATCCCCTCGTTTATTCTTCCTCTTTTGGGGAAGGCAGAAATGTTGCCCAGCTATTGCAGAGGGAAGATCTGTCCCAAGGAGCTGGCCCAACACAGTATCAGCCACATAACTGTTAGTAAAGGTTCTGAATTGGGGGGCACTTTGCCTTCCCAGCACCACTGACTCTCCCTCTCCCCTCTTGCTGCCTACTGCCTCGTGATCCCCCAGAGGGGAGGGCCCTCTGCAGGAACCTGCAGCATCCCCCGGCAGATGCCTCTCCCAGCCTCCTCTTCACCTTTGCCCAGCAGCCGTCAGTGTGCCTGGTGGCGGGGATGTACAGGGTCTTGGTTAATTTCCACTTATTTCCCTGGGCAGTGCTTCCAGTCAAGTGGACAAATGATCTGGTGGCAGGAGGGAGATGGAATGGGGGCTGAGGAGGTCTGAAGCGTCCCCAGAGATATAAGACAAACTACACTGGATCTTCCTCATAGAGGCGTGGGGAGGGGCGGTTCTAGACACACACCTGCCCCTGCCAGGGTTGAGGTCTGGTTATCCAAGTGGGAGTTCAATTTCAGCCCCTTCCTACAGCCAGGTCTCCCCACAACTACCCACGGTCACCACAGCTATTCAGACCTGTGAATAAATGAGGGGAAGAAGGCTTGGGGGAGGCAAGAGGACAGAGCTCTGAGGGGATCCTGGCTTTGGTTGTGCAACTGTGGGTGTCTCTACCTCCCTAAGTGTCCCTCCCTCATCTGTGTGACAATTTTATGGAGAGGACGAACAGGTTACATACATCAAGTGAAGAAATAGGCACAATATGTATGGTGCCAGGGGAGATGGGCCAGCACGGAGGGGCACGTTCCCAGAATCCTACTTCAAGGACTGTCAAAGGTGCTGACTCTAATGATCATATATGTTCCCACCACCACCATGTCCTGCCTCAGCCTGGCCTTATACCATCATGGTACTGCTGCAGGAAAGCCATTGCTGACAGGGCTAAGAGTGAGATCCCTGACTCCTGGTGTCTTCAAGATACAGTTCAGAGAGGTAGCTCTGGGGACAGAGGTGACAGTTTTCAAGGGCTCACCTAGGTGAGCCGGAAAGTGAGCCCATAAACCTGCCTACCAGAAGAGCAGCTCCAGCTCTCGGCTGCTGCAGGTGGCCTCCGGCTTAGGTCCCGTGAGTCCTGCCCTGTGTCCCTGTATGAGAGCAAGCTCAGGGTGGGAACAGTGGGAATGGGCAGATGGAGGCCCAGGGTGGAGAGCCTTGTGCCTCAGGGCTAGGACTCCATCAGGAACCTAGTACTTGCTAGGAATGAAGTGCATCTCAGGCACTTGTGAGCAGGGCCAGCAGCAGCAGCCAGCGGCCAGCCACTGGTTTTGCCCTGGGTTGTCTCCACTATCGCATGCTTACAGAGTGGGGTTCCTCTGGCCTTGGACAATCTCCGACTCTTCTTAAGTTTGGACATATTGACTTCATATTTACTATATAGCAGTCCCAGTGTGGGAACTGTCCTGGATGACTGGAGAAGGAGAGGAACAGAGGGGTACCTGGAGAGCTGATGGGGTAGGGGTGGAACACAACCACCCCACCCACCCACTGATCCTCCACAGAGAGTCAGCCAACATCTGTCCTAAAAGACACACTAGGAGAAACTGGCCGGAGAGTGCAGTGGTAAGTGGTGTGGCTCCCTGTTCCCAGGCCTCACTCAGGCACGGCAGCAGGAGCCTGCCCCTCCCCACCATCCACTTTCTCCTGCTTTGGAATCTTCCAGGATTTCCATCTCTGACCACTGCCCCTGTAACTCTGCCGTGCACTTTGACTGAGGTGCCATCTTTGCCTGTTGTCTCTTTGTGTTTGTCCCATTTGTTATTCTAGCTAATTCTAGCATGGAACCATCTTTTCTCTCTGGGCATTCCTTTGGTTCTGGCTTCACCTCATTCTGAGAAACATGAAGGCCTGAAAGTGTCAAACCCACTTCCAGATGAGAAAGGAAGAGCTTGGAGTCACAAGGCCTCATCCAAAGTTCCACAGTCCAGAAGGGGTCAGTGTCAAAGCCAGCCTGTGCCAAGTGCCTGCCTCAGCTAAAGGCACAGTACTCAAAAAACTAGGGTAGGAGCCGTGGACACGGCTGAGTTCATGCATAAAGCTATAAATTCAACCCCCAGCATGGCAGAAACTAGATGTGGTGGCTCATGTCTACACTTGTGAGGTGGAGGCAGGGGGAATCACACGTTTAAGTTCAGCCTCAGCTATACAGCAACTGCAATGCCAAGTTTGGTTCTATGGAACCCTGTCTCAAAAAATAAGCAAAATAAAATAAAAACTGAGATGTGAACAGAAAGGAAGCTGAGCTCAGAAAGGCGGTAGGCCCAGGATCTCCGAGTCTTTGGTACTCTGAGTAGGTATCTCTTCTGGGTCCTTTTGTGTCCTCACTACTTTGAAATTCTGTTGATCATCTCAGGATGTCTCAACCCAATGCTTGCCACCAGAAATGTCAGAAACACCAGTGACCTCCACCAGCCTGGCATTCAGTGGCAGCACAGCCCATCCTTTCCTGTCTGTCTACAGCAGGAGACTTCTCTGTGCAATGAGATGCCCTCCCAGGATCTCTTCTTGTCCTGGAAGGCTAAAGGCCAGTGCGGGCAACTCCAAGACATTGCAACTGCGATAAGCAGAGAGCTGGGCAGTCCCACAGCAGTGAGGGGAAAGTGAGTGCTTCCAGTTGCCCTGGATCCTGATCGGAGCCCTGGGTCTTCCTCAAGGTGCAGCACTTATCCCTCCTCTTCCTGGAAACCTTCCTGGCCCATGGCATCCCTCTGCCCATCCACTCACTCGTCCAGCAAACCGTTCTCAGGCATGAAAATGACAAGAAGGCACTCTGTTGTTGTTGTTGTGTTGTGTGTGGTTTTTTTTTTTTTTTTTGAGACAGGGTCTCTGTGTAGCCCTGACTGTCCTGGAACTCACTCTGGAGACCAGGCTGGCCTCGAACTCATAGAGATCCATCTGCCTCTGCCTCACAAGTGCTGAGATTAAATGCATATGCCACTACTGCCTGGTGGGAGTCACTCTTGTTAGAGCCCTATGAAGCAAGTATCTGTGTCAGACACTGAGCTGGTGACAGTGTCCTGGGTGTGGTCTTCTACTAGCCCCACCCTATGTTGAACTTAGATGGCGTGGGACTGCAAACTGTCATATCTCTGGAGGCTTCTTAGACAAATTGGATGTTGACACATTTCAACATGGGAAACTCAAGATGATGGAGATGAGCTACAGGCTAATGATCAGCTCTGACTAAGCACCTGAAGGCTCTGAGATTTGCTTCCTTAGTCAGGGAGATGATGACATGGGCAAGGCAGGCTCTTAAATGGAGAAGCTAACGTGTTGGCAGTGGTCCTTTGTTATTTTTGTTTGTTTTTTGTTTTTTGTTTTGAGCTTACTGAAATCTACCTATTTCTGCCTTCTTGGTGCTGGGATTAAAAGTATCTGCTACCAAGTCCAGTGCTTTTTTTTTTTAAGTTAAAAATTATGCTGGGCAGTGGTGGTGTATGACTTTAATCCCAGCACTTGGGAGGCAGAGTTGGTGGTGCTCTGGGTTTGGACAAGTTCTAGGACAGCCATGGGAACACAGAGAAACCCTGTCCTGAAAAACCAACAAATATATAATGTGTTTTGTATTTTTGTCTGCATGTATGTGTGCAGTACCCATGGAGGCCATAAGAGAGCATCAGATCCCCTGGAACTGGAGTTACAAATGGTTGTCCACCAGGATGCAGGTGCTAAGAATCACCCCTGAGTCCTCTGCAAGCACAGCCAGAACTCTTAATTGCTGAGACATCTCTCCAGCTTTACCTCTGTCTATTGAGACTGGATCTCATTTGGCTCAGGCTGGCCTTGAACTTCTGACCCTCCTGCTACAATACCTGTCAGCGACTGAACCTTGAGCTTTGTGGATGCTGTGCATTCCAGCAGCTGAGCCTCATCCACTGCCCAGTGTGGAGAATTTGAATGGCTTATTCCAGATCATGGAGCCCAAAGTAGTGATGCTAAGATGTATTTGCAGGTCTCTAACTATCACCAAAATAGGTCTCTGCCTTAGAAGCAGCCAGTGTCTCACTTGCACAGACCATAGTCTTGGTGCACTCCACCCTGTTGCTCAAGGTTTCAGCCTAGAAGACCTCTGCCTGACCCAATACCTTTCTCTTGGGACCCCCAGGTCCCACCCCCGCCCCCATTCCCTGAGAAGTGATCAATACTCCCTTTAAGCTGCAGAGATCCCAGGGAAACTGCAGACCCCTTGAGCCCTCAAAATAAGCTTTCTGATCATAGGCCAGACCCTGTCTGTGTCTGCATGCCCTAACAGTCTAGCTTAGCCAGTCTGGGGCAGGGCCTAGGAGTCTGTTTTTCAGGCAGATGAGGCTGGGGTCCAGGGACCACACTCTGGCAATGAGGCTTCAAGATATCTGGGCACATTCAGTCCCTCCTGCTTCACTGATGTTGTCCTAAGTCTCAGGTTCCGTCCCTTGGCATAGAGAAAAGAATGGAGGTTGCAGGCAGGATGTACTAAGACACTGCCCATCCAGGCTCCAGTTCATTTGCCTCATGCCAGAGGGGTCCTAGGAACCATAGCTGTCACCCTGTGAAAAGTTAAAGGAGCCTTTTCTGCCGGCTCCCCACCCCCCCTCTTCCTCCTCCTCCCTCCCTCCCCTTCCGGGGCTCCCTCTGTGACCCGCAGCTCTCATTGAAATTTTACCCTTGCCCAAGAACCCACTGCCGAAAGCTCATCCCTATTCATTTTCCTTGTGCGTTTAGAGCCAATAGGTTTTTATTTATTCATTTATCTTGTCTTTTACCCCCCTCCCCTTCCTTACCAGGCTGGAATTTACAATTCAATTCTCTAGTGGCCTTGCTGAAGGACAGGAACCTGGGACAGTAGGGGTCACACCCTGGGACTGAAAAGGGCAACTGCCCTTTTGTCCTGTCTTGTACTTTAGGCTGTTCCAGGGTTCATGCTCTGTTTGCCTGCATGCTGGGACAGGCAGGCCCATACTCCTTAGCAGGAGGATTGCCAGAGAGCAGGGATGAACTGGCCCTAGCTTAGAAGACTAAGAGGGCACGGGGTGGTCTGGCTGCCACCAGGGTGCCCTCTGCTGGCTAGCTAGGCACACTTGCTCTGGCTTAGGGTGTTCATCTACCACCTGCTGCTGCCTGTAGCTGAGAAGTGCAGACTGGGATGTGGTCAAGGCTGGAGTGAAGCAATATACTCCAGGGAAGCAGAGAAACCCAGGCAGCCACGGAGGGAGTGATAACAATGGTGACGTAAGATAATTACGGCCACTGCACATTAAAGCACTCCCCCGTGCCCGTGCTTGCTAGTGCCTGGCCCAGCTGTCTCCCTGCCAGCGCAGTGACGTTACACCTACATTAGCGTGTTTTATTGAAACAGGAAGAAAACGGAGGCTCAGAGAGGGAAGCCACGAACCCTGGTGGATAAGCACGCGCTCTGGCCACAGACGAGTTTCTGGTTTGCCTGCTAAGCTCCTTGACCTTGGCATGACTTAGGCAATCTTTCTAATCTTTAAAAAGGGATTAGACTGGGGTGTACCTTGCAGCACCTTCTGAGGGCTGCCCTCCACCTGCCCCTGTGGCACTTCATTCTCCCTAGTCTCACACTTGTAATCAAAGGCAACGCTGTACCTGCCTGTCATGGAACGTTTGCAGCCATCAAGCAAGTGATAAAATGCTCAGAGGTTCCTCCTGGACTTCCCACCTATCCAGACCCCAGAGCTCAGCATCATCAAGGTCACAAACCAGGAGAGGGCCCCATATTTGCTTCTGGTGGTCATCTGTAGCTCCTACACACTCGAATAGAAGCCATTCCCATGAACTGTCCCAAACCCTGGCAATGATTAATATTTAAAAGACAAAATCATGTTGAGACTCTGCCTGGGAAATGTGTGGTTGAAGCAGTTCCCACAGGAGCTGAGACAAGGATGCAGAATGGGAGGCTCTATAGCCTCAGCTCTAACTTTCAGGGCCCTTTGCCTGTCTTGAGCCAGCGTGGTCTTTCGAAGCTCGACAATGTCCATACATAATCCAATCTTGGCTCCTAGCCCTGGGCTGTCTTCTCTCTTTCTCCTTCCCTCACTCCCTCCCCTTCTCTAAGCTGGCCCAGGCCCAGCCACCACCTACAGTGACAGCCTCATCACCACTGACAAGCCCAAGTAGGGATCTGCCTTCCTGAGCTAGCTGCTCTCTCTGCATGGTGACTGAAGCCACCCCAAGGGACTGAGACATTTTCAGGAGTCTGGGCTGGGGACACCAGGTTGACTGTGCAATAAACCCAGCTTTCCCCAAGGACACGCAGAGGCACCAGCCACCTGCAGGGTGACATCGGACCCCTCTTGCCTGCTCCTCTGGCTGCTCTGCCCAGCCTCTGCCAGGGACAGGCAGCTGCGTCAGGCAGGCTGAGCCTAACTCAGCAGCATCACCACTTTCTGCTGTGTGACCTTGGCCAAGGGCCTTCCCTGAAGACCCCACCCCCACCTCAGTTTCCCTATCCATATGACCAGAACAAGCTAACGTCTGGGACACCTTCTCTGTGCCCACTCTGATTTTGAACAACTTGTATCCACAGAGCCATTGACCCCTTAATGTACTGTGTTGCTGCACCCATCCTACAGCTGATAGAGCAGAACCCGGAGATGGTGACACTGGCCTGAGACCTGTCTCAACGTTTCCCTCCATTTCAACATTCTGACGTTGTTTAAGGTAGAATCAGCCTGGGGGAGCCCAGGGGAAAACCCAGTAGAGTAACACTGCTTGGGCTTTCCACCCCACATCCTGAGCTCTTGTCAAACGCTGCTGCTATTCCCACTGCCCTCGTTAACATTGCCTAAGCACTGAAGTTCCTGATAGCTCCAAGACCCCTTCTTCTTGGAGCTCACATGACAAGGCCTCAGCGCTGACCTCTTGACTAGGGGATAGCACCAGCTGAGATGCTGTCCTGTCTATCTAGCCTGATCTCCCCACCCCTGCTTCCTCCTTCAAAATGCTTGGTCAGTGCCTGGCATGAGCTAGGATCATGAATGCTACTTATGTACTAGGCTGGACTGGGCAGGTTGGGAGGGTGCTCCACTAGAGCAAGGGGAGGGGGTGAGAACCCATGCAGGTTGGAGGGTAACCTTGCAGATAGTATTCAGATCTCTGGTCTGAATGCTGACTTCCTGCAAAGGAGGAGGGGCTGGCTTTGAGTCAAGGAACTAGGACTGCTGTGCAATCCCTGGCAGGAAACCATGCCAGGGTCAGCTGGCCAAGACTTCTTTCACCCACAAAATGTCACTCAGCCCCCCGGTCCTCAGGGCAGCTTGGCTTTGGCATCTTCCCTGGTGGGACTTGGAGTCGGTCTTGTATCAGGCAGGGCCCTCTGGTTCTGCTCAGCCACCCCCAGGTCTGTCTTTGCTCACAGTCCCCCACCCCTCAATGCAGTGATAGAGAAGCCATGGGGTGACTTACATGGGAACAGAACCTTTCAGGGGGGTCTCCGCACGTGATGCCTGAGGGCTCCACTTTGACCTTGACATAATCCTTCAGGCGCATCACCTTGGGCTGGCAGGCATAGAATTCCCAGGTGGGGCCCTCATCTGTGGTCACCCAGGATTTGCAGATGTCATAGTCCCCAGAGACCAGCGGGAGGCAGTGCAGGAAGAGAGCCAGCAGGCGCAGCATGGCTGCGCAGTCCGAATGGGTGGGGCCCAGAGCGGCACTGGAGAAGTGGTGGTGGGGTCAGGGGGCACTTGGGACCTCAGCATGGAAATGTCACATCTGCCAGGCGGTGGTGTCTGGGGTGTACCGTTGACTTAAGCACTGCAGGTCTGCCAATAGTGGGAGCTTGTGTTTTCCAAATGGCTGATACAGAAAATCCAGAGCCAGCGTTTCTCAGGCTGCTGATGGGCAGATCAAAAAGTTGCCTGTAACTTGGTGTCCTCCTAACCTTGGTGTTACACCTCCCCTGGAGGTGAAGCTGATCAAATCGGGCAGACTCTCAAATTGTGACAGTGGATGGAAATGGGATAAGGAGGAAATCTGCAGGGATCCGGCATGGGGCTGGATCAGATTGCTTTTAATTTTTGTCCTTCCAATCAATCCAGGTCTTTAAAGGGCCCTTAATGTGCGACGTGCTGCACACAACCGCATACCAGCCTGCACGGTGAAGATAACACGGAATCAGGAGGTGGGCGTGTTAGATGGACACAGTCCCCTCTTTGGGACTGGACTTGGTCTCTCAGACCAATAAAAAGATTTCTTTTCATATGGGCTGAAAGTGACAACAACCCTGTGAATGGACTATACAAAAAGCCACTGAGGTGCTAACTGGAGAGGCCATTTGCCTCTGCTCTGGTATGGGGCCAAGGCACGGGGGCCAGCTGACCTTGGCTCATAGCCATTGGCCACTTATTGTGAAATTCCGGAGACTTCAACTCTCACTTCATCCAGGTACCTGGGCTCAGGCTTGGCTTTCATTGTGAAGAGAAAAGAGAGAGAATGTGTTCATTAGCAGCAGCACCTGCAACAAATTAAGGGGGTGGGCAGTTAGAGACATAGAAGAACAAAGCTGTCTGGCAAAATGTGTACAAAAAATAGGTTGCATTAGCACAATCTCCAGAGAAAGCTGGGCTATTTTGTTTTTTATTAATATCTGAGTTACATGTTTAGAGATGGGCGCGCTATTAAAAAGGTGGTGTATCTCTTCATCGTCTGGAGGGTGTTTGTTCAATGGGAGTGACCTGTCTTGAGGATCAGGAACTTCCTAAAGCGTCCCCCCCCCCCCAAGAGCCAAGGTTTAACAGTTGCCTTAACACACTAGGCCAGAACAGACAAAATGTTCAAGTTGTCAAAAGAGGCCCTGAGCATCCGACAGAGCATACTGTGCTCCTCCCGCTACAGCCCAATAGGAAGGTCTCTGTGTGGGCCACCCGCAGTCCACTCCCTGTCACCCACACCACGAGAAACCATGAATTAAACGAGTTAACAGCGAGAGGCTGGGATGCCGCAAGCTTCCACAGGAATAAAGTGTTTTGTTGTGTTAGACTCTCTGACCAAGGCCAACAGTTTGCAATCATTTTAGGAGAGTAGCATCTATTTTAAGCCAGCAGTAATCATTTAAAAGCGAAAATAGATATAGCTAATAGGAGTACTGCGTCTAGAAACACATGACTCTCAGACTCTAGTGTATTCCCAGGCTTGAGCTACATGGGAGAATCAAGAGTCCTGGGCAGCATGGGACCCCCACCAAAACCCCTGGCCAACGGGAGCAAAGGTTTTGTGATGGATGTAGAAAATAAGAAAGTAAATAAGTAAGTAAGTAAATAAATAAATAAAGTCTCTGTTATTAATTATTCTGGTTATAATGCTCACAGTTGCTGCCTTTAAATTCCCTAACCTCACATATGGCGGCCTGACTCTCACCTGAAGGAAGCCCCTGTTAGCCATTATATACCAAAAGTCCCAGAGGAGTTAATTGTGTTTATATGAAACACTGCCACACAGACACAGCACATTCCTGCCCTCAGATGACAGGCAGGAGGATGGGACATTTTGGTCCAACCTGGCTGAGAGAGCTCCTTGCTCAGGGGTAAGCCCCCAGCCAGTGTTCTGTTGCAGGCTGCAGTGGGCCTCATCCATCTAGGTTAAGACCGCCCTGCCCCCTCTTGGGATGAAAGACTCCTAATACAGATGGATGAGAACCCAGCCAGACCACACTTCACACCTCTCCTCTGACGGCTTAAACAGAAACCTGCTCTAGACCCGGGCCCGGGCTCACTTCTTGCTAGAAAACTCCCTGGAAGAACGTGACCAAGCGTCTATTTTTTTTTTTTTCCAACCAGAGAAAATGTAGTACAAATAAAGTAACTCGGGCGCGGCAATGGTTTGGACGTTTCCAACCAAGCTCTGAGCTGCCCAGAAAGCAGCATGCCCCTAATTAATTCTTCCAGCAGCCGGCTCCCGACTGTTCACTAACAGGTAGGGCGCTCCTGACGGCTGGGGACGACCTGAGCGCCAGGCTGCGGCTCTCAAGGCGGGCCCAGCAGCCGGCTTCATCTGCAGGGCCGGCGGCTGCTCCTGGCTGGGACAGCGCTGGATTCCGGCTCGGGTGGGGAGGCAACGAGGCCCCGAGGCCCTGAGGCCGGAGCCCCAGCGAGCAGCAAGCGGCGCAACTTGCAAATCTATTAATTGCTTTGCAATTTTGTTGGTTTAAGCACCACACAATCCCTAGAAAATGGGGGGTGGGGGAAACAACAAAATCTGCCAGGGGAAAATGTGTTTACAACCCGTCAATCAGTTGGGCGTTGCTGGCATCGAGGGGGCACTGTGAGCTCGGCACTCGAAAATTACAGTAGATTTTTTGCCAAAAAGAAAATAAAGGGCGGGGGACTCGGGCAAGAGTCCGCGGAAAAAACGAGGTGGATAGCAGGGAGCGAGGAACCGGCAGGGGAGAGATTCCGAGTAAGAGGTTGCATCCTCGCGGATCGTTTTCTCCTTGGAAAATAAATCTTCACCTGATATTATTAAGAAACTGCAGCTCTCTGAAACAAATGGAATCAATGCGCTTTATTTTCTTTTAAGAGTCCTCAGGAACCGAGGCGGGGGGGTCTGATAGCCTGGGTATTAAAACCCGAAAATTAGATTTTATCAGGATTTCTGAACTCAGATTTCTCTGTCTTATTGAATTAGCGCCTTTCCAAGCTGGCCGGACTGCCAACAGGCTCTGCCGGAGTCTCGGGCTGTGCGCTCTCCTTGTGGGAAACTTGCCTCTGCGGGGCGCAGGGTCCCTGGGGATGATGGGGAGGCGGGGGGGGGGGCAGTCCACCGGAGGTTAATTCTTCTACCCAGGCTGGACAAAAGGTAGAAGAATTACCCAAGCTGAAACTTGCTTTGGAGGCCGTAGGAAGGATCGGGAAGGGAAGGGGAACCCCACGGCCGGCGGTTACCTCCCCTCCACCCCCACCCCGCCCTGGGTTGTCCCACGCTCACCGCTGCCTTGGTGGACGTTCGGGTTCGGGTGTCCCGGTGTCCCCAGTTCTGGGAAGGGAGCTTTCTCCAGACTCTGGTTTCTCCCTGTCACCCTCACAGCGGCTGGGAGGGCCCCAAAAAGTTGGGCTCTTGGGGGCGGGGCAGAACACCCAGCTCTGAGGACGTATAGCTGAGGCCGCCTCGTGTAGGTCCCTGAGGACGGGCGGGGCTAGCCTGAGGCCCGCAGACACCCAGGAGTCTGGCTGAGTCCGCGCTGAGCTCGGGCGCGTAGACAGTGGCGTGCACCGCACATAGAGCACAAACCGCCGCTGCGTTTTGCCTTTCCGAAGTTCGGTGCAAACCACCGGCGCAATTAATAATCACGCCTTTAATAAAGGCCAGGCTAGCATCCAGGCTGCCCCCTCATTTGACATCGCCTCCCTTAATTAAAAGACACCGAGCAAAGCTCCAGGGAATTATTCGCATTCTTTTTCCCGGCGCTGCTCCGCGGAGACCCTGTCGCCGCCATCCCCCAGCAAAGACCCGCAACTTACTCCGAAACGGGCGGACCCGAGATCTGGAGGTCCACTTCCCGTCTTTGCTCTCCCTGGAGTGCGACTCTCCACGGTGGTGGAGCCCCCTTCTCCGCCTGCCGACCCCCTCCACAGCACCGAAAGAAGTTTCTAACCTGACTGGCCAAGAGTTCTCCTTGCGCCTTTAGAGCCCAGAGGAGACTAAATTAGGGAGGGGAGCGCCGGCGGAGAAGGGTTAATTTACTTTTCATAGACACGAGTAAGCAGCGTTATTGCAACAGCCCATCCCCTCCCCACACAGGCGCTCGGATAGAAAAAGACGAGCTGGGTGGCGGGGAGCCCAGAGAGAAGACTAGCTACTCTACTTCTTAAAGATGCTGCACCCGGCGCGCACACACACCCCTCTTCCGCGGCTCCAGCCCTCCTTTAGTAGCAGCCGCCACCAGATAACTTTGCGTCCGAACCTCGGCTAGGAGGCTCCGAGTGACTCCCTGGTCCGGGGAGAACTGGCACCGTCGCCGAAGCCTTTTCAAAATGAAAGCACCCTGGCGAAACTGCGGCGCTTCCGTCCCCGCCCGCCGCCCCGGCGCTCCCCGCTCGCCTTACCCGGGCTCGGAGCAGCTTCCCGGAGCGAGCCCCGAGAGGCCGGAGACCGCCACCCTCTGGCTGGTGCTGGGTGGGCGCACGGGCCGCAGGGTTGAGAGCTGGAGACTCCTGCCCCGCGCCGCCGCTGCGGTGGCCACCCTCAGATCTGGGCTGGGGAACCCTCGGGCCGCCGGGGGGCCCGCCCGCAGCCGTCCCGGAGACGCGGGCCAGGGAAGGGGGCCAACCGCGCGGCTTGCATGGCCCTCCCGGGCCGATCGGGAGGTCGCTGTTAACAAGTGCAAACTTTTGGGGCCCCCTGGGCAGCCAGGGGAGAACCTGCACGCGCGCCCCACTCAGCCCCTGGCCTGGGTGGGCTTCGCCGCTGCTGGTCCAGGCGCCTGAACATCCCCCTGGCGCGGCGCCGGCCAGATGGCGGGGCGCCTCACCGCCCCCCTGCACTCCGCTCCAAGTTAATGCCGAGGCTAAATCCTCTTGCCATCACTCACGGTCACCATCGGGGCTTTTATCTCCCGGTCTGATCCGGGCTGCGTAACTTCCTCTGTGTGGCTTTAACACACCATCCCACCACGGAGCAACGGTCTTCTTAAAGGTGCAGGAAGGAAATACTGCGAGGCTCCGGGGACGAGCTCGGCCCGGGGAGGGGCGCGGCGAACAGGGGTGTCCCGGCGGGCCCGCGGCCAGGGTGGCCCCAGCAGGCGGCCGCCGGAGTGAGCCTGCTGTGGGGGGTCGCTGCCTACACATCGCCTGTCGGCCCGAGGACCAACCGGTCCCTGAGCTCGGGGTGCATCCTCAGCGGACTCGGGTCAGGCACAGCGGAGCTGCATCTCCCTTCTTCCCAACTGTGGGGCCTGACTCGGTGCCAGCGCCCAGGGGTGTGGGGGCTGCCCCATCGGCACCAGGGAGGGGGCCAAGTGAGTCAGCCCCCACCCCCCACAGCCAGGGCTCTAGGCTGCTGCTCCTCGGTTTCTGTCTCTTTCTCTCTGTGTGAAGCGCTGCCACCCAGAAGGCCCTGAGCAGTGGGTAAAGGGGTGGGTGGGTGGATTTGGGGAGCTGGGGAGGGGGAGCGCTCTGAGCGCACAACCAAAGCATGAATACCAGCTGACACATCGCCGCCTCCAGCCTGATGGGCCCTGCTTTTGACGGAGAAGCCAAGCCAGCTCTGCAGGGAGCGCAGAGTAGGGGGGCAGGAGGGCCTTTGCTAAGGAGCTCTCTGCCTTCCTGGGGCAGGCCTGGGAGGACCACGTGGGAGGACTCCAGCAGATGCCGGGCAGAGGCCACTGAGTTGACTGCCCTAGGACAGCCCTGTGCTCTCTTCAGCCCCCTGGAGGCTTCCTGCCAGGCTGTGTGCAGGCTGTAAGAGTGCTTCCTGGTATTCCCAGGGGCGCTTTGTGGGTCTTTTGGGGGTGCTCCTGGTCCCCTTTGGGTGGGTTCTTGCTGCAGTATTTACGGAGATGTCATTTGGATGCATCAAGAACAAAGGACCTAGAGGGGGTGGGGTGGGGGGAGAGAGAGAGAGAGAGAGAGAGAGAGAGAGGGAGAGAGAGAGAGAGAGAGGGAGAGGGAGAGAGAGAGAGAGACTGGTCCAAGGTCACAGAGGGTGTCACTAGGTTGGCTTGTACCTCAGCCCCCACCCCACTGCCTCCACTCACACCCACTTTAACCCTTCCCTACTCCCAACATCTCCCCCTAAATCTTAACAGAGGGTTGTTCTGTTGGTTATAACATTTGGAATTTTGTGACAAAGCAAGCAGGAAATGAAGAATTAAAGATTGTCATTGGTAATAATGATGATGATAATAATAACAAACAATTTATAGAGTGCCTTTCATGTCAGACTGCATGCAAAGTGGCCTGTGTGCACTGGTCCCTAGTTCTTCCCCAAGCTGTGTGACTTAACCTCAACTTGGAGTTTAGAGACCTTAAGTGGCTTGGCCAAGGTCATGCAACTAAGTAAGATTTTGGTTTGGGAGATGGATCTTCATGTTCTTAATTGGATGCTCCCCCACTGACTGGCTTGCTGGATTATTTGTGGCATGACACAAGTTCTTTCAGAGCCTCAGTTTCCCTGTCTGTCGAGTGTGACTGGCAAGACCTTTCTTTTCTGAGTGCCAACTTGAACACATCCTCAGATTTCAAAGAAGGGCCACCCCACCAAGCTGTCCAGGAAAGCAGATGCAGGCCAATGTCCTCTCCCCTAATACACACATATTCCTATCCTGGCCTCAGTGTCTCCAACCAGAGGGAACTCCTTGGAGGAAGCAGGCAGACCACAGCCTCTCAGATTGTAAGCATTTGTGCCTCAGGCAACAGTGAAGGGCACACTGTGGGGCTTCTGCCCAGGGTGAGTGATGACCCTGTAGGCCTTTGGCCTGCTGTCTCCCCCAGGCAGGGCCATCAATCCCCAGCAGTGCCCTGCTGTTACATCATACAGTGTCTGGATGCCTTCAACAAGGCATGGAGAAGGATGCTTTTAACTTCCAGTTCAGATGACCCGGGACCCTGGGCTGGCTCTACTGAGTTTCAGGATGGCTCTTGTGACCCACGCATGCAAAGATGCTGCCGCGACAATCACAGCACGGGAGAGAGACTGGGCTTTCTTGGCCCCTCACCTAACTAGCCGTGTGCATTTGAGGAGAACTTTTCTTGCTCTTAGCCTCAGTTTCCCCGTCAGTGTGAAAAGGGGATTTATCTGGGAGTGCAGCCCCTGCTTTTCCATCCTGAACTGACTGAATTCCACAGCAGCCTCCAGGAAAAGACATTCCTTTCAAAGAACAATAAAGTGCCCAGGAATGAATAGGATTCCAGCCATGTAGAGGGACCAGGTGGCCCGGCCCCGTTCATTTCTAAACTGCATTAAGGTGCCTTCTGACAAATGACCTTTCACTGGCAGAGAAAGGCAGCTGAGCACCAGAGGCAGAAAAGTGTTAATGAACACCCCCACCAGAATCACCGATAGCTCCCTCTCTAACGCGGCCTAATCATCTTCATTGGTGGGACTCTGGCCCTCACTGTTCTGTTGTAATTCAAAGTGTGTGTGTGTGTGTGTGTGTGTGTGTGTGTGTGTGTGTGTGTGTGTGTGAAAATCTGTTACTGAAAAGCATTCTTGAGCAATGCAGCAATGTGGTACAGGCCTTTATTTTTTAAAAGAGATGTGTGTCTGAGCATGTATGTGTGTGCATATGCTTGTGTCACATACGTATAGAGAAAGACTATACAAAGGCTTTGGAGACATATATCAAGCCATAAGCCGGGGAGATGGGAGATGGGACAGGCTTTGTCGTAGATATCTTCCCAATGCCTTCCAAATCCTTTGCTATCAGGAAATAAACAACAGGATCAAGGAGTAACAGGAAATTATAAAGTCACATGCAAATGAAAATGAGCTCTGCAGTGAGAGGTGACAGATGAGGTCCAGCCCTCCTGGGATCCCAACACAGACAGACAGAAGGAGGGACAGATCAAGTGAACGCATACTACCAAAGGAAGTGAGCCTTGAGCTCTGAGCTGCCCACACATTCTGGCCACACCCACAGTAGCTGCACTCTCTGTGCCAGACCAAAATTCAGATTCTTAAGAAACCCTTGTCCCTTTGACCTTGATCAGTCGAGATATAGAAGAATTGGTGGCAGCTGCCTGGGACACATCTGGGACCATTTAGGGGTTTGGAGACATCCCAGGGTCTCCGATCTCTGCAGCCCATGTTGGTGTGTGAGATGAAGAGCGGGACTCACTCCCAAGGCATTCCCTAAGGTGAAGACTCCAGGCAGCAGCAGCAACTGCAAGCTGCATTCAGCTCCTCCCTGCCCGTTCTCAGCTGTAATCTCTAGATCATACTCCCATTAATTATTATTACCGTATTAATCATACATGTGATTAATTCAGTAATGGTGATTCATAATTGATTGCATTTTATATGGCGCCTTTCATCCACACATCTCCCAAGATGTGCACAGCCTACAACAAGACTCACATAGAGCAGGACGTGTTCTTAGCTCGTCTGCATTTTGTTGAATAAACTTCTCTTCACAGAGGCAGGGGGCTAACAGTCTCTGGGCAGACTGGGCTTGCCAGCCCTAGCTCCTGGCCCATCTCTCTGAGCAAAGGCATCCTGCCTTACCTGGTGTTGGCTGTGTTCTGGGAGTCCTGTAGACTCTAGTCCTTTGGCAGGCAAGTCCATATGAGACCCCAGACGCTGAGCCAGACCAGCTTTCCTCTCCAGAAAGCAACGCTACAAAGAGGCTCTGGGTCGGGGCTCTAGAGCTAGGCTCTCTGCTAGTGAGCGGTGTAACCTTGAGCAAGCTGCTTCCTTCCTGCCTCAATTTGCCTAAATCGCAGTGGCTGGCATTAATAATAGCCTCTCTCTCTGGACAGCTCTACTGTGAAACAATATGGAACTAAACCAATTAAATACCTCGAGCCTACCGTGTAGGAACCTTAAGCTGTGGCAGATCTGTAACTAGACTTTTCTTCCTTTTTCTGGGCCTCAATTTTCTCAGCATTAAAATGGGATGATGAGGGTCAGAGAGATGGTCCAGCAGTTATGAGAAGAGTACAACTCTTACAGAGGACCCGAGTTTGGTCCTGAGAGGTAGCTCACAATCACCTATAACTCCAGGTCCAGGGAAATGCAGTGCCCTAGTGCCCTCTTCTAGCCTCTGTAGGAACCTGCACCACACACACACACACACACACACACACACACACACACACACACACACACACACACACACACACGGATGGTAGGTTGGCTTCAGCGATTTCTTCAATGAGCAGCAACAACAGTGGCAGCCAGGATTTTGAGGACTCAGAATCTGGTATGCTGGGCTCTTGATCCTCTTTACTATTTTCTGGTTCTGTGACCTTGAGCCAAGGACACATCTTGTCCAGTCTTAGGCATCCAAAGACTTAAGCTTGGTGTAAGGATTTAATGAGCAAATACTTGAAACCTTTGGCTTCTAGAAAGCGATTAGCACCCGGCAGATGTGTGATACTTTACTGATGGTAGTCTCCCCCACCCCCATTATTTAAAGGAGAGCACCGAGCTTAAAGACTCAATCTTGGGTTGTTCAGTCAGGGCAGGGTCTCATTGGAACCCTGGGTTCTCTGATATTTGGTCTTGGCTGAATGTTTATTATTCTAGTACTCTCTTTCAGTAGCTTGTGAGGAAGCTCAAATGGCAGTCTCTAATTGCAAGCAAAGCATACAGAGGCCTGGCGAGGCACGGTGCCTCCTGTGGAGCTCATACCAAAGGAGCCCTTGGTCAGCTCAGAACAGGCTGTGAGTGGATTCGAACAGGCCCAGTTGCTTGCCTTTGGCACTGGTCTCTTTCCCCAGAGTGTCTGGTCAGGATCCCTGTAATGGGGAAGGGGTCAGAATGTAACCTTCCCAAACTCCAGGCAGCATGACAGCGTGGTAGAGAGAGGAGACCAGTGAAGCCCAGACCAGGAGGAAGAGCCTAAGGCCCCTGTGGAGAAGTTGCTGGATTCCTTCCAGAATGATGAAGCTCAGACATGCCCTGTCCCCCTCCATCCCCACACCATCCCAGGGACGAGCAGAAAGCCAGGGTTCCTTGGCAGCAGCAAATCTTGCCTGTGAAGCCTCACTGGTGGGAACAGTGAGGCTCACTTTCGTGAGCCTGGAGTTGGGGATCCACTGGGGTCCTGGGACAGGATGCACAGAGCCCCTCTATCAGAGAGCAGGTGACTGTCTGACCTTTCCAGGTTGTACCTGAGAAGGCATCTCTGAAGGCAATGCTGGGATTCCAGCTGAGTCCTTACTATGTGCAGCATCTCACTGGGCTCCAGGGATGACAGAACCATAGGTGAGATTAATGAGACTATCCCTGTTACCACACATCATACAAAGGATGACTAAGCACCTACTATGTGCCAGACAAATGTCAAGCTAGTGAGGTGGTATGTCTGCACACATGCCCATGTGCTTGCAAGTGTGTGTCCTCAAGCATACACACACACACACACACACACACACACACACACACACACAGACACACAGACACACAGACACACACACACACACACACACACACTGGAGTTATAGCAAGCAATCTCAGCCCATAATGCTCAGTCATCTCTCCTTCATTTGAGGACTGTTTCTGCTGACCATTAGCCTGGGGCACAGAAGCAGGCCTGGCCTCCATCTCTGCCATCTTCCTGCCTCTTGGAAGGTGTGCAGGACTCCCCTGGGGCTGCCCAGTTGGTGGCTGTTGGCAGATGACACATTGGGAGACATCACACAGCAAGGTGGGGAAGAGCCGGAGGGAAAGCACAGGAGGGAAGCTCAATCTCACCGGGTCGTGCTGCTTCCCACCCACCCACCCACCGCCAGCTCCATACCTACATGAAAGTGGGTTTCCCCGCACGGAGCAGGTGATCTGGGGCAGGATGGCACAGCAGATGTGCCCTTCCTCTCAGACATGTGCTGATCACAAAATAATTGACCCAGTTATAGAAATACCAGCTCTGCACCTTGGCCCTCTCCTGCCTGCTCCGCTGGCAAGAGCCCACAGCCCCACTGTACCCAGTCACTGGCACTGTCGGGAGAGGCCCAAGCAGGGACGGAGCACAAAGCACCTGTGTGGTGTGCAAGCCTGGGACGTCCTCCGCAGAAGAATTGCTTGAGCTGGGCAAGCTGAGCAACTGCTGAACAAAGGAAGCGACAGTGGCTCACGGTGCACCCAGAAAGACGTCCTCAGACAGCCTTCTCAGTCTCTCAGTCACTCACTCACACTCTTGGTCCAAAGCAACAATTTCCTCATTAAATTGTCCACTATGACGCCACCCCTAGTGCCTGCCTCCTTTTGCTCTGGGCCCATCTGTGGAAGAGGTCGAGATGGGACTACTCAAGGGTGGCAGGTACCATCCCTCTGGAAGCTCTACTGATTCATATGGAATTTCTCACTTAATGGTCCTTGGCTTAATGGATGGAGACATCCCCTGAAGCCAGTGGTCTCTCACTCTGCTGGCTTTGGTGGCCGTTACTCGTGGTCTCCTGTTGGTCCAGATTTAACTCACACTACCTCTGTCTCCATGGGTGGGGGAGGGTGTCCTCCCATCCTTGGAGTCCTTATTGCCTCTCCCCATGGCTCGGACTCCTCACTGACCCTGTTTCCCTTTGGTTCCCACACACACCCTTGGGTCCCCTTCACTAAGGAAATCCAGGTGAAGCTGACAAAGAGCCAATTGCCACCTGACTAAACACGTTGCTTTTGAAGTTGTCTGAAGGACTCGGTTCCAGATATCTCCCTTCCCACCCCTATGGGAACTTCTGAAGTTTTGTTACTGTGGGAACAGGAAGCTCCGCTTATACCACTTCACCCCATTCTTGCCCAGTCGAGGTCATGAAGATCTCTGACCACACTTATGGTAAGCCTGCCATTGATGGCGGGATCCTGGGGCCAGAACCTGATTGGAATCCCTGCACTTACCCCTGGGTTTTCAGGCTGCCTGCTGCTCCCCAGTTTCCTATGGCTGCTATGGGAACCACAACACCCCCCACTTGCTGGGAGGATCAAACCATGAGCTCACTGCTGTACTCTGAGGGTTCTCCTCCAGCGCAATCAGGCTGCATGCAGGCTGCAGGTTGACTCTTCTCTCTCAAGGGCAACCCCGGCCCATCCAGTTGACTCCGTGGGTTCTCTCTCACCACAGAGGGGGCAAAGACACTTCCTCTGGATTTGGAGCCTGACTATGCTTGCCTACCTACATGAACTCAGTGTCCTAGGCTAGCTTGAGTCACTGTGATGCCAGAAGCCACATTCTCCCTTTCCTTCTGTCCCCATTCCAAAGAACACACTGAGGACTAGAGCTTGAAGCAGGTGCTCATAGTTGCTTTCACTTTATAGACTGAGAAACTGAGGCAAACATGTGCCCCAAGTCCTATACTGAGATTTACCCTCAGGGCAGTGACCTCAGAGTTGTTACCCCGATCCCCCCTCAGTTCCTACAAACACTACACAGGCTTCAGAGTTTCCGGCTCTGATCTACACCCTGGAGTTCTTAAGCCCCTGGCTGAGCCCCTGGCCTTGAATCTTTGTGGTCAAGGGAGAGGGTCGGGTAGGGAGGCCTGGGACCCTCTGGGTTTAATGTTTGTGGATGTTCTGACACTTCCTGGGGCTGACATGAGGAGATGTCCCCAAGGAGTGGAGAGATGGCATCTGGAGCAGATTGGTTAGAAGCTTGATATTAACGCACAAGCAGCTCAGCATAGGAGAGGCTGCGGTGGAGACGGAGGCCACCAGGGACACCGAGGCGCCAGGTAGGCAGGTCTGAAGGCCTGGTTGTGGCTTTGATTTCTTAGTTTTTAGCTGTCAGAAAGGGCTCCAGAAATGTCTTTCAGGGCTCAATGGCCAAGCATACACCGTGAGACCACTACATGCCTATGAGGGCTCAGGAACCCGAGGGCGAGACTAGAACTCCTCAGCCAGGTGCCACGGGACATTTTGCAGAAAGAATCCATTGTCACCAGCCATCCACACACAAGGCTGCAGCTCCTTTGGCATCCTGTACCAATAAATAGATATACAGAGAAGTCTAACATTGCAGCACAGTGAGGACTGTATGTATGCCAGGCTCTGTGTTAGGGCTCGAGAATCAAACCTGTATCAGTTCAAAGAGCACAGAGCTTCAGAGGCACGCCCCTGAGTGGAGACACAGACAAGGTTAGTGCAGTGGGTGCAAAGGCTGCTGGGTAGCCACCAGGAGTCTGACGGAGCCCCACTTCATAGCCCTGGCAGAGCCAGCCTCCCAGACCGGCCAGGGCTATTAATACCCGGCTGAATCAGGGGGCTCTTGAGTTGCAGCCTAAGATGCACAGAGAGCACGGTAGATATTCTTGACTCCTGACCTGCCCCGCCCCCTTTCCACCTGCCCTTTCCTGTCAGCATCTATGGAAAGTAGCAGGTGCTGATGCAAAGTGTGTGTGTGTGTGTGTCTTGAAAGACAGGAGGGATGGGGGAGGGTGAGAACTGAGAGATTACCAGTCCCGCACTGATTTACTAGGTGGCCTGAGTGAGGAAGTCACCACTTTGAATTTCCTCATCCTAAGAAGGAGACAGAACAATGTGAAACAGACTGTGACTGTCAAGGGCACTGCTGGTGTGCAACAAATACCTGCTTGTCCTGTGCCATGGGTCTTACCCTGGAGAGCGGCTATGAAGGACACTGACCAAACCTGCCCTAGGACTGACTCTTGGATGGGTGGTGAGGCAGCAGCTAGTCAGATGTGACCTCTGCACAGCTTGGTTCTATGTGTCTCCAACCGGCACCCTGTCCCACTGTGCTGTGGTGTTCTGGCTGTAGCTGCTCCTTCTCCATGTGTTGCTGGACAGCCAGCTTCCTATGGGAAGGCTCGGCCAGGCTAGCTGAGTGTAGACCTGGGCCCAACAACTATGCTGACAACTGGAATGCTTAAGATCAAATGTCCATCCAGGTCTCCCTATTGTCAGACAACTCATTTCTCCTGGATAGTTGTCCAGACTATCAACTATCTTCAAGCTAACATGGCACCCACAACCCCAGCTCTGAAATCTATACGTTGTTCTTCCAGGACACAGAAAGGCCATGTGCGTGCCACTTGCACTCATACTCATGAGCAATGCCATACCCAGACCACTGACAACAGGCCTGGTTTATGAAGATCTGAGGACTGGACTTTGGGATTTGTGCTAGCTAGACAAGTGCTCAACAATCTAAACCACAGCCCCTGGCCCCAAGTCATCTAGCCAGTTAGAAACGGAGCCCAGCCTGTAGACTCAGAATCCTGCATATGTGGCCTGCCTCACAAGTGACTTCAGGGATGTTCACCATACCATATCCTCTTGGGGTTCAAGTCCCACTTTTCTTCAAAATTTTCTAAGCCAAGCCTCCGCAGGAACCCAGGAGAGAACTTTGCGGACCCTTCCCTGTTGAGAACAAGGGTCTGGTGATCTATACACTGGGCCCTTCCCATCTACTCTATACTGGGATGCTATTTTCACCCACAGTGGGAAGACCTCCATTTCCTTCCCTCCCTGCCCAGGAGGGGCAGTGTGTGCACACATGGAAGGGGAAAGGGAGACCGTGTGAGATTGCCTTGCCTCTCACTAATGAAGGCGTGCCAATTTTCCATGCAGACTGAAATGAAGCCGCTCTCAGAGGGAAACTGAATTCGGATAAAGGGAAAAGCATCATCGCAGTGGCTTCCCTTCCTGGTGATTCCTGCTCCCTGGACACCAGGCTGTGTCTCATGGCAACAGCATTCACACTTTGCTAAAATAAAAGCTCCCACCAGCTGGACCCCTCATTAAAGTGGAGCCCCAGGGTTAGTGCTTCCTCGGTGAGTGGCAGAAGGGTGCTGGCTGCCCTCCAAGAGGACCCCACCTCCTGGGCACAGGAGCCCCCAGGTAGAGTGGCCAAGAGCCTATCTGGCCATCCCATCTGGCTTTCTCCACTCTGATGTGTCAGACGGTACCAGGGCTGTGAGAATCTCAGCCTGGAGAGTGAATTGGATCTTGTGGTTGATGACTGATAGTGGGACAGAGAGAGCTGAGTTCAAATCCTCACTGCTGTTTAGTCGAGGTTCTTTCTGAGCTATGTCAGTTCTCCAGGACTCCCACGAAGATATAGATGAAGGCTGTGGCTGGCATATTACCCCATGGCTTCTCCCAAATTAATTTCCTCCATTCTCCCCCTTCTCTTTTTTCTCTTTTGAGGCAGGGTCTCATGCATCCTAGGCGAGCATACAACTCATGATGTAGCCCAGGTTAGCCTTGAGCTCATGGTAATTCTCTTGCCTCAGACTCCCAAGTTCTGGGATTACAGGTATATACACCATACTTGATTTATTATACTATCCTTTTAAAAATTATATAATGTCTGCTAATAACTTCTTCTTCTTCTTCTTCTTCTTCTTCTTCTTCTTCTTCTTCTTCTTCTTCTTCTTCTTCTTCTTCTTCTTCTTCTCCTTCTCCTTCTCCTTCTCCTTCTCCTTCTCCTTCTCCTTCTCCTTCTCCTTCTCCTTCTCCTTCTCCTTCTTCTTCTTCTTCTTCTTCATCTTTTTTCTTTTCTCTTTTTGGAGCCTACAGGGTATTACTAGGTAGCTCAGGCTGGCTTTGAACTCACTGTATAGACCAGGCAGGCACCGAATCCACATCCTTTACCTCCTGAATGCTGGGATTAAAGGTGTGCATGGCCACACCTAGCTTTCTTTTCATCTTTTTATTTATTAATTAATCTTGGCTTCCCTTCTTGACCTGCCCTCTACAACTTATAACATTGTATGATTCTTGTTATCTTAGAGAGTACTTCTATTCATGAAATATAGTCACTACAAAACATCTTGAGGCTTACACCAACAGCTTCAGGCCTAAGCATCAAGAGCCCACCTGGAGTCACGGAGTGGCAGCAGCCATCTGTGTGTGAGGATGCCCTCGGATGCTCCTACGAGATCTCCTCAGTACACATTTCCCGGGCCATGTCTCTCGGTGTGAAGAGCTAGTCTGCACCAAAGAGGCTTAAAGAGGCTCAACTGGACAAAATGCAGGCCTTAGATTGGGTCCTCAGAGGTCAAGAGAAAAACAAAATTGTTGAAAAGATTAGTGTTGAGGGCCAGGAAGATGGTTCAGTGGACTAAGGCGCTTGCTGATGGAGTTTGATTTCCACCCAGCTTCACATGAGGGGAGAACTAATTCCCACAAGTTGTCCTCTGACCCCACCACACAAAACAAATAATGTAAATTGTTTTGAAAAAAATCGATATTGAGAAAATTAGCCAATGTGAAATACACCATAAATTTTCTGAATGTGACTATGGTGCTTTGAAATAGTGTTCCACCTGAGAAATGTCCCTCATAGGCGCGTGTATTGGACATGTGACTGATGGCTGTGTTAGGGAAGGTGTTTTGTCACTGTAGCAGACACACAACAGCACAGAGACCTGTAATGTAGCTATTGAAACATTCCCTTCTGGAGGGAGGACAGAAGCTTATAAGACCCCAGAACTAGAGGAAACTTAAAGGGCTCAGGAAATTCCTGAAAATTATAGGATTCACACGGACCACCCGCAGTCATAAAAGCAGTAACAACTGGTGGGAGAACTCCAAGCAGAACTTGGAGGGAGCACCAGGGATGTGGCTTTATGAGTCCTCTCAGGCTGTGGTGGGCTTTTTATGGATGCAGCTGTCTTTAACAGCTCCTGAAGGAAAACTCACTGGTTTGCTAATCTAGACTTGGGCTGAAACTTTGTTCTCTTCAGTGCTCTATCTGTGGTGAAGAGATGCTTGCTCACATCTATCCAGGAAAATTCTCATAGCAACTCATTATCACTGTTCAAAGACAGCATCCTGTTCTCAGGCAAGTAGTTCATGCTGAAGGGCTGTGAGGCAAGTGGCTTCCTCTCCAAGGTCAAGGCAAAACACAAGCCATGACAACAGAGAGCTTACCTGCAGAACATGAGCAATGGGCAAATTGGTGGCAGTTGGTGAATCTAGGGGATGGGTATAGAGGAGTTAACTTTACTCTTCCCAAGTAGGTTTGAATATTTTTCAAATTAAGAAGAAAAAACAATTAGATTTCATTTCCAAGAAATGGGCACTGGTACACAGAAATCCATACAATAAGGAGTCATTACTGTGCACATGGAATGAGAATTTTATCTTAATAGCTATTTTTATTTTCACCCAGATGTTTCAACACTGCTCTGCAAGGGGTCCAGAGCTTGGCCCTGTGTTGGGTAGGATAAAGACTGCCCCTGACCAGTTACCAGGGGACCTTGAGTACTCATCTTCTGAGTCCAGCTCCTGGCAGGGTGCTGGCACACTGAGATACTTACTACAGGCCTGCATGATGAGCACATGAAGCAGACAGACACAAAGTGCGGCCAAGTTCTGTGGGGGCCACCTAGAGGTCCAGGCCCTGGCAGTGGGATGGGGATTCTGGGAGGGATGGAGTCCCCGCAACATCAACTTCTGAGCTCTAGGCTGTTTGTTATTTAGAGATAGCAAGAGATCTGGCACAGGGCACTGGGTATGTGGGCTTGGGCAAGGAGCAGACACTGAGCCCCATTAACACCTGCTGGTCTGAGCCACCAAGACACCTGTGTTAAGAACAGTAATCAGGTTAGGAGAACATGATTGGATAATTCAATTGCTGTCCTTGGGGGATTGCTGTTTAATTAACGGACACTGAAGGCAGAAGTAGGTAGTGGAGGGAAGCAGGTCTGATCAGCTAGCAGCTAGCAGGACTGGGATACCCTTGCAAAGTAGGAGCCCTGAGCTCTGCCCTACTTCCACCTGAGGGGCAGGAGCGGAGCATGTGACACCAGCTGGACGAAACACCATATCTGAAGGAAACCCTGTTCGCTTGATCCACTTGAACACACTTCTGACCTTCAAATCAAAAGGCTTCAAACAATTCGTGTCCCACAGTGAGCCTGTGACACCAGGAAGTTCCTTGGCTTGTCTCTGTTTCCTCTCCAAGATCACAGATGAGAGGCGAACTCATTCCATAGGGTGAGAGACTCATTCTAGGAGCGTGCTCTCGCACACGCCTCGAGTACAGCTGAGCATGAGGGGTCGAGGAGAGCTGCCTTTTATTTGGCTCTAACCTGAATACATTGTTTTTACAGTGTCCCAGAAAATGCCTGTTGAATTTAAAGTTTTATTTTTAAAAAGTACCAATTCACATGTCTTGGACCCAACAAAAAATCTTTTTGGCAAATGCTAATATCCATACATTTTTTTCTTCTTTTTTTCTTAATCTCTTCCTTTCTTTTTTCTCTCTCTCTCTCTCTCTCTCTCTCTCTCTCTCTCTCTCTCTCTCTTTCTTTTTCCTGTCTCTCTCTCTCTCTTTCTTTCTTTCTCTCTTTCTTCCTTTCTCTCTCTCTCCTTCTCCCTCTTTCTCTCTCTCTCTCCCCCTCTCTTACTTTTTTGTTTTTTCAAGACAGGGTTTCTCTGTGTAGTCCTGGCTGGAACTCACTCTATAGACCAGGCTGGTCTTGAACTCAGAAATCTGCCTGCCTCTGCCTTCCAAGTGCTAGGATTAAAGGCATGCCCCACCACTGCCTGGAATATCCATATATCTTTTGTGAATATAAACTAAACAAACAACTCCCCTCACCCCCACTCCCACCCCCAAACAAATTAGCTGTCCTGGGCATTTGCAGAGATGGTTGGAGGGCCACTTATGTTTAGGGGCAACTAGGCCAGTTAATCGTGAACTAGCCCTTATGGTGCATCTACTGTATGAGAGGACTCATGCTCAGCATCAGTGAGAAAGCTGGCTTCTCTCTTCATGGGTGTTTCAGGTGGGCCAGGATGGCCATTGTCCTTCCAAGGATCTGGGAGCAGGTGTCACTTCCCAAGATTCAGATGTCACCAGGACAAGAAACAGGGAGTGTGCAAAGGGGGGTAATGTTTGGTCCCCCAAACAGTAAAACAGAGTCATTCTGGGGCCCACCCCTTCTCCCTGGCGGTGCTGAGGAAGGAACCTGAGAGTAAATGTCACAGCTCCTAGCAGCCCCAGCTCAGGCCTGGCAGTGTAATTGGCGATTTCCCAGATTGCAGCAGTGTTCTCAGCTGGTGCTGCCACCAGGCGCCTGGCCCTGCAGGCTCTGCGCTCTGCCTCCCCTCTGAATGGTGTCCTTTCAGCCCCCTCATGGAAGCAGCTCCTTTGTGGCATCTGTATTCTCTCTCAGCTGCCATCATACTAGGAAAGCTGAGCCCTCTCCCCCAGGGTTCCACATTGTCCTGATCTTCCCAGAAACTGCTGAGGTGCTGGGCTACAAAACAACCGGTCAAAATCTGCCTGCTTCAAGGCTGGCATGGGAGGGAACGATGCTTTCTGAGCTGCCTGACACTTGTGTGCCAGGAAACAATGATCACGGTTCATGAACAAGCTAGCTGCAGGAACTGGGGCCTGCTGCCCCTGAAGGTACAGTTTTGGGGAGGAGCCAGGCTTTAGGAGAGAGTTTAAAAGAACAGGATGAAACTATGGTGTAGCAAAGTACAGAACTAAACAGCCAGTGTGTGCGCATGGAGTGTTCTTAAGGGTCATTAACATTGACAGTGTGACTCTCGACTGGACGAAGGGTGACACTCTCATTCATCATTTTTAATGGCAGCTCTGGTTCCATTTTCACGTGGCATTTCGTATCAACAAGTCTCCCAGGGGTACTTTGCTTCTGGGAATAGTAAGTAGAGGTGGCTGTTCCCATCTGCCCGAGGAAGGCCACTCTGGCCTGCCACTGCTCCCAAGTCTGCAAACCCAAGACTGGCACTACAATCAGAAATGGCTGAGACTACATTCACACAGTCACTCAAGGAACATTTAAAAGTGCCTACTGTGGGCCAGGGAGATGGCTCAGTTGGTCATGTGCTTATCCTGTGAGTATGAGGACCCAAGTTTGATCCTCAGAATCCCCCAAACAAACAAACAAACAAACACAAATAACAACAAGCACAACCCAACCTCTGGGTTACTGGGCTGTAAAAGAGTACTGGCTGATTTTCAGAGTCTAATCCCAGTCCCCATGCTGACAACCATCAGAAACTCTAGTTCCCTGAGGAATTCTGGACTTCATGTATATGATGCACAAACATACAAACTAACTACCCATACACATAAGCTAAATAAATCTTTTCCACACTTGTAATTATACTTGTAAACTCTGCATGGGGGCAGAGAGGAAGCAGGAGGAACCCTGGGGCTCACTGACCAGGGTGTGTAACTTAATCCACAAGCTCCAGGCTCTGTGAGCCTGTCTCAAAAAACAAGGTAGGATGTGCCTAAAGAAGATATCCAAAGTTGACATCTATCAGACTCCCTGTCTCCGTCTCCGTCCCTCCCCCTTCCTCCCCACCCCCCCATCCCCGACTACTATGCCATCAGTACTGATCAGGCCTGGAGGCATAGATGTTCAGAGCAGCCCAGTCCATCTCATCAAGGACGACTGCTAACAGATCCTGCCATAGCCCCTTAGAGCAGCGAAAACAGCCTAAGCAAGGTTTCCCGGAAGAGCAGGCATGGCACTGGACCCTGAGGTGTGAGTAAGTGTCCATCTAAGTTAATAAGGGGGATCAAATTAAGGATAGATTAGTATGTGCCCAGAGACATGAAGAGAGAAAGAGGGCAGCTTTGAAAGCAACACACCTGGTTATAGTGCCCATCAAAGACAGTCATGGTGCACATTGATCCTACAGCAGTCCAAAACGTGAGACAATACCCAAGTGTCTGTTAGCAGGAAACGGATAAAGGAGGTGTGGGGTGGCCATACAATGGACTTCAGCTACAGAAAGGAATGGAGTCTGTGGTGACTGGACTTAATTGCCAACTTGATTGGATTTAGACTCTTCTAGCAGAGTGATGAGGCCCTCTCTGGGTGTGTCAGTGAGGGATCTCAGAGAGGGTAATCAGAGGATAAGATTTATCGTGAATATGTATGTGGCACCAGCTCATGGGTCATGCGTCTGGATGAAATAGGGAGAAAAGAGGAGAATATCACCAGTTTATTCTTCGTCACACATGGGTCCAAGTAACTATGGCCCAGCCAGAAACCTTGAGCGAGGTCCCGAGGACCCAGCTATACCACTCCTGGGTGAGCATATACCCAGAAGATACTCTAACATATAACAAGGACACATGCTCAACTATGTTCATCACATCCATATTTATAGTAGCCAGAATCTGGAAAGAACCCAGATGTCCTTCAACAGAGGAATGGATATAGAAAATGTGGTACATTTATACAATGGAGTACTACTTGCTATAAAAAACAAAGACTTCATGAAATTCACAGACAAATGGATGGAACTTGAAAATATCATCCTGAGTAAGATAACCCAATCACAAAAGAACACACATGATATGCACTCACTGATAAGTGGATATTAGCCCCAAAGCTTAGAATATCCAAGATACAATTCAGACCATATGAAGCTCAAGAAGAAGGAAGACCCAAACATGGATGCTTCAGTGCTTTTTAGAAGGGGGAAAATACTCATAGGAGGAAATATGGAGACAATGTATGGAGCAGAGACTGAAGGAAAGGCCATCCAGAGACTGCCCTACCTGGGGATCCATCCCATATACAGTCGTCAAATCCGAATGCTATTGAGGATGCCAGCAAGTGCTTGCTGACAGGAGCCTGATATGTCTGTCTCCTGAGAGGCTCTGCCAGAGCCTGACAAATACAGAGGCGAATGCTCAAAGTCAACCATTGGACTGAGCTCAGGGTCCCAGATGGAGGAGTTGGAGAAAAGACTGAAGGAGCTGAGAGGGTTTGCAGCCCTGTGGGGGGAGTAACAGTGTCAACAGGCCAGACCCTCCAGAGCTCCCAAGGACTGGACAACCAACCAAAGAATACACAAGGAGAGACCATGATGCTGGCCACATATGTCACAGAGGATGGCCATCAGTGGGAGGAGCGGCCCTTGATCCTGTGGGGGTTCAATGCTCCAGTGTAGGGGAATGCCAGGGTGGGAAGGTGGGTGGGGGCGCACCCTCAGAGAGACAGAGAGAGGGGAGATGGGATAGGGGGTTTCCAGAGGGGAGACCTGGAAAGAAGGTAACATTTGAAATGTAAGTAAAGAAAATATCCAATAAAAGAAAAAAAAAAAGAACTCTTCCCTTTAAGGTGTTCTCAGGCATTTTAGCTACAGAGACATAAAAGCACCTCATGCAAGAACACTGATGTGGTAACTACACAGAGGGACACGAGGTCTTGGTGCTAAGTGTGAGAAGCCAGACCAAAGGACACTGACCAAAGGACACTGTGTTGTCCTCCTCATGTGCAACACCCAGGACAGGCAACTCTACAGACAGAAGTGAAAAGACAGCGAGTGAGCAAATGGGGAGGGGCTGAACACCAAGGGTCATGGGAGTCCTACCTTGGGGTGGTGATGAAGATTTGGAACTAAATTCCCAGTTGGTACATCAGGATGTGCCAATGCTGTGGCCACTTTCCGATGGTTAGTTATATGTGAATTTCACCTAAAACCTGAAACGAGCAAAAGGGTGGGGAGAGAAAGCAAAAGAGGACAGGCAAGAATCCCCTGGTCACATGACCCGCAGGTTGTGTCCTTTGGGTGTCCCTTGCACATTCCCAGCTTTTGTCACCTGCCCCAGTCTTCCCGGTCATGACTTTGACACTGACACCAGCCATGTTCTCAGATCTCCTTGGAGTCTGAGTGTTCTGCACAGTGGCTATGAGGCAAATTCTGTGGAATGGAGGTCCCAGCGGGTTTGTCCCTGTGCCCTCCCATTAACTTTATGGCCACCTCACACAGAAGGGGAACTTTGAAGTGTTAAGTCATCGTACGGTGCACAGACCCAGGGCCTGTAGTTCAGTCCCAATGCCACAGAGCCCTTACTTGCCACCTTGATGTTCTAAGGTTCCATAAATTATAAAATAGGAAAAATGTTTTGTTTAAAAACAAAACAAAACAAAACAAATCTCTTTTTCCAGGCTGGTGATACAGCTTAGCTGGTGAAGGTACTTGGTGCCAAACTGGAGCACTGAACTCTCAGGTGCCTATACGGTGGAAGGACAGAACTGAGTCCTGGAAGTTATTCTCTGACCCCACACGTCCTGTGGCATGTGCATCATGTGCCCTTCCCCCAACATTAGAATGTAAAACCTAAATTAAAATTCCTTTCCCTCTTCTGGCTCTGGCCCATGAGCTGTGTCTCTATGACACGTCCCTTCTGCCTCTGAAGCCCGGACAGCTCCCCTCCGGGCCCATCACAAAATCATCCACAGTGAGCGAGCCAGGGAGCCAGGAGAAACTGGCCACGGGCAGCTGGGGGACTGAGGGGCTTGCATTGTTTATGGCCTGTCACCATGTTCTTCTTGTAGACGCTCAGTCCATCCCTTGGTTGATCGTGTTCCTTTCTAGGCTGCCTTCCAAGGCAGTCCTGGGGCCAGTATGACATTGGAAGTGACTGGCTTGACTGCTTTATTGATGGCCTGAGGAGAGGGCTGTTAGAATGTGTGGACTTAGGCCAGCTGTCATCTAACTGGATGTGGCTCAGCCACCAAAGATGTCACACAACCCAGCACAAGCATGTTCTCCTCCCGGCTTCCCCATGGGGCCTGTGAGTACCTCTTGAAGTCATCTTCTTTGGGAGAAGGGCCACAGAAAATGTCACGTACCAGTTTACCATGGACTGTTTGTGAGAGTGAAGGCACTTGTCAGGACACAGGGTGTAGATATGCTGCACCCAACACCATGGAATGGCACTAAGGGACTCCAACCAAAGTAGACATCAGATCATGTAGGTTTTTGAAAAATACTGACTCATTTGCCAGCTCCCTCCTGGACCTATCTCAGACAAGACTGTTTAGTCCTGTGCCTGTATAACTCATCGGAGGATAATCGAAGGGCTTCAGGCCTCACACTGATCTGAAACATAGATACTAAAAACGGGAGGGTGAAATGACATTTTTATTGACTTGATTGTAAAGGAAGCCAGAGGACCCAGGGCAGACAGCCAACCCTGTGCTACCACATTGACGCAGGCTAGAGTCCATAGCAACAGCAGATCAGAAAACTGCTGCCCAGGGATGAGGAAACCCAGAAAGAAGGAGGGGGGCTCAGCCCTGAGGGGAGGCTTTGTGGGGTTTCTTTGGTAACAAAAGGAGGAAGCCTCTGGGGCTACAGCAAGTCACCCACACAAGGACACAGGCAGGTCACCCACACAAGGACACAGGCAGGTCACCCAGAGAGGTGGTGGTCATGCTTTATAACAAGGGCTGAGACTCAGCCAGACTCCGGACAGGGTAGTTACTAAACAGCTCACTGGGAGCCTCTCTGCAGCTTGCTCTCTGACACTTGCTGTGAGAGGCAGAGGCTCAGAGAGCCCCCCCCCACCCCACACACACACAAAGAGCAGTGGCTTTGTTTCCCAGTTCCCTCTCCCTCAGAGGAAAGTGGTGACTCTTGGCCTGCTCTGAGTTGAGAGGCACAGCCGAAGCAGAGATGGCCCAGAACAATGGAAGCTGGAGGAACCTAGGCTGACAATCTTAGAAGCAGCCCATTAAGGCCCCAAGATGATCGATACTCAGACGACTCGGGGAGGTTTAAAAGCCTCTGGATAAAGCCCTCTCCCATCAACAGGGCCAAGTGGCAGCAAGGCTGCTTGCTTGGACCCTGCTCTGAGAACCAGAGCCTCTTTGGCAGGGAAGGGAACAGTGATGGGTGGGGAAGCAGGGAGGGAAGGTACCAGGCTACAGAGTTGGCTGAGGTGCCAGGTCAGACAACCTGGGGACCCAGGGACCCCCTGACAGGCCATGGGAGCCCATGTGACCATCTTCAGTCCTGCAGTCTTTGTCAGGATCCTGTTCTCCACTTCACAGATCCATTACTAAGGCTGGTGAGGGGAAAGGGTTTGTCTGAGGTCAGGTGACTACAGGGCTCTGCTTCAGCCTCTGTTACGGACAGCTTTCTCTCTTGAGGCTTAGGAACATGATGCCGATCTCTTTTCTTTGTCATCTTGAAGATACCAGACGGCAAAACATCTATAATTAACTTGTTAAAACCTGATTCAGCCTGGCATGGTGAGACACACCTGGGATCCTAGCATTCAGGAAGCTGAGGCAGGAGGATGGCAGTTCCAGCCCAAGTAGCTGGAGATGTAGCTCAGTGGGTAGAGTGTGTGTCTAGGAGGCAGGAAGGCATGGGTTCAATCCCCAGCACGGCAGAAACCAGACGTGGTGGTGCACTCTTATAATCTTAGCACTTGGGAGATAGAGACAGTGGGATGAGGAGTTCAAGGTCAGTCTCAGCCATATGGAGTGGGTTTGAACCCAGCTCAGACTATAAGAGATCCCTGACTCAAAACAAACAAACCAACTCTAGTGAGCCTGAGCTGCATAGTGAAACAGATAGGCACAGGCTGCTAGCACAGGCTTACCCACCCACATACCTGTAGTCTGAAGGAATGTGACGAGATGTAGTAAAGGCAATGAGATTGATCCCTCAAAACAGCACTGAGCTGCCACATCTGCCATTGGCTTTTGAGGCAAGGAACTGAAGATTTAGGAATTCTGTGAGCTGCCTGAGTTCGTCCCATTTAAGGTTAAATCCCACCCCTCTGACTCTGAAACTCCAGAAGCCCCTAGATGCTGTCTGGAGGCCATTCTTGGAGGTCAGGAGCACAAGGATTAGGCATAGAGGAGGGCCAGGGAGGGCCGCCACTTTCGGATTCCCCCTCAAGGACCCTGGGCTTGCCATGTCACTCTGTCATATCTCATCACTCTCACTGTTCCGATGATGTGGGCACAGCTCAGCCTGGATAGGCTCCTGAGTTAGTAGAAGTGGGGAGGTGCCCCTCACAACACCACAGAGCTACATGCAGAAGCCCAGTCAGGGCCAAGTCCTAGGGCCATAATGTGGATGGCCAAAAGTGTGGCTGGCTATCAAAGCCTCCAGTTCTTAGGATATATGAGCACAAAGATCAGTGGGACCAATGATGTCAACCTGGTTACATCACTGGCTTGACAAAATACTTTCCAAGAACAACTGGTGTTGTGTGTGGGGGTAGGGGGGAGGGATGGGGCTTGTTCTGTCTCAGAGTTTCAAGTACAGACTACTATGATGGTGAAGTCCTGGAAGCACGCATGTGGACAACTAGTTACATTTTGCTACATTATGTTACACTGTGTCTGTCCACTGTCAGGAAGCAGAGTGAAATGAAAGCTTTGTGTGTTTGCAGCCTGGGCCTCCAGCCCATGGGATGAGGCCACTTGCCTTTACAGTGGCTATATAGGGAGCTCACTAGTAGACATGCACAGATGTTTATCTTCTAGCTAATTCTAGGATCTGTCAAGCTGACCATCAAGACTAGCAGTGACAACATTTGACCTAAGGTGGAGATAGGGCATGTGGACAGAGGCCTCAACCTGCAGCCTGTACACTGCTCATACATGTGCAGAGGAACAAGCTGTTCATCTGTGGGCAAAATCAGAAGGGGTACATACATGGATGCCACAGGCTTGCTGAGAACAGGTGTCACTGCACAGGATACCAGGCTGCGCTGTGTGCTGTTGCTGCGATCAGCCAACAGCTGGCTGTGGAGGTGCATTCCCCGTAATCTTGCACTGGGTGGAACAATGAGGCAGGAGGATTACTACAAGTTAGAAACCAGTCTGGTTCTAACACACACAATGAGAGCGAGAGAAAGAGAGAGAACGTTTTACAATTGCTCTCTGGGAAGATAACACAAAAACAAGAAATCCCTGATTTGTACATAGGACATTTCCTGGTGTAAATATCCCTGCCAAGGCTGACTCTACTCGCCAGCATGATGTCACAAGATGTGGGGCTGTCCTCATTCCTGTCATGCTGACTCCAGGGGTGCAAATATCCTCACAAGCTCAGGGAGAGCCAGAGTGCAGTAAAATAATTAGGGAGGCGTGTGTCTTGAGTAGTAATCACCTTTGATTTTAGTATAATTTGTTTAATTATAGGTTCACGTAGTTTAATTTTTAATAAGAGCTAATCTTTAATAGCTCTATTAAGGATCTCTGGAGAGACAGAAGTGCGTGCATATGTGTGTGTTCCTTTTCTCGTTGCTGTGATCAAACACCCAACAAAAAGCAACTTAAAAGAGGAAGGGTTTAGAGGGTATGGTCCACCATGGCCAGAAGGCATGGCAGCAGGAGCAGAATGTGGTTGGTCTCATTGCTTCAGACTCAGGTGTGGCTGCCTATCAAAACTCAAGCCCTGCCCACTTACATGCCTCATCAGCTACCAGGGCATTCATCCAAACTCCAGTTAAGGGGTTATCTCAGATTAATCACCCAAATAATTACCTCTCTACATATGGTTTTTCATTAGGATAGGGTCTCATGCAGCCTCGAACTCACTGTAGCCAAGGACGGCCCTGAGCTTCTAACCCTCCAGCCTCTGCCTCTGGAGTGCAGGGATGTATCACTGTGCCAAGTTTATGCGATGCTGGCAATGGAACCCAGGGCTTTCGTGTTTATTAGGCAAATACTCTACCAACTGAGCTCCAGCTTCAGGCCATATCTGGATATTCTTTAATAAAAAATAATATTTAATTCTCCGGCTTTACATCTGAGCAACACATTTCTTTTCAGAAGAGCAGCTCAAGTTAAAGGCTCAGGTTTCTCTGGAGCAAACATGTTCAATGCACCAGTCCAGGACAAGCACAGACTGCTTTGGGAAGCAGGCACTGCCACGCAGCAAGCAGATAGCAGGCATTGGTTGAGGATGGCTGAGTCTCAGGGCAGAATCTTCCTATACTCCCATCTCCATGAGCAACTTGGAATGAAACATCTACCGACACAACTCCCTCACCACACCTCCACTCTAAACTACCCAGGCCACCTTGGTTCACGGCATCTTCTGCTCCTTAGCCTATGTTTAAGTGGGTACCCCAAGATGACTGTTCTGAGTAACTGTGTGGGGCTGGCAGGGCTCAGCTGGGTGGTTTTTAGTGTCTGGACAATACCGAACACTGATGGCAGAGCAGAGTCCTACCTCTGCGGCAAGGCTTCCCAAGGTGCCTTGCAGGTGAGCTTTGTATGACATTTGACCACTGCTCATAAAATCCTACTTCCGGGATGCATGAGGGAGCACTTGTCTTTAACCCCAGAGTTTGGGAGACAGAGGCAGGCAGATCTCTGTGAGTTCAAGGCCAACCTGGTCTACATAGTTCCAGGGCAGCAGGGCTACATAGTGAGATGCTGTCTTGAAAGTAAAAAAAAAAAAAAGAAAAAAGAAGAGAAGGAAAGAAACAAAGAAAGAAAGGAAAAGAAAAGACAAGAAGAGAAAGGAAAGGAAAGGAAAAGAAAGAAAGAAAAGATCAGATAAGACAAGAAAGGAAATGAAGGAATGGAAAAGAGAGAAACCTGTTTCTTTTTGGCCTGTGACTGCAAGGCAGCCATGCTGCCATTCTTTTTGTGACACCTGGAGACCCTTCTCTAGTGTTTTCCTAGCCATGATCCCTCTCCTCATTCAACCCCTGATTCTTTTCCTTTCCTCCTCTCCTCTTCATTTGCAACTTTCTTGGCCTGGCTCCCAAACTGAGCTACATCCTTCCAGTCTATCTGAGCCTCCCCATCTGGCTCCAAACAGAGCCACAGGCCTTCTTTGTCTCACCTTTGCTCATGTTTGGAATCCCCAGGGTGCATCTCAGTGCAGGACATAACATAGCTAATAGTTGTAGAGCTGTATTGAAAGGAGGAAGAAAGAGCTGTAGGAGGCAGCATCCACAGTCCTGGCTGGCCACTGCCCTCCCTGGTTACTCATCTTCCAGGAGGAACAGACAGGAGACTGGAGAAAAGGCATTGCCAGCGCCGAGCCCTATACATACTTTATAACGCAGGATGCACACTAGTCAGCGGAATTCTGATCCAAGGGGGAGTGGAATCCATTGTCAAAGGAAAGGATATCTGCTAAGTGCAGGACAGAAGATTCTAGAAGGGCCTAGGGAGCTCCAGACACATGAGCAAACAGAAAAAAAGGGAGAGTCAGCTGTTCAGCCATATGGCTTGGCTGCCTGCTTCCCTCCCCACCCCACTTTGCTTAGAAGTTCTGAAGGTGGGCTGGAGCCCCAACCAGGTGCTGTGGGTATGGCCTCCAGTGGGCCAGAACTTACACGTGACTGGACAGTCAGAATGTCAGTCATTTCAGATCACCATGAGAATATCATGTGTGTATGCCAAGAGGCTGAGAACCTCCAAAGAGAGATGCATAGTAACCCAGGTCACGTCTTGGCCAGACAGTGGTTAAAGGGAACTGGGGTGGAAAAATTTCCCAAGCTAAAACCAGTTTCACAAGTCTGCCTTGGTGGTTGGTTTTGGGGAGCACTCCTTGGGAAAAGAGGCCAGAAAACATTTGTGTTCTCTCAAATCTCAGGCTGAGCATTTCCTGGGTCTGTTTTATGGATGTATATTTGGTCTGGGACCCTGGCAGGAGGCCCCTCTGAGTCACGACAGGACAGTCCAGCCCAGTTAGCTTTCAATCCCTAGACCTAGACCATTACCATCTTTAAAGCCTTATGCCTTAACCACCACTATAGTAGGTTTCAGGTAAAGACATGGCTTCTGCTTTTCTGGGCCAGCTTGAGGACGAGCCAGGCTGAGAGTAGAGTTGGACCAGAGGTTGATTCTGGACAAACCCTGAAGTCTTGCATTTTGTAGCTAGAAGTAGGCTAGATAGTCTCCAGCCCACAACTGCAACCTCCAATGCCCTAGTCAGTCACTGTTACTATAACCACTGTTGCTACAGGCATTAGTACAGTCACTGTTATTTCAGTTGCTCCTACCATAGCCACTGTTACTGTGCTGGCTTGCATTACAACCATCATTGCCCTAGCCACTAGATGAGTAGCATTGCTATGGTAACTGTTACTACAGCCACCGGTCGCTGTAATACAAGAGTCATTATCATTACCACAAGTGTTTTTGAGATAACTGCTCCTGTCACAGCCGTCACTGCAACCGCGTACTAAAGCCACTATGATCCCTGTTACTACAGTCATTATCTCTGGAGCTGCTAACACCTCCACAATTACTGAAAACACTCTGCTGCTATCTCTCACATCTGCTGTTACTGTAACTATGACTGCAATCACTGGACCTATCCCTATGGCTACTGTTACTATGAACAGTAGCAATAACAACAGCTTAGAAGGAAGGCTGGGATCTCCCTTCACTGGTCTCAGCCTCCCATCTGTGGGAAGAAGGAAGGAAGGGCCCCTTTCATCTCCATTGCTTCCTGGGTATCTTGGGGTGGCCAGTCAGGGCCTGGCCTGTGACAGTGACTCCCACACGGCTGTATAGGTGGTGATTTTCCCACTCCCTCCACTCTCTGCTTTCTGCTCTTTCCCTCCCTTACGTGCCTTTTGCCACACTTCATGTCTGACAGAACATAGAGTCCATGGTGCTGGATATCTGTCTCATATGGCATTCTGGTGCCCAGACCTGTGTTTGGCACCTTGCAAGTTCAATACATATCTGTGGGTACGTGGAAGCAGGAATGGCTGCTGACTGACACGCGTGCTGGCGTCCGTGCTGTCTAACCTCCACCATTTGCTCCTCTCAAAGATCATCTGTATGTTCCCCCTTTCCAGCTAAGTCAGGGATGCCCCAAAACTCATTCAAGGCCAGCTGCAGCAATGGTAACAGAAGTGACCTATCCCATTTATAAGAACTTTCCCAGAATAAACGTCCCTAAATATCTCAGTGATTGACAGGCAATCAGACGCATTTGAGAGACAAACTAAGTGATCTCCAGCTCTCCTTCCTTGTCCCAGGCTGGAAGCCAGGCCTTCACTTACATTAACTATCTCACAAAGCTGCGGTTACCATGTACACTGGTGTATAGACAAACTGGCCAGACACGAGGGGCCTGGGCATAGAACAGAGATGCATGTGTTTGCTTGTGCACATCACGCAAATGATGGTCAATTTTTTATGTGCAGGGTCTCAGGTCGCCCAGGCTGGCTACAAACTCAGTACACAGTCAAGGATGACCTTGCATGCTTGATCTTCCAGCCTGGCTTTTCAGAGTGCTGGGGTTACACATGTGCATCACCACACCCAGCTTTAAGGAGTACTGGAGATCGAACCCAGGACTTCATGCATTCGAGGCAAGCTCTGGACCCAAGATGGATAATCGTTGGGGGTGGAATTAAAACCAGTTTTCTCCTTCATATCACACAGAAGACAACACCAGAGCCACCTTTCATTAGGACGCCCCAGGATGGTGCACACAAAGCACCTGGAGCCACGCCTGGCCCTGGCGCAGGGTGGCTGACATTGCTCCATCTTCCTTGTCACCTACCTATAGGAAATAACACCTACAATGTATATGTCCAATGTGTTGGTTTGAACGTGACGTGTCCCACTCAGGCTCATGTGTCCAAATACTTGGCTCCCAGCTGGGTGTGCCGTCTGGGAAGGTTGCAGAACCTCTGGGCTGGGAGGCATCACTGGTGGGGGTGGGTCACTGTGGGTAGACCATTTTCCCAGATCTGCTGAGATGTACCACACTTCAATGCAAGCTCCTGCCACCACTGCTGGAGCCCCAGCTACCGACCCTTCTAAGCTGCAACAGACAATTTCTCAAGCTCAGAGTTGGAAGAGACTTTTCCTCACCTCAAGTTGCTTCTGTCCAGTAATTTGCCATAGTGAGAAGAAAAGTAAAAAATTTAAACTGTGACGTTTAGTTTTAATTGTCTGTTTGACACAACCTAGAATCATGTGGGAAGAGGGGCTTGAGGAAGGCCTGTCTAGATCAGGCCTTGTGCGTTCCTGTGAGGAATTGTCTTTATTCCCTTGGTTGATGTGGGATGACTCAGCCCACTGTGAGTGTTGTCATTCTCTGGGTTTGGGTCCTGAACTGCAGAAGGTGGGGAAAGTGAACTGAGCACATTGCATGTGTTCCTTCTTTGCTCTGCTCTGGACTTTGGCAGTGATGTTGTTAGCTGCTTCAAGATCCTGCCTTGACTGCTCCACAGTGATGGACAATAACTGGGAATTATGGGATAAAAGAAACCTTTTTCCATGTCGCTTTTTTTTTTTTTTTTTTTTTTTTTTTTTTTTGCTAGAGTGCTTCATGGAATGGCAGAAGTGAGAGTAGAAGAGCCAACCACAAGGGACTTACTGGGCATCCATTCATGGCTGACTGGGCTCTTTAACTTCTGTGCCAAAGTTTCCTCATCTATAGAATGGGGACAATACTTACTTCGTCGGTAACTCTGAAGCTTTGTTGAAATTAGGCCTCTGTTGTCCGAGTCACAGAGGCTGGCCCACTGTAACGGGTCAGTGAGGAGCAGCTATTTATTATTTTGACTATGGGCACTAATGAGACAGCCAGACGACTGCTTGTGTTGATTTCCTCTTCTCTGTGAGAATACATCTGACAGAGGCAACTTAAGGGAGGGCTATTTTGCCTCATGATTTAATTTGCCTCAAGGTTTAATTTGCCTCATGAGGGATACATTCCAGCTTGGCAGCAAGGCCGAGAGGCGAGAGCTCAAAGTCCCTCCCTGGTCACATTGGATCTGCAGTTAGGAAGCAGAGGGAGAGATGGATGCTGAGGCTCCGTTTGCTTTCTCCTTTTCACTCAGCCCCAGCCAGACTCCAGCCCACTGACCAGAGCTACTCACATCCAGATTGGGCCTCCCCATTTCAATTAACCCAATCCAGGAAGCCCCCAGGCATATACCCAGAGGTTTGCTTCTATGGCTATTCCAAATCTCATTAAGCTGACAATCAAGTCAGTTTTACAGTAGTTTTCCCACAACCTCTCCCCTTTTCTCCTTCCAGATTGACTATACTGGCCCATGTATCAGAGTTGTATGACCTAGTCTGTGGGAAGATGGATGACTTCTGTGACGGTTAATATTGTCAACTTGATTACCTAGAAGATCAACCTCCAGGCATGCCTGGGAGGGGCTGTCTAGATCAGGTAGCTGAGGTAGGAGCCCCACCTTATCTATGGGCAGCGCCATCCTGTGGACTAGGATAAACAGACAAAAGTGAGCTGAGGACCAGCATCCATTATCCCTGCTTCCTGGCTGCAGATGCCCTCACTCTCCTGCTGCCATACCTTTCTAGGAAGGGAGGAAGGACCCCTCAGGCTGTCACCCAAGCGACCCATTCCTTCCTCCTTTTAGTCCCTTTTGTTAGGTGCTTTGTCAGAGCAACAGGACAAGTGAATAGTGCAGATCCCATTTTCTTATGTGGACACAAAGGAGATATGATGCAACCCCCATTCTTGGAGACTTTAGTTGTTTTTCAATTTTGTGTGTATTGGTGATTTGCTTGCATGTGTATCTGTGTGAGGCTGTCAGATCCCCTAGAACTAGATTCATAGACAGCTGTGAGCTGCTGGGTGGGTGCTGGGATTTGAACCTGGGTCCTCTGGAAGAGCAGCTGATGCTCTTAACCACTGAGACATCTCTCCTATGGGAGACTTTACATTTAGTGTCCTGGAGTGATAACTAGCCAGTGAGTTCCTCCTAGGAACTACTATGAGGTGAGCCCCTAGTTCTTGGGCTCTCCTCCTTCCTCCATCGTCCACCATATCACCCCAGACTCAGGCCCTTGCTGTTCCTGGTCCATGAGCAGCCATACCTCAGCTCATCCCCCTGCGGCTCTGCCTACGTGTGCTGTTCCCTTCCACTCCTTTCTCCCTAACTGACATGCTTCTATTCTATTCTGTTCCAAACAAAAGGCTCAGGCCCAAAGGGGCCACATGGTCATGGCTTTGGGGTCCTAGCCAAGAATCAACAGTTGGATAGAGCCCTGAGGCTGACCTGCACCCAGAACAGGGCCCAATCAGAAAATATCTTCCTCCAGATTTAATAAGCTCCAAAATGACAACATCTCCCAAACCTTTCTAAATCATACAAATAACCAGTAAATTAGTCAGAGCTCTCCCCGGTCTTATTGAGCCATAATTCACATGCTCTCCAATCTATCCACTTCAATCGTGCTATTCAATGGCTTTTATCATATTCCCATGGTTGCTCAGCCATCAGCACAATCAATTTAGAACAATTTCATTATCCTAAAATGAAACCCCACTCCCCTCAGCTTGTCACCCTTCCCAATCACCCCCCAAGCGCCCCACCCCCTCATTACCCAGCCCTTGGCAACCATCAATCTACTTTCTGCCTCTATGGCTTTGCTTGCTCTTCACTGTTCATGGAGTCAGACTCAGGCCCTTGGGGACTGGCTGGTTTCCTTTAGCACAGAGTTTCAAGTTTATCTGTGCGGTACCGTGGTTGGCGCTCTACTCCCCTTTCAATATCCTCTCGTCCAGGTAGACACTGTGTTCTGTTTGTCCTCTCTGCTGTTGATGGACACTCGGGATGTGAACACACCTAGTGCAAGGTTTTCAAGCCTTCGTTTCTCATGGGCGGGGAATTGCAGGCACAAATGATAACTGTGCTTTCTCTTTGTGGGGAACTGCTGAACTGTCCGGCAAAGCAGCCATGCCATCCATTTTGTATCCTCACCAACAGAGCATGCAGGTACTTGTTTGTCCCAGTTGGCTTCCCATTGATGTAATAAACACCATGACCAAAAACAAGCTGGTGGGGGGGGGGGTAAAGGACTTATTTCATCTTACAAGTTACAGCCTAGCTGTAAGATTTTTTTTAAGGGAAATCAGAGCAGGAACTCAAGGTAGGAGCCGGAGGCAGAATCAGAGAGGAACACTGCTCCCTCCTGGCTTGCTCCAGGCTCACACTCAGCTATCCCATACTACCCAGACCTGGTCTGTCTGCCTAAACACAGTGTGTTCCTCAGTGGACTGGGCTCTCCTATATCAATTAACAATCAAGAAAATACCATTACTTACACACCCACAGGCTGATCTGACAGAGGCGATGCCTCAGCTGAGGAATTCCCTGATGAGACAAGTTGACAAAGATTCCATATTTCCCTGCCCCCTGGCCAATGCTTGGTTCACCATTTTGGATTTCCACCCTCCTAGGGAGCTGTGGGTGTGAGCTGGCATATTAGCATTCTCCAGCACTGACAGAATGAATACATATGAGAAGGGGGTTTACTAGACTGGTTTACAGGCTATGGTCTAGGGAGTCCAGCAATAACTGTCTCACATAGGGGAGGCTGGGGACCCAGTAGCCACTCAGTAAACAGAGCTGTAGGCCTCAGGATCCCAATTAGGTGAGGATTCCTAGAGAGCTGCTAGCATTCAGTCATCATCGGAGGCCTGAAGCTGGGTCCTGCTGTCAGGAGAGGCAGCAGGTACAGGGTAGATGAGCAAGAAAAGTCAAGCAGGCAAAGGCAATACCCCTTCTCCTGTCTCTCATCTGTGCCGGCACCGGAAAGTGCCCTGCTCACTCAGGGTGAGTCTTCCTGCTTCACATAACCTGATGAAGAAACAGGACTGCCCACAGCTAGGCTTTTAGTTGACTGCAGATCCAGTCAAGCTGACCACCAAGACTGACCATCACAATGGTACCTCAGAGTTTTCGCTTTGGATTGTTTGGTTTTGTTTTTTTGTTTTTTGTTCATTTGCTTTTTTTTTTTTTTTTTTTTGGTGGGGGGGTGTCTTGTTTGTCTCATGTAGCCCAGGCTGACTGTCTGCTGTGTATCTGAGGATGACTTTTGAACTCTGACCCTCCTGTCTCTACCCCCAGGTACTGAATGGGGTTATGAGGTTGGTTATCTCAGGGTGTAGGATGTGCCTTTCTCTGATGACTAACAATGCTCAGTATCCCACTGGTCTTACTTATTTGGGTCTCTTTCCCTCTCCCTCTCCCTCTCCCTCTCCCTCTCCCTCTCCCTCTCCCTCTCCCTCTCCCTCTCCCCCTCCCCCTCCCCCTCCCCCTCCCCCTCTCCCTCTCTCCTTTTCTTTTCTTTTTTCTGTTTTTTCTTTGTTTTGTTATGGTTTTGGTTTTGGTTTTGGTTTTGGTTTTGGTTTTCGAGACAGGGTTTCTCTGTGTAGCCCTGGCTGTCCTGGAACTCACTCTGTAGATCAGGCTGGCCTCAAACTCAGAAATCCATCTGCCTCTGCCTCCTAAATGCTGGGATTAAAGGTGTGCGCCATTACTGCCCGACTATTTGGGCCTTTCTTAAGTGAAACACACACAGCCCTCTCAGTCCAGTTACCCTGAGCACCAAACAGTGACAGTTTTCAGGCTTCTCAGGCAGTGCAAACACATGCAGAGTTCCTGAACTCCCGTCATTCCGTGTCCCCTCTGCATCATCTTGGACTGTATCTGTTCATCACAGCCTCAGACTTCTTTGATATTTTTAGTGCAAATCAAGAGGTGTTTAACTTGGATATAAATTCTTTCAAAGGAGAGCATGTATCAACATGGTAAACTGAAGATCAGCACAACTGGTTACAAATGTAAGGAGACTATAAAAGCAAACATAACAAAATCCCCCCAAATACTCAGTGCTCAGTTCTCACTGGCGCCTGCAGGTGTGGGACTCCTCCTCAGGAAGACGAGCAGGTGTGAGGAAGGCAGCAAACTCCCAACACAGTTTTCCTTGGAAGGAGGGAGGAGCTGTTCTTGGCTTGTGGCAGAGTGTCATTCATGAGTGTAGAGCTTCGTGGGGAGTTCACTTATACCCCAGAATAGCCCACGTGTCGGCAGACAGACATGGAACCCATAGACTCACAGGGGGTTGAGTGACAGATTTAAAATCTAAACCACCTAGTTTGAGTGTGACCCCCACCTTGTCCTCTGTCCAAGGAGGTGTTTCAAAGTCTGAGCCAAAGTCTTCCCTCAAGGGTCCAGGGCCAGCATCTGGGACTGGGTGACTGGCACACCTGGATTTCCTCATGCGCCGATTCCGGTCAATCAACATTTTCCTCCTACGGTGGCTCTGTGTCTCTTGCAACTTCCAGAAACTTCTGACACTCCATCAGCAAGGGCTGATAAATGGGTAGCATTAGTATTTCAATAACCTGAGGCCCCAAAGCCATTCGCCAGCAGAGACAACCTCGATCTGGACTAAATTATTAATAAGCCAACAGTGTAATTGGAGAAACGGGGATCAGCTCTCGGGGGGCTTTGGCCAGAGGAGGAGCAGGGGTCGCTTTGGAGCTTCTCAGGGACAATGGATGGGTCACCATGGCTGCTCTTATTCATGGCAGAGACAAGTCTCTGGACTAGGAAGACAGCTTAATGGGTAAAATGCCTACCTAGGTTTGGGACCCCAGAACTCAGGTAAAAAGTCAGGTGCAGAGGCTGGCACCTGTAACCCCAGCACCAGAGAGAGGGGTAGCTTGGGATTCACTGGTCAGCCAGATTAGCTAAAATGGTGAACTTAGGGTTCAGTGAGAGACCCTGTCTCATTAAATTAAATTTAAAATGAAGTGAATGGAGTAGTGAGCTGGCTCTGCTGGTAAGGAAAGGCCCTTGCTACTAAGCCCTAGGGTCTAGGTTCTGTCTCCAGGACACACCCTGTGGAGCAAAGTACCAACTCTCACAGGTTGCCAGCACACACATAGAAAACCAGTAAATAAAATGTAATTAAACAAATACATATACACTCATGCACACACATATATACACACACAGGTACACACACATGCACACACACACACACATGCACACATATGCACACATATGCACAAACACATACAAATAACTGCACATATAATATATAAAAAGAGCCAGGCGTGGTGGCACACGCCTTTAATCCCAGCACTCGGGAGGCAGAGGCAGGTGGATTTCTGAGTTCAAGACCAGCCTGGTCTACAAAGTGAGTTCCAGGACAGCCAGGGCTATACAGAGAAACCATGTCTAGAAAAAAAAATTATATATATATATATAGGCTGAGTGCAGTGCACAACCCTTTAATTCCAGCACTTAGGAGGCAGAAGCAGGCAGATCTTTGTGAGTTCAAGGCCAGCCTGGTCATATAGGGAGTTCCAGGACAGCCAGAACTGCATAGTGAAACCCTGTCTCAAAACAAAACAAAGAAACAAACAAACAAAAACAAACAAACAACTAAAAAAGAAGGCATGGCTACTACCTTTCAATACTAGGGGTCAGGAGCAGCAGCAGTAAGGGTGTTCCTAGTTGGAAATAGAGTCAAGCTGGCTTTGAGAAGACACAGCAGTAACGGGGGATGGGCTCGTACTGCTAGTAGGGTGTATTTCGGGGGCTCTTGGAAAGACGGTGAAATATGAGGCTTGCTGATTGAAAAGAAGGTATCGATTGCTAGCGATCGATAGTGAAGAGCTCTGAGGGAGGCGCTGGCTCCCAAGGCTTCCCCCTCTCTTTCTCTCCTCCCTACCAGGATGGAGAGCTCTGTCCAAACAGGTAACTGGGAATGAAACAAGAAGCCACTTTCTTGCACGGGCCTCAGCTGTGTGTTGTCACTTGATGGATGCAGGGGGCTCTTCTCCCTCAGGAAACCTAACACTCAGCTTCCTGAAGGGAGATCTTCGTGGTGGGAGACGAGGGGCCTGCCTGGGAGGAAGTAAGGGTGACCGCTCTAAATAATGGGTTTTTAATGGAGTTGGGGAAGTATCAGTGTGTCTCTGGAAACCACATGGCAGAGAACACTGAGGGGGTGGTGTTAGAGTGAGATATGGACAGAGTTGGGGGGGTGGACAGACAAGAGGACAGTGAACCCCTACTGGATGCAGACAGCTGTCTTGTGATCTTATTTCAATAGGAACTGGAAATGAATGGATGCCCAAGAGAGCTGTGAGGATAGAAAGCCTCAATAAAAACACAGAACTGAGGTCCAAGGATGTAGCTCAGCAGATGCTGGTCTACCATGCATGAAGCCTTGGGTGGTAAGCAAATTACAGCATGCTATAGCAGTGCAGGCCCTAATCCCTGCACTTGGGAGATGGAGACAAAATGAGCATCCTTGGACCCATAGCAAGTTCCAGACTAGCATAGACTACATGAGACCTCATCTTAAGCCAAAACAGAGAGACACAACTACACCTTCAGGGATCATATGCCAGGTACGCAGAACATCACCCGTGCTATCCATGTACAGAAGAGACCCGCATGTAGATCCTGCAGCGTCCCCACCCAAAGTTTTCCCCTGGAGTCTCAAAAGCTCAAGGGCTGGGACGCAGGTATAAACACATAAACACATGCAGGCTTGGAGATGATGGCCAAATGCTTCTTCCTCCATATCTGAAAAAAAAATGTCCAAATGTTACTTCTGATGTGTGCCCACACTATTGTGCACAGCCCAAAATTCATACACCAGAGATTGGATTTTAATGTGACTGTGTCCTCTCCATTTCCCATTAAGCTCACTGACCCTGGCATGATGCTGATAGCCCCTGGCATCCCTCCTGACTGTCCCTAGTGACTGGACCAATACTTTCTTTGACTGGCCACTTTCCCGTCCAGGAACCTCGGGGAGGGCAGAGGGTCTGGGGTCCTCCTCTCTTGCCCTGCCTCTCTTTGTATTTTGCAAGAGGAGCCCTGAGGCAAAGGCAGGTGAGGAGGGGTGGGGAGCTGCTCCCCTCACCTGGATCCCCGTAGGTAAACAAACAGCACACTCAGCATGTCAGGCCCTGTGATTCCAAGGGCCCTGGAGGGCTTACCTAACCTACTTGGTATTTTGGGAAAGTTACAAAGGCTAAAGCTGAGGCTGGAAATGCAAAATGATCAGAGTATGTCACACACATCTCAGGAAGGGAGCAAGAGCTGGTCTCAAATTCGCTCTGCCAAAGCTGGGAAGCCAGCAGCAAGGAAACCTCTGAGGACTCAGCCTGTTCCCTTTTTCTGCTTAGTTGAAGGTTTTGCTATCCCCCAATCAACCTGTTACAAGACCCGATTGATTCCATAGATTTCTCCCCAATGCAAAGATCTGCTGTCAGAGAAGCAGGATAAACAGTCTGTCTGTGGTTTACAAATGGAGCTCAGCCTTGACCCTCGGCAGACTCCACTCTGTGCCAGATCCCTGGTGGAAAACCTAAGTCACTGGGCTGCATGTGTGCACAGAGCCGTCCGCCCCGGGACAGAGAACTCAGGGCAGAAAGCTAAGACTCTGGCCTCCAGTGTGTCAGGGTCCTGCAGGACCCCACCCATTCAGACTCAGTCTAAGTCACCCTTTACTAGCCTTGCCTCCCTCTCTACTGTAGGGATCCAGTGAATTTAGATGCTAAAAAGTCTTCCGCTGGGCAGGGAGAACACTGCTTCAGTTGGCACAATACTTACCTTTCAAGCCTTACCACCAGTGTACAAAAAGCATGGACTGTAGTGTGTGCTTGTGATCACACCGCTGGGGCTGGGGCTGGGGCTGGGGCTGGGGCTGGGGCTGGGGCTGGGGCTGGGGCTGGGGCTGGGGCTGGGGCTGGGGCTGGGGCTGGGGCTGGGGCTGGGGCTGGGGCTGGGGCTGGGGCTGGGGAGTGGATCTGTGCGGCCCACTAGCCAATTAGTCTAGCCTAACTGGGTGAACTCACAGAGGCCTCAGAGAGACCCTGTCCCAAATAGAGTGGACAGCATTCTCAGGAGGACACACACACACACACTTCTCAGCTACTCAAGAGGCAGGAGAATAACTTTGGCCGAGAAATTCAAGGTTAGCCATGGCAACACAACGAAATTGTATCTCAAAAACAAACAAAGAGCTTAGACAGGTTGCAGTTTCACAGACATAGACCACCTTTCCTTTAGCCTCTGATTCACCCCTCGGGGCCCTAACCACAGAGTGGGGCTCTCCTTCTCTTTTTTCAGGTCTATCCTTGTCTATCCAGTTTATCTTACTTCTTCTCTCCTTGCTCTTCCCTGCCCTCCCTTCTCTCTTTCCAGCCTCCCCAGCATAGCACACGACAGGCAACAGCTATTCTGCACCTGTGTGTGCGAGCTTGTACTAAGCGCTTACTAAGCAGGGCGGTGCTGTGTATCTATGCAAGAACAACGTGTTATTTACAGGAATCTCAAAATGGGTTTCTCTGCAGGCGGAAGGGAAACACATCTGTCAAATATGTCAGGCTCTTCTTGATGAGGCCTCTGTGTTGGGGCGAGGATCTGCCTGATACATGCTCCTCTCCAACCCCAAGGCTACACGCTTCAGGTGAGGGTATCTCTATATTCATATTTTATATGACAAAGATCTTCTGGAACAGTTTTCATTCATAATTCTATAGTCGAGGTGATTTAACAGCTCTCAACACCCAAATGACATTTACAAGACTGTATTGCAGGTAGAGACTTCCGAAGCATGTTTACCAGATATAATGTCCCTAATTAGGACCTGATTCAGGTACGCCAACTGTAAAAAGACTTCTTTTTATTTTGGCTGGGGGCTAGGGAGGGGCACTGTCTTAGTCAGCGTTTCTATTCCTGCACAAACATCATGACCAAGAAGCAAGTTGGGGAGGAAAGGGTTTAGTCAGCTTACACTTCCACATTGCTGTTCATCACTGAAAGAAGTCAGGACTGGAACTCAAGCAGGTCAGGGAGCAGGAGCTGATGCAGAAGCCATGGAGGGATGTTCTTTACTGGCTTGCTCAGCTTGCTCTCTTATAGAACCAAGATTACCAGCCCAGAGAGGGTCCCACCCACAAGGGGCTTTTTCCCCTTGATCACTAATTGAGAAAATGCCTTACAGTTGGATCTCATGGAGGCATTTCCTCAACTGAAGCTCCTTTCTCTGTGATAACTCCAGCTGTGTCAAGTTGACACAAAACTAGTCAGTACAGGCACAGTCCGGCAAATTGTTAAACAAAGGCCAGAAGCTACACATCATTGGGAATGAGGGAAAGGGTGTGGAGTTGAGTGGATAGGAAGCAGGGGTTGGGTGGGGGGTAGGGGGTTGGGGAGGGTAAGATATGAGAGGGGAAGGGGTTGAATATGGTTAAAACACATTGTATGAGATTCTAAAAGAATTTATATAAACATTACTTTAAAAGATGAAAGACTTGAATTGGTCAGAGGTGCATTTTGAAGCAGGCGAGGTAACCCAGTGCTTTATAAAGGTGCCAAGCCTGGCACTCTGAGTTTGATTCCTGGGATCTACATGGTAGGAGAAGAGAACTGACTCCTGCAGGCTGTCCTCTGACCTCTATATGTGTGCTCACACATGCACATACAGACACTAAATAAGTAAAAAAATGTAACAAAAAGTTTAAAAGAATGTTATCAAAAGGGAGGGAAGAAAGAAGGATGTATTGGATAAGAGCAGCAAATGTTGTAAATGAGCCTGCTGAGTAAGCAGTGCCTGCAGACACCATGACACAGAGCGAGTTTTAAAGCATGCTTATGGGAGCTGGAAAGATGGCTCATGGTCAGACCATGTGGTACTATTTCAGAAGACATGAGTTCAGTTCTCAGTATCTCAATATCTGCCTGAGGAGGCTTACAACCTCCAGTAACTCCTACTTCAGAAGACATGATGCCCTCTTCTGGCCTCTGAGGGCATCTGCACACACACACACACACACACACACACACACACACACACACACACAGCAGAGAGAGAGAGAGAGAGAAAGAGAGAGAGAGAGAGAGAGAGAGAGAGAGAGACCCACACAGGATGTGTGCATGTTGAACACATAGTTCAAAGTAAAACAAAACAAAACAAAATAAAACAAAACTATGCTTGAATATTTTAGTGTGGCCTGCCTCTGATTTTGTTCTGCTTTACATAGAATCTGAGTTTTCTCCTGTTCTTTGTGCCTCCAATTCTGTGGGCAAGAACACCCCTTTGGCTAAGTGGGACTGTGAAGTTCTTGAGAACATGGGCCTTAGCTGTGCTTTGCATGCAATCTCTAAGAGTTCGTGTGGGGTAGGGCTGAGGTGGTGGGATCCCCAAGAGGAGGGGTGTAGTGGGAGGTCATTAAGTCACTGGGGACATTATTCTGAGAATGGATGAAGGGAGGTCTCTGAGGACCCCAGCTCACCACAGGAAGCTGCTACAAAGGAGTGAGTCTGATTCTTTTTTTTCTTTTCTTTTCTTTTTTTATTTTTTTGAGACAGGGTTTCTCTGTGTATCCCTGGCTGTCCTGGAACTCACTCTGTAGACCAGGCTGGCCTCGAACTCAGAAAGCTGCCTGCCTCTGCCTCCCAAGTGCTGGGATTAAAGGTGTGCGCCACCACCGCCGGGTGAGTCTGACTCTTGATTTGCTTGTTCACTTGCCGACTTCCTGTCTCACTGAGTGATCTCCTTATACATATTGCCACCATGACGTCTTTGCCATGGATTGTCCACCACAGGCCACATCAATGCAGCTGCCACCAGATGATCTTACAGTCCTTAAGGCTGCTGGCTAACTATAACAACCCCCATCTCTTTCTTGCTCTCAGTACCTTGAGTGTTTAGTTACAACAGAAAATGAGCTAACACAACCGTGTTTTCCACTTTGACACGTCCTCCCAGAAAAAGAGGAAGACTGCATGCATAGATATTTAACGCATGCCCTTGATTGATCAACCAAGGAATACAGAGATATTCAAGGAAACTCAGCTGGTGTCCTGGAGACCATGAACTGCCCGTTTCTACAGAAAGTAAACAAGTCACCTAAGCTTGTTCCCTCTTCTGCTGAGTCCACAGATACGGGAGGAAGGGTGGAGAGTGATAAGATTAGGTTTTATTAAAACATTTGCCATAATGTATTACACAACTTTCCTTGCAAAATGAATTCACCCCAGGATGAAAAAGAATTTCCTTGGTAAATGCAGTAAACACAAATGTGTGAGCACATGTGCATGCACGCGCATGTACACACACACACACACACACACACACACACACACACACGACAGGTGACAGAGCAAAGCCCCGCTGAAGTGGTGTGCAGCCAGTGTTTGCTCATCTCCCATTTAACATCTTTAATAATGATCAGTAAGATGGAGTCTACAGCACACTAATGACATTTGCATATGATTCTTAATTGGAAGGTGTTGCTGTCACCAAGAAGGCAGAAGAGCAAAGCAGACGCCTCAAAGGGGGCTAAAGACATTGATGGAAAAATAACAAAATAAGATTTGGCTCACAGGGAGAAAGACAAATTCAATTGGGAAGAAAGTCTAAAACAGGATATTCCCCAGAGAGAGAGAGAGAGAGAGAGAGAGAGAGAGAGAGAGAGAGAGAGAGAGCAATGAAGAAATAATGCTGTAAGCGGCTTGGGCACAGTGAGCTTAGCTAGAGGTTCCATGGAAAATGGCCAAGCTCCTGGAGAGGTAAGCATTCCCATGGTGGGAGCCCACCTCAACCTCTGCCATTCTAGAATACCTCAGAGGCACCATACTGGGCAGCCTAGGTCTCTGGAGCCTTGGACTTCTTGCCTGGAAAAATGAGGAAAAATACCTGGGAATTCCTTTTCAAAGTCATCCTGACCTCTTGGAAGATGGATGCCTAGTTCCCAGAATCTTTATCCCCAGGGAGGGCAGCAGAGCCAGGACAGGATGGCCCTTGGCAAACTCTGGGATGCAGGCCAGTCAGGCTGACTGAAAGGCACTCTGTTTTCTGGATCCAGCAAAAGAAACAGCAGGTTTTGAAAATGGGCTCCAGAAAGCAGGAAAGCAGTGGGTCAGGCTGCAGCAGTGGGTCAGGCTGCACTCCGCCGTGAAGGGTGCATTGCTCGGCCTTGGTTGGACATGCCAGTTATGTTTGCTCTGAAGAAAACCTGGAGCATATTTTTTTGAGGCTCTTCTCTGTTGCAGGCATCTGACTGGACAGGTCCCTTGTCCCAGTATTTACACTCTTGAGGATACTTTGGTGGGTCTCCAGGGTGGCTACCTTCCTCCACAGGAATAGAGAAGATAGTGTCGCAATTAGACACTCTACTTGGAAGATACTCCTTGGATGCTTGTCTGTCCAAAAACATAGACATGGGTTAAAACAGCAACATCAGGGCTTGGATGTGGCTCAGGTGGAAGAGAACTTGCCTAGATATGTATGTGAAGCCCTAGGCGTAGGCCCTGGCACCGCATCAACTGGGCACATGTCTGTCATCCTGAGCACTCAACGGATGGAGACAAGCAATTCAAGGTCATCCTTGGCTGCATAGGGAGATCAAGGCTAGCCTGGGCTACGTGAAACCCTATCTCAAAACAAACAACAAAAATCTCTCTCCAGCAACAACAAAGAGAAGTCAGCAGGCAGGAGGCAGGCAGCCAAGATAATGGGACCAAGAACAATGATGACTGGAGCTGGGGCTGAAGGACCTGCTGGTCTGCCCTGCGACCTGAGCCCATCCCTGGGACCTGCATGAGGCTCCTGAAAGTTGTCCTCCAACCTCCATGTGTGCACCAATGCAAGTGCATACACACAATAAAGAAATAGAACGATAATTTTAAAAGAACAAGGAAGGAAGAATTTTGCCATGCACACTTGATGCCAGGTTAGTGCTTCCTTTGTGGCAAGTCCCAGAGTGATGGGCATCCAGGGTCTCAAGCCTAATTCAGTGAGAGGTCTGGCCGGCTGCTCAGTAACTTTGGGTCAGATGGTTAACTCTGAACATGTGATATGCCAATCACTGGAGCTACCAGTTTTACAAGAGAACAGTGTGTGTTCATGGAATGGCTGTTCCTGAGAGGACAGGAAACTCAGGCCTCCCCCTAACCTCCCTGAGGAAGGACCTGGGGACAGTCCTGGCTGAGGTGTAGGGAGGGGTGGCTGAAAACTAAATGCAGAAAAGGGGTTGTCCCCAGCATTTACTCTGCTTCCCTGTGACTCTGCCAGATGATCTTGGACAGACTTCTGACCTATCTGGGGTGATGGCATTGATGTCTCCTCTCATTCCCCACTTGCTAGCAGAAGACATGCGAGAATATGAAGGGTTTTTTTTTTGTTTGTTTGTTTTTTGTTTTTTGTTTTTTTTGACATGGTTTCTCTGTTTAGCCCTGACTTTCCTGAAACTCACTCTATAAACCAGATTGGCCTTGAACTCACAGAGATCCTCCTGCCTCTGCCTCCCAAGTGCTGCCATTAAAGCCAAGTGCCAGAACTGGCCAGCTCAGTTTTCCCTCTGAGGAAGTCATTTTTCAGTGTCTGTCATTCAAAACCATCTACTGTGTATCTTCTCCACTCGACGTGTGGGTACCAAGAGTCCCTGATATCTTTGTCCTGAGATGCTCAGGGACTGCTGTGCCCTTCATTCCTGGCATCAGGGCCCAGTGACTGCGTTCCTAACGAGCACTTTACTTTGTTTTCAACTTAGGAATTTGATGTTTGGTGATTTGTTGTCACTTCTGGTCACAAATATCAAGACACAAGTGGTGGACATTAAGTTTAGAAGGCACAGATTGGAAACCCAACTCTCCTGAGGACTGATGTGTGCCTGTAGACTGATGTGTGCCTGTAGACTGATGTGTGCCTGTAGATTGGTGTGTATCTATGGAGGAGGCTCTTAGTGCCTCTGAGCCTCAGTCAACTCAGTGAGTGACAGCACCCACCTCTGCACATTGTGTGTGTGTGTGTGTGTGTGTGTGTGTGTGTGTGTGTGCACATGTGGGTGGAGGTCAGAATAAATCTTTGCGCATTGTTCGTCAGGAGCTGTCAGTCTGGCAGTTTGTTGTTGTTGATACAGGGTCTCTCACTGGCCTGGAGCAGGCCTTATAGGTTAGGCTGGCTGGCTAATGGATCTTCATGTCTCTACCTCCCTGGCACTAAGATTACCAGTGTGCACCTTGTGCCTGGCTTTTTTTTTTTTTTTTTTGTATTTATTCCTCATGTGCATTCTGGATATCAATCTTGTGCCTGCCAATATTTTACTGACTAAACTGGCTTCTCAGCCCGATAGGCATTATCTTACCACTAAAACATGAAGACACATTACAGTTTGTTTAATTTTATATTCATTTCTCAAAGGCCAAACTCTTCTAAAACTTGGAGACCTTGTTGAAATCATGCCCTCTCTAGGTGTCATCTTCTCCATTTGTTGAAGAAGAATTTCCCATGAGCTCTAAGGCTTTGCTTCTCTTCAAAATCCCCCATGTCTGTGGCTGAAGCGGGACAGGTTGTGAGAATGTCTCCTGGTTGTCTTTGAGGTGTTGACACTGCATCCTGTGGAAAGGGTAGGGCAGCATTGGAAAGGGTAGGGCCTTGATCAGAGGAAGGGATGACTTCGCAGGCCTGAAGAGTGATGATGGATGGAATTTAGGAATAGTGGATGTAGACTAAATACTGAGGAAAGCTGTCTGACAGTGAGAGATGGCCCTCTTATGAATTCTCAGCATCTACAACCCAGATGTCAGAAACCCAGATGTCGGAGCTGGGGCTCTGTCTTCAGCAGGAAGCCCAGCACTTTTGATGGCTTTTGTTAGGAGCAGAGCCCTTACGAGTCTTCTGTTCACCAGTAGATAGCTAGACGTGGCTGGGTGGAGAGCTGGAACCTTAAATTTGTATCAAAATTCACGTTAGCCACTTGGCAAGGAGCTGTGTTTCCAATGTGCACCCAGCGGGGCGAGCCTTGCAAAAAACTCTCTTTCCCTCTCTTGTTTCTTTCTGTGTCTCTCTGTCCCTGTCTGTCTGTCTAGTCTGTCTGCCCTCCTCTCTGCGTGGGTGTGTGGGTGTGAATGTATGTGCATGTACTATGGCCCACATACAGAAGTCAAATAATAACTCTGTAGACACAGATTCTCTCTCTCCACCTTCACACAGGCTCTGGCAATTGAACACAGATCTCTAGACCTGTGCAGCTCCATCCACCAAGATGTCTTGCCAGGCCCCACTAACTGTCTTATTTTACCCAGGAGCTTAGGGTCTAGAGAGAAACCCTGCTAACAGGGAAACCCTTTTGTCTGGAATTGGCTTTGAAGGAAAGTGACCCAGGATAAGCTTGCCACTGGAAAGCAGATGATAGGACAGGATTAGGCAGGAAGGGTGGGGTGGTCTGGGGCAGGCCCTGACCTTTCCTTTCCGTTCAGTCTCATCTATGAAATGCAGAATAATGACTACCATGCCCCACCCCGACTGCCTACAGTCCCTTCTCTTCCTCTGTTTCCTCTTTCCCTTCCCAGTAGTTTTTTTTTTTTTTGCTTGCTTGTTTGTTTGTTTTTAAGATGTTTCTTTTGTTTTTTTAAGAAGAGGAAACTCAGAGAATGTCCGGAACACAGCTGGCAGATATCCCTGTGATTATAAGCGAGAGCAGAGGGTGTGGTCCTCCAGTCAGCAGCCTCTTACCAAGGCCTAGGAGCTGCTGATCCACACACTTTTCCAAAAGAGAGGTGAACTTCAAAGAAGCCTGAAACTCCAGCTTGGCGGGTTTAATAAGCCCCAGGATGCAAGAACTCTGAGCCCTTTTTGGTCTCAGGCCTCAGGGGTTTTTCACCATGACTAGACAACAGGTCATGCTATCAAATGGTGGGGTATTTAATGGGCAGCCCTCTCTGACCCACCTGGTCCTGGTATTAGTTACCCAGACTCTCTGGTAGAGTAGCGATCTAGAGGTGGGGTTCCCCCAACCCCGTCGCATCCCTGCCTCTTTGATGCTCCGGAAAGAGGGAGCCAAGGATCTGGGATCAGCTGTGCATGCATGCCCACAATCAATATCACAAAGACAAATCTGCTGTGGTTGACTCCAGGCTCTTCTGTCACTAAGTGACGGTGAAAAATGACCAGCGCTAGAACACATTGCGTTTTCGTCTTTAAATCTTCCTACAGAAGTGGTGTCAATATCAGAGCACTAAATAATCTCTGGATAGCAGGAAGACAAGAGAACTTTCTTTCTTCCTAGAAGATGGATGTAGCTTTTTGGGAGGTCTTAAATACTGAAGCAAGGAATTAGCTCTCTAAATGCCCCACGATGACTGGCTGACTTGCTGGTCCTCTGAGGGCGATTTGAATATCTAACTCCTCTCTTCCATCAGTGTTCTTTAAATAACAGCCCTTGGCTCTGAGGACCAGAGGCCCCTTTCCAAGCCCTAATGAGTCTATCAATCAAAGCTTTCTGTATCTTCTTTCTATGGCCAAATTCTGTGAGTCAGAAGGGGTAAGTTGAGGCAGGGGGCATTTCAAATCTTATCTAGCCAGTAATACAGGCTACTTTCATCTTTAACAAGGAGACCCAGCCAGTTTCACTTGGGCCCTTAAAGGAAAGTTACATAAGAAAGTTGCTTGTCATGGTCATCAGATGCTTTCTGGACCCCAAGAAGTATGTGACACAGGTAGACAATAGCCCTGCAGAGAAATCAGCCTTACTCTTCCAAGCCAGTTAATGATAGTCACTGCTACACACTGAGCAACAACAGTGCCAGGGTAGTGCACTGAGAGATTTGCATGCATACTCATGGGAGTCCCAGAAGCTGATCACATGACCAGCACTAGAACACGCTGTGTTTTCGTCTTTAAATCTTCCTACAGAAGTGGTGTCAATATCAGAGCACTAAATAATCTCTGGATAGCAGGAAGACAAGAGACCTTATTTTACAAAGGAGGAGACATTGCCATGGACAGAGCCAGGCAAGGACAGCACATTAGGACTGGGCTCTACCCCAGGTCTTCATGGACTTGAGAAAGCCAAACTCACTTTACCACTTCTTCTTACCTAAGCTGATCAAGGAGACTAAGAGTTCATGATCTCTGAGGATGCCCAGCCTTTATAGTCAGCTTTTCTGTGTCTACTCAATTAGGTGTATAGACTATGTCCACCCCTGTAGCTTTCTCTAGATATCTTCTGCAAGCAGGGCTCTGGGAAGGTATGGAGGGCAGGCATGGAACAAACACACTTGCCACCTACCCTCAGCCCCATGCACACACTGACTTGCAGGATGGCCATTGAACATTGAGCATCATTTCCTATCTGAAGCCAAAAATTTCAAGTTCAAGATGTATCCAGACAATCCAGACATAAGAATATCAGGAAAAATTATGTATTTGCAGACACTAAACAATGTGTTGTGTTTCCTTTTTGCTTGATGAGTGAAGAGAGGGGTTATAAATTCCTGTCCTTTCCCATTGAATTATTTAAAAAATAATTAATCAGTACTAGTGTACATGGCACTGTGGGGGGTTGATATAAAACATGCAAAGAAGAAGAAAACAAAGCCTTTGCCTTGAAAGAGTTGGTAGTTATTCCAGAGAGAGGAGATTGCTGCCCAATGAAACCGCCTAGCCAAGCAAACCAGAAGGTGGCGGCTTGAAGGCTGCAGGGTAGGAGACACAGCAATGGCGATGGAGTTTAAAGCCCTCTGGTTTAAATCAACTGTTGAAGAGTATGGTAAATATCCAACTTTGGATTAGAGGCTCCCTTAAAATGCAGTTCTATCAAGAATTAGCATCTGGTCTAGGGGGACTTCTCAGTGCTTACAATGCTTGCATTGCAAGTGTAAGGACTGAAGTTCAGATCTCAGCAATGATTTAAATGCAGAGGGATCCGCAGAGCAAGCTGGATGGTAAGATTAGATAGATCAATGAGCCCTGGGTTTGACTGAGAATCCCTGCCTCAGTGAATATGGTGGGAGAGTGGTTGAGGATGGTGTCTTTTTTTTTTTTTTTCCATTTTTTATTAGGTATTTAGCTCATTTACATTTCCAATGCTATACCAAAAGTCCCCCTTACCCACCCACCCCCACTCCCCTACCCACCCACTCCCCCCCTTTGGCCCTGGCGTTCCCCTGTACCGGGGCACACAAAGTCTGCGTGTCCAATGGGCCTCTCTTTCCAGTGATGGCCGACTAGGCCATCTTTTGATACATATGCAGCTAGAGTCAAGAGCTCAGGGGTACTGGTTAGTTCATAATGTTGTTCCACCTATAGGGTTGAAGATCCCTTTAGCTCCTTGGGTACTTTCTCTAGCTCCTCCATTGGGAGCCCTGTGATCCATCCATTAGCTGACTGTGAGCATCCACTTCTGTGTTTGCTAGGCCCCGGCATAGTCTCACAAGAGACAGCTACATCTGGGTCCTTTCGATAAAATCTTGCTAGTATATGCAATGGTGTCAGCGTTTGGATGCTGATTATGGGGTGGATCCCTGGATATGGCAGTCTCTACATGGTCCATCCTTTCATCTCAGCTCCAAACTTTGTTTCTGTAACTCCTTCCATGGGTGTTTTGTTCCCACTTCTAAGGAGGGGCATAGTGTCCACACTTCAGTCTTCATTTTTCTTGAGTTTCATGTGTTTAGGAAATTGTATCTTATATCGTGGGTATCCTAGGTTTTGGGCTAATATCCACTTATCAGTGAGTACATATTGTGTGAGTTCCTTTGTGATTGTGTTACCTCACTCAGGATGATGCTCTCCAGGTCCATCCATTTGGCTAGGAATTTCATAAATTCATTCTTTTTAATAGCTGAGTAGTACTCCATTGTGTAGATGTACCACATTTTCTGTATCCATTCCTCTGTTGAGGGGCATCTGGGTTCTTTCCAGTTTCTGGCTATTATAAATAAGGCTGCTATGAACATAGTGGAGCATGTGTCCTTCTTACCAGTTGGGGCTTCTTCTGGATATATGCCCAGGAGAGGTATTGCTGGATCCTCCGGTAGTACTATGTCCAGTTTTCTGAGGAACCGCCAGACTGATTTCCAGAGTGGTTGTACAAGCCTGCACTCCCACCAACAATGGAGGAGTGTTCCTCTTTCTCCACATCCTCGCCAGCATCTGCTGTCACCTGAATTTTTGATCTTAGCCATTCTGACTGGTGTGAGGTGGAATCTCAGGGTTGTTTTGATTTGCATTTCCCTGATGATTAAGGATGTTGAACATTTTTTCAGGTGCTTCTCTGCCATTCGGTATTCCTCAGGTGAGAATTCTTTGTTCAGTTCTGAGCCCCATTTTTTAAGGGGGTTATTTGATTTTCTGAGGTCCACCTTCTTGAGTTCTTTATATATGTTGGATATTAGTCCCCTATCTGATTTAGGATAGGTAAAGATCCTTTCCCAGTCTGTTGGTGGTCTTTTTGTCTTATAGACAGTGTCTTTTGCCTTGCAGAAACTTTGGAGTTTCATTAGGTCCCATTTGTCAATTCTCGATCTTACAGCACAAGCCATTGCTGTTCTGTTCAGGAATTTTTCCCCTGTGCCCATATCTTCAAGGCTTTTCCCCACTTTCTCCTCTATAAGTTTCAGTGTCTCTGGTTTTATGTGAAGTTCCTTGATCCACTTAGATTTGACCTTAGTACAAGGAGATAAGTATGGATCGATTCGCATTCTTCTACATGATAACAACCAGTTGTGCCAGCACCAATTGTTGAAAATGCTGTCTTTCTTCCACTGGATGGTTTTGGCTCCCTTGTCGAAGATCAAGTGACCATAGGTGTGTGGGTTCATTTCTGGGTCTTCAATTCTATTCCATTGGTCCACTTGTCTGTCTCTATACCAGTACCATGCAGTTTTTATCACAATTGCTCTGTAGTAAAGCTTTAGGTCAGGCATGGTGATTCCACCAGAGGTTCTTTTATCCTTGAGAAGAGTTTTTGCTATCCTAGGTTTTTTGTTATTCCAGATGAATTTGCAAATTGCTCCTTCTAATTCGTTGAAGAATTGAGTTGGAATTTTAATGGGGATTGCATTGAATCTGTAGATTGCTTTTGGCAAGATAGCCATTTTTACAATGTTGGTCCTGCCAATCCATGAGCATGGGATATCTTTCCATCTTCTGAGATCTTCTTTAATTTCTTTCTTCAGGGACTTGAAGTTTTTATCATACAGATCTTTCACTTCCTTCGTTAGAGTCACGCCGAGATATTTTATATTATTTGTGGCTATTGAGAAGGGTGTTGTTTCCCTAATTTCTTTCTCAGCCTGTTTATTCTTTGTGTAGAGAAAGGCCATTGACTTGTTTGAGTTAATTTTATATCCAGCTACTTCACCGAAGCTGTTTATCAGGTTTAGGAGTTCTCTGTTGGAATTTTTAGGGTCACTTATATATACTATCATATCATCTGCAAAAAGTGATATTTTGACTTCCTCTTTTCCAATTTGTATCCCCTTGATCTCCTTTTGTTGTCGAATTGCTCTGGCTAATACTTCAAGTACTATGTTGAAAAGGTAGGGAGAAAGTGGGCAGCCTTGTCTAGTCCCTGATTTTAGTGGGATTGCTTCCAGCTTCTCTCCATTTACTTTGATGTTGGCTACTGGTTTGCTGTAGATTGCTTTTATCATGTTTAGGTATTGGCCTTGAATTCCTGATCTTTCCAGAACTTTTATCATGAATGGGTGTTGGATCTTGTCAAATGCTTTTTCTGCATCTAACGAGATGATCATGTGGTTTTTGTCTTTGAGTTTGTTTATATAATGGATTACATTGATGGATTTTCGTATATTAAACCATCCCTGCATCCCTGGAATAAAACCTACTTGGTCAGGATGGATGATTGCTTTAATGTGTTCTTGGATTCGGTTAGCGAGAATTTTATTAAGGATTTTTGCATCGATGTTCATAAGAGAAATTGGTCTGAAGTTCTCTATCTTTGTTGGATCTTTCTGTGGTTTAGGTATCAGAGTAATAGTGGCTTCATAAAATGAGTTGGGTAGAATACCTTCTACTTCTATCTTGTGAAAAAGTTTGTGCAGAACTGGAGTTAGATCTTCTTTGAAGGTCTGATAGAACTCTGCACTAAACCCGTCTGGTCCTGGGCTTTTTTTGGCTGGGAGACTATTAATAACTGCTTCTATTTCTTTAGGGGATATGGGACTGTTTAGAAGGTCAACTTGATCCTGATTCAACTTTGGTACCTGGTATCTGTCCAGAAATTTGTCCATTTCGTCCAGGTTTTCCAGTTTTGTTGAGTATAGCCTTTTGTAGAAGGATCTGATGGTGTTTTGGATTTCTTCAGGATCTGTTGTTATGTCTCCCTTTTCATTTCTGATTTTGTTAATTAGGATTTTGTCCCTGTGCCCTTTAGTGAGTGTAGCTAAGGGTTTATCTATCTTGTTGATTTTCTCAAAGAACCAACTCCTCGTTTGGTTAATTCTTTGAATAGTTCTTCTTGTTTCCACTTGGTTGATTTCACCCCTGAGTTTGATTATTTCCTGCCGTCTACTCCTCTTGGGTGAATTTGCTTCCTTTTTTTCTAGAGCTTTTAGATGTGTTGTCAAGCTGCTAGTATGTGCTCTCTCCCGTTTCTTCATGGAGGCACTCAGAGCTATGAGTTTCCCTCTTAGAAATGCTTTCATTGTGTCCCAAAGGTTTGGGTACGTTGTGGCTTCATTTTCATTAAACTCTAAAAAGTCTTTAATTTCTTTCTTTATTCCTTCCTTGACCAAGGTATCATTGAGAAGAGTGTTGTTCAGTTTCCATGTGAATGTTGGCTTTCTGTTATTTATTTTGTTATTGAAGATCAGCCTTAGTGCATGGTGATCTGATAGGATACATGGGACAATTTCAATATTTTTGAATCTGTTGAGGCCTGATTTGTGACCTATTATGTGGTCAATTTTGGAGAAGGTACCATGAGGTGCTGAGAAGAAGGTATATCCTTTTGTTTTAGGATAAAATGTTCTGTAGATATCTGTCAGATCCATTTGTTTCATCACTTCTGTTAGTTTCAGTGTGTCCCTGTTTAGTTTCTGTTTCCATGATCTGTCCATTGGTGAAAGTGGTGTGTTGAAGTCTCCCACTATTATTGTGTGAGGCGCAATGTGTGCTTTGAGCTTTACTAAAGTTTCTTTAGTGAATGTGGCTGCTCTTGTATTTGGAGCATAGATATTCAGAATTGAGAGTTCCTCTTGGAGGATTTTACCTTTGATGAGAATGAAGTGTCCCTCCTTGTCTTTTTTGATGACTTTGGGTTGGAAGTCAATCTTATCAGATATTAGGATGGCTACTCCTGCTTGTTTCTTCATACCATTTGCTTGGAAAATTGTTTTCCAGCCTTTCATTCTGAGGTAGTGTCTATCTTTTTCTCTGAGATGAGTTTCCTGTAAGCAGCAAAATGTTGGGTCTTTTTTGTGTAGCCAGTTTGTTAGTCTATGTCTTTTTATTGGCGAGTTGAGACCATTGATGTTAAGAGATATTAAGGAAAAGTAATTGTTGCTTCCTGTTATTTTAGTTGTTAAAGGTGGCATTCTGTTCTTGTGGCTGTCTTCTTTTAGGTTTGTTGAGGGATTACCTTCTTGTTTTTTCTAGGGCGTTGTTCCCGTTCTTGTATTGGTTTTTTTCTGTTATTATCCTTTGAAGGGCTGGATTCGTGGAGAGATAATGCGTGAATTTGGTTTTGTCGTGGAATACTTTGGTTTCTCCCTCTATGATAATTGAGAGTTTGGCTGGGTATAGTAGCCTGGGCTGCAGTTTGTGTTCTCTTAGTGTCTGTATAACATCTGTCCAGGCTCTTCTGGCTTTCATAGTCTCTGGTGAAAAATCTGGTGTAATTCTGATAGGCTTGCCTTTATATGTTACTTGACCTTTTTCCCTTACTGCTTTTAGTATTCTATCTTTATTTAGTGCATTTGATGTTCTGATTATTATGTGTCGGGAGGAATTTCTTTTCTGGTCCAGTCTATTTGGAGTTCTGTAGGCTTCTTGTATGTTCATATGCATCTCATTCTTTAGATTTGGGAAGTTTTCTTCAATAATTTTGTTGAAGATGTTTGCTGGACCTTTGAGTTGAAAATCTTCATTCTCATCCACTCCTATTATCCGTACGTTTGGTCTTCTTATTGTGTCCTGGATTTCCTGGATATTTTGAGTTAGGATCTTTTTGCATTTTCCATTTTCTTTGATTGTTGTGCCGATGTTCTCTATGGAATCTTCTGCACCTGAGATTCTCTCTTCCATCTCTTGTATTCTGTTGCTGATGCTCAAATCTATGGTTCCAGATTTCTTTCCTAGGGTTTCTATCTCTAGTGTTGCCTCGCTTTGAGTTTTCTTTATTGTGTCTACTTCCCTTTTTAGGTCTAGTATGGTTTTGTTCATTTCCATCACCTGTTTGTATGTTTTTTCCTCTTTTTCTGTAAGGACTTCTACCTGTTTGATTGTGTTTTCCTGTTTTTCTTTAAGGACTTGTAACTCTTTAGCAGTGTTCTCCTGTATTTCTTTAAGTGATTTATTAAAGTCCTTCTTGATGTCCTCTACCATCATCATGAGATATGCTTTTAAATCTAGGTCTAGGTTCTCAGGTGTGTTGGGGTTCCCTGGACTGGGCGAAGTGGGTGTGCTGGGTTCTGGTGATGGTGAGTGGTCTTGGTTCCTGTTAGTAAGATTCCTCCGTTTACCTTTCGCCATCTGGTAATCTCTGGAGTTAGTAGTTATAGTTGACTCTGTTTAGAGATTGTTCTTCTGGTGATTCTGTTACCGTCTATCAGCAGACCTGGGAGACAGATTCTCTCCTCTGAGTTTCAGTGCTCAGAGCACTCTCTGCTGGCAAGCTCTCTTACAGGGAAGGTGCGCAGATATCTTGTATTTGGACCTCCTCCTGGCCGAAGAAGAAGGCCTAAAACAGGACCTTTCTCAGACACTGTGTTGCTTTGGCAGTTCCCAGGTGGTACAGACTCTCACCTAAGCAGACTAAATTCCTAAGTTCCTTGGAGTCCCGGGACCAAGATGGCGACCGCTGCTGCTGTGGCTTAGGCCGCCTCCCCAGCCGGGTGGGCACCTGTCCTCCGGTCCGGAAGGTGGCCGGCTGTCCCCGGCCCACACAGGGTGCTGCCTCAACGCCTCTGTGCTTCTGCCTGTTCCAGAAGCTGTCAGGTTCTCTGGCGCACCCTCTCACCTGTTCAGACTAATTTCCTAAGTTCGGCGGGTCTCGGACCAAGATGGCGACCGCTGCTGCTGTGGCTTAGGCCGCCTCCCCAGCCGGGCGGGCACCTGTCCTCCGGTCCGGACGGTGGCTGGCTGTCCCCGGCCCACAAAGGGTGCTGCCTCAGCGCCTCTGTGCTTCCGCCTGTTCCAGAAGCTGTCAGGTTCTCTGGCGCACCCTCTCACCTGTTCAGACTAATTTCCTAAGTTCGGCGGGTCCCGGACCAAGATGGCGACCGCTGCTGCTGTGGCTTAGGTCGCCTCCCCAGCCGGGTGGGCACCTGTCCTCCGGTCCGGAAGGTGGCCGGCTGTCCCCGGCCCACACAGGGTGCTGCCTCAGCGCCTCTGTGCTTCTGCCTGTTCCAGAAGCTGTCAGGTTCTCTGGCGCACCCTCTCACCTGTTCAGACTAATTTCCTAAGTTCGGCGGGTCCTGGACCAAGATGGCGACCGCTGCTGCTGTGGCTTAGGCCGCCTCCCCAGCCGGGTGGGCACCTGTCCTCTGGTCCGGAAGGTGGCCGGCTGTCCCCGGCCCACACAGGGTGCTGCCTCAGCGCCTCTGTGCTTCCGCCTGTTCCAGAAGCTGTCAGGTTCTCTGGCGCACCCTCTCACCTGTTCAGACTAATTTCCTAAGTTCGGCGGGTCCCGGACCAAGATGGCGACCGCTGCTGCTGTGGCTTAGGTCGCCTCCCCAGCCGGGCGGGCACCTGTCCTCTGGTCCGGAAGGTGGCCGGCTGTCCCCGGCCCACACAGGGTGCTGCCTCAGCGCCTCTGTGCTTCTGCCTGTTCCAGAAGCTGTCAGGTTCTCTCTGTTTTGGTTTTCAAGACAGGGTTTCTGTGTGTAGCCCTGGCTGTCCTGGAACTCACTCTGTAGATCAGGCTGGCCTCAAACTCAGAAATCCACCTGCCTCTGCCTCCCAAGTGCTGGGATTAAAGGCGTGCGCCACCACGCCGGCCCTGAGGATGATTTCTATCATCAATCTTATGCACACATGCACCCACTCCCCACATGTGTCTCCTCACATTCAAACATGTAAACCCATACATGTACATTATACACCCATGAAAATTGAAAATGAAAAAGTGAGTATAGGTTGCACAAACACAGACAATTGCTCACTCAGAGAAACAGCTTGTGCATGCCTGACTGACCTGGAGAAGACTCGGATTTAACCAAAGTGATCAGGACCAGGCCTCTGGACTGACAAGGAAGGTGGCCATCTAACAGGTTGTGCTCTAGCTTGTCTGAATAACTGTTAACAGAAAAATATTGGTCATCAGCAAGCACAGAGAGAGACAGCGTCGCAAAGTGGGAGCTGACCAGGGTTCCACACTAAGGAGAAAGGCTGGCCCAAGCAGCACCTGCCCCAGCAGCTCTTCTGTAGCAAATCACTTCCAAGAGCCTGGGTGTCTAAAAGCCAGCACAGGCAGAAAGAGCCCCGCTTACTCTACTGAGGAATGTGAGACTCCCAAGTTCATCAGGCCAAGGGAGGTCTACAGGAAGATGGCCACTGACCTTCATTTACCTGACACTTCTGAATTAACTGAGGATGAGATGTGGTAATCCCAATGTGTCTGTTATCAATGGGCCTAAAAAACAGTGAAGGGCTAGTTTTGAGCATGGTTGTTAAGGCACCTCCACAACCTTGTCGTGTGAATTGCTAAGCAAAGTGGGAAATTCACTTTGCTGATGCTGGGTATCAGCCAATGAGCTGGAGACTTCAGCAGGTCAAAGGACTTTTTCTTCTCTCACCAGTGTAGCTGGGGCCCTTCATTTTTTGTCATGAGAATCAGAACTCAAAGCTTTAAGTGTCAGAGCCTCAGGTCATCAGCCTCAGATTACATATTATATACAGTCTTTCATTCTGGCCTTCCTTTTGACAGGCCATACTACTGGGGTTGAGGGCTAGGGGTCACCAGCTTGTAATGTGGATCTTCTCAGCCTTCATAATCATGCCTGCCAATTGCCACTGTCAATTCCTTCTCATCTCTCTATTGTCTATCTGTTGGCCTGTCTTCTATCCATCATTAATCCATCCATTTATCCATCCATTCATTCTTTCTTCCTTCCATCTTCTATCCAGCTATCTTACTGGTTCTATCTTTCTGGAGAATATTGATACATGCAAAGAAAGACCTGTGAACATCCTAGAGACTGAGACCAAAAGCAAGACCACAGCTTATAAGAAAAGATCATGAAACCCAAGTCAATGCTCAGTCAATAAAGTGCTTTTGGAGTTTGATTCTCAGAACCCACATTAAGTATAGATGCTGGAGTGTGGCTCAGCAGTTCAGAGCATTTACTGTTCTTGCAGAGGACTAGAGTGTGCTTCCCTGCAGCCATATCAAGTGGTTTACAGGCACCTGTAACTCCAGTTCCAAGGGAACCAATACCATCTCTGGACTCCACTGGCACCTGTACTCATGTTCACATACCCATACAAAGACACATACAATTTAAAAAGAAATCTTCTTACAAAGCCAAGTGTCGCAGCATGGAATTGTAATCCTAGTGATAGATGGAGAAGCGTAGAAAAGGAATCCCCAGGAGTTCCTGGTCAGCTGCCTAGTCTACTTGGTGAGCCCCGGGCTCTAGTGAGAGACCTTCTCTCAAAGCAAAAGAGGTAGACCAATCCTGACACATGTCGTTGTCTTCTGGCTTCCACATACACATGCACACACAATGCAACTACATACTTATGACTCTCAGCACATACATGAACACACATACATATACATGAAAAACATACAAAACAAAAGATCATAAAAATAATCATAGAGGAATTTTAATTCAGCAATGTGGCTGCTCTGATCATGCCCAAGATCTTCTAGGTCTGTATGATCCCGCTGGAATGCAGACATGCAACACACCTTAGTCCTTCTGGCTGGAATACAGACATGCCCTTAGTATACACTTTTAATGCCAAACAGTGACAACCAATTGAGGGACAGACAAAATGATGAGTCAGAGAAAGATTTGAGAGAATGAATCAAAGACAGGATATACCCAACTCTCAGGAGAAAAGCTATTTAAGAGCAGTGCAGGAAGAGAGGGTCTGTTCTGTCAGTGGGGAGTCAGTGCAGTCCAGTGTAGTCCAGTGTAGTCCAGTGTAGTCCAGTGCAGTCCAGTGTAGTCCAGCACAGTGAAGCATAGTGGAGTCCATTTGTGAGTTAGTTCTTGCAATTCAGTGCAGGTCAGCAGAGACAGTTGAAGCCAGAAAATAAGGATTCAGAAGGGCTGGAGAGATGGCTCAGAGGTTAAAAGCACTGACTGCTCTTCTGGAGGTCCTGAGTTCAATTCCCAGCAACCACATGGAAGCTCGCAACCATCTGTAATGGGATCTGATGCCTTCTTCTGGTGAGTCTGAACACAGCTACAGTGTACTCACATACTTTAAATAAATATCTTTTTTAAAGAAGAAGAAGAAGGAGGAGGAGGAAGAGGGGGAGGAGGAGGAGAAGGAGAAGAAGAAGAAGAAGGAGAAGGATTCAGAAGATTAGAACAAATTGCCAGAATGAGGCCAAGCAGAGAAATTTGGTGAGAAGTCAAGAGAAGCCAGATTGAATCAGTTAGCTTAAAGAGGAGTTTGAGCCAGAACAGCTGAGTTGAACCAGCCAGCCAGCGCTCAGAAAGAACTAGAAAGGGTGAGCATATTCAACAATAAGCCTCTGAGATGACAATCACATCTGGTGAAAAAGGTTATTTTTACAAATAATAGCAGGGCCTGTTGGACAGAGTAAATTTCTCCACTGTTAATCCAAGCTGTATAACCATTACAGATGGTTGTGGATGCTGCTCAGTGTTAGACCATTTGGCTAGCATGCGCAAGACAATGGGTCCTCAAGGCACAATCATTATGGAAGAACCTCCAGATATATTGATATCAATGAAAAAACTAGGTGCTTGTTAGGGTTTCATTGCTGTGAAGGGACAACATAACCAAGGTAACTCTTATGAAATAAAACATTTAATTGGGACTAGCTTGTAATTCCCATTATCATCATGGTGGGAAGCATGGCAGTATCTATCTAGGCAGACATGGTGTTGAAAGAGCCAAGGGTTCTACATCTTGATCCAAAGGCAACCAGGACAAGACTGTCTTCTGCAGGCAGCCAGGAGGACGCTCTCTTCCTCACTGGGCTTAACTTGAGCATAGGACCTCAAGGCCCACCCCCATAGTGATGTACTTCCCCCCAACAAGGTCACATATACTCTATAAAGGCCATGTGTCCTAACAGTGCTACTCCCCGTGCCAAGTGTATTCAAACCATCACAGTGCTGAAACATGGGTGAAGCATGCATATATATGCATGTATTGCTCTCTAGGCAGATTTAACTCTGTATATATGCATATGAAGTGAATAACACTGGTTGCTCACTTCAGGGAAAAATAGAGGGAAAATCACCTTTTCATTGATTACTTTCAATTTTGTATCATGTAAGATATTACCTGCTGGAAAGTAAAGGGAAAATATCCTGGAGGCTGGAGAGATGGCTCAACAGGTAAAGGTACTTGTTGCTTTTGTAGAGGAGTTGAGTTCATCTCCCAGCACTCATACCAAGCAGTTTACAACCTTCTCTACCTCCAGCTCCAAAGGATCCAACACCCTCTTCTGCCTCACATGGGTCCCCAACTCACATGCAAATACCCATTCACAGACATACACATACATTTAATTAAAATTAAAGTAAAATCCTGAGAGAAAAATAACCCATAGTACATTGGTATCAATGCAGGAGAAGACACCGAAGAAATTATTGCTAAGTCACTGTTCATCGCATAACACCCCAGTGGCTTTTCATACCTCTTGAGATAAAGTCTAGACTTCTATGGGCTCTGACCATCTGCATCGTTCTTCTCAAGCCATATCTTTCTTTTTATTGTATTATTATTAATGTGTGTAGGTGTGTGTGATGAGTGTGGGCACACATGCCATGGTGCACAGGTGGAGGTCAGAGGACAACTTTGTGGAGCTGGTTCTCTCTGTCCATGCTCATGTGTACCTCAGGGATCAGGCTTAGGTGGTCAGGCTTGTACAGGCAGCAAGCACGTTTTATCCACTGAACTATCTTCCTGGACCATACTTGATATTTCCACTGTAGTTACGCAGTGGCTTTTTAATGTCGCTAACTGCACTAACAGGCGAGAACACACACACACACACACACACACACACACACACACACACACACACACACACACACGTATGTCATGGCACAAGTGTGTAGATGAGGGGATAACTTGGGTGTTCTCACCTTGTTTTGAAGCAGTTTGCTTCTGTGCATCCCAGGCTAGCTGGTCCATGAGCCTCTGTGGATTCTCCTGTCTTTATCTCCTGTCTTCTCACGGGAGTACTGAGATGAGACGTGCACACTACCGAGTGCGGCTTTCACATGCATTCTGGAGATCCAGATTCAGACCTTCCTGGGAAACCATCTTCCAAGCCTCCACACTGGATTTTTTTTAAAAAAGATCTTTGAGTAAGCTACCATCTTGCCCTATTTTCAGTTTGTATTGGGGGTGTTCATGAGATTTTTTTCAGAGAGCCCGAACTCTTTCTTCAGTCTGACCCACTCTGTTGGCTGCACCCCTTGTGCTCAGCACAGAACCATTTTGTGGCAAGTGCTTTGGTAGCTGTCCGTGGTTCTGAAGGCCCGTGGCAGCCTGGAGTTAGAGCTAAGGTAACGCTAACTGCACTCACAGGAGGAAACAAATACAAGATGCTTATTGATACACACTTTCGTTCTTCCGGTACCATTTGTATTGTATGGTCAAATTTACTTGATCACTGTAGTAAAAAACTAAGCACTTAAAAAAATGCACGGTCCACTGTGTGGACTAGACACAAAATAGATACAAAAAAGTGTTGTTTAAAACAAGCTGACCTGGGCTGGGTGTGGTAGTGTAGCCTTAATCCCTGTACTCAGGAGGCTGAGGCAGGTGGTGAGTTCTAGGACAGCCAGGGTTCTCTCTAGAGAAACCAAAGCAAAACAAAACAACAACAACAACAACAACAAAAACCTGTTGACTCCTCTGCCCTTGGGCATCTGCATTCATATGTGCATATCCCCTCACATGCACACAATTAAAGATGATAAAGCAATGATTCTTTCACTAAAGACCTCTGGGGCTTCTGTAAAAAGAATACAGCAGAGATTAAAAGCAGGAAGTAAGAAGGCAGAGGCAACAGAAGTGATGGTATCCTTCTAGACAGGGGCTCATGACACAGAAGGACAAGGAGGTTTCTGAGCAGGCGGTGAGAGCTGATCAGATTTGTTGTTAGAATACTCAGGACTTGTTGACCAGTCACATGGCACACCATGCGTGTTGAGGTTCCTCCAACACAGAAAGCAAATTCTACTCTGAGCCTTAAAGGTCAGGGGTGGTCTGGGGTGGGTGATGTTCAGAATGTGGAAGCTGCATTCAGGTTTCTTCTCTAGAGGTGGCTTCAGGGAGCTTACCCTGGGTGCAAAGTGCCAGGGATGTTCTCATGGCGTCTGGGCCACTCGGGCCATGCTGGCAACCTTGTCCCTGAGTCTACATGAATGAGCTAGACACAAATAGCACATCCACACAAGAGTAGAAATGGGAACGTTTTTCATTCTTTTCACATACTTCTGTGTTTTATTTTCTATTTTTAGTAGATAAATATAGTTCTTATAATCAAGGAAAAAATATCCCTTTAAGACAAAAAAAGAAACGGAATGTGTGGTGGGTCATGGATTTGGGGAGATGCTGTGTTTACTGTTACTGCTATTTCTGTTAGCTTTCCAATTCCTAGTTCTTATTAAATGCAATTTCCACTTCACTCACTCACTCATTTATTTATTCATTCATTCGGGAGGCTGAGTGGGGTGGGTGTGTTTGTGCCAGAATACACACACAAAGGTCAGAGGCCATCTGGTAGAAGTCATGTTCCACCATGTGGGCTTAGGTGATCAGATTGGGTAGCAAGTCACATGTCTGGCTGTGGCTGCCCACCCTATCCTTCCTCAAAAACTCCTTATGGATGTGGCTTCCCTCAATGCATCTGGCGGGCAACGCCTTTGTGGCCTCGGGCACAGAGCTGGGCACCTCAGGCTTAGGCACTCCCTGGGCTTTCGTGGACACAGGAGTCATTAATCTGATGGTAGCACATTGCTGTGGTTCCAACCTTTCTCTATTTACCCCAAAGTAAAGTTTTTCTTCTGACAACCGCACTCATTGCAAGCCTGATAAAAATCAACCAACACAGGGACAACCCACAGAAATAGAGGAGGCAAAAGCCAAGGCCCAGGCAGCCCGGTTTGCTGGAGAGGGTGTGGTGGATGAGATACAAGTTTTGTGCCATGAATTTCATGCTGGGCAGGGGCATGGTAACCCTGAGACAGGCAGCAAGTTGCAAGGTTGACACTGCCTGAATCCTGACCCAGGGTACATGAGTGCCAAGCCCGGGAATCGGTTCAGGCAGTGTGGGGCCTCCAAGGTAGGAGTCCCAGGACAGTCCTGACCCAAGCTCCCTGGTTGTACTTGTACCTCTTTACATATGTAAGGATCGATGTGAGATACAGAGAGCATCTTCGTCCTAGAGGAGAGGGAATGAAGTCTTTTGGAATTCCCTGTGGAAAATGGATTTCTAAATGGGAAGAAGGGTTGCCTCCTTGGGGGAGCATCAGAGACTCTGGGAGCTTTTCTTATCTCCTTTCTATCCCCACCTCCCACATATTCTAATTTTAATGCCTTAGGGAAAGTGGGGCCCACTGCCTGAGACAGCTACTATTATTGGTGTAAGAGATTAGTCATTCATTGAGCGGCTACTTACTGAGCTATAACCGTGTGTGGGGCACAGTCTCAGCCTCAGGTGCACTGAGACTAGACAATAACATCATGAGCTCCCATGGTTCAGATTGTGGGAAGGTAGACGAGGCACCCTTGCCACTATGTTTTTTTTTTTTTTTTGACCACAGTACTGTGGTTTGACCAGAGCCCTTCCAATGCTCAGGTGTTGCCACTGTGGTGATATTAAGAGGTGGGCCCTTTAAGAGCTGATTGGGCCAGAAAGGCACCTCCTCTATAGGTGTGAGCAAGGCCCTTGTGAAACAGGCTGCACTGCTCAGCCTTCTACCTTCCTGCTGTAAGGACAAATTTTCCTCCCTTCTAGAACATGGTGCCATCTTGGAAGGTACAAAGTAGCCCTTCCTCTCAGACAATAAAAACTGTAGGCAGCTCACTGAGCTCCCCAGGATCCAGGTTCCTGACAAAACCAAAACTAAAGAACCAGTTTGTTTTGTTTATAAATGACTCATCTGGTATTTTGTTACATAGCGGGACAGGTGAACTGAGACACTTGGCGGATGGAGCAGTGGGTAGGTCTCAGCTCCCACTCCCCTTGTTGGCCAGCAACCCTGATGCAGAGATTGCCCTGCAGGACCACACACAGTGGCCTGGCAGGAAAGTAGTCATTTAAGAAGGTGGATTGTTCGTCCCAGGGGGGCAGAGAGTCTGTCTTCATCACTACATCTGAGTATCTAGCCCAGTTCCTGACTCTGAGCCGCTGCTTAATTAAATCCATGCTGGACAGATGGATGAATGAGGAAGGGAGCTGGGTTACTGACTCACCTGGCTGGGGTTTGCAGAGCCAGGGGGATGCTCCTGAGATCACCTCCATCATCCGATGCCCCTGAAGCACATAGGCAGCACGAGAAGCTATCTCCTCCCCCTTCTCCATCGGATCTGCTGAGATGACGTTTAGACTCAACAAGTGGATGGAGAACGAAGTTGGGGAACGTTGTGGTTCTCAGGGTAGTGTGGCACAAAAACGTGCAAGGCTTTTTTTTTTTTAACTTAAAAAAAAAAAAACCCAAGAAATCACAAAAGAACCAGAAAATTTAGGACACCTAAGCCCCATTTCCCAAGACTCTTCCTCATGTGAGAAAATCAGCTTTAAAAAAATAAAAAACAAAGATGTGGGGGCTGAGCCTAAGAGATGGCTCAGCAGCTAAGAGCGTGTTCTGCTCTTGCAAAGACCAGAGTTAGGTTCCCAGCACCCACATCCAGCAGCTGCTCACCATTGCCTGTAACTCAAGCTCCAGGTGGTCCAATGCCCTTGGTCTCTGAAGGCAATGCACTAATGTCCACCAACCCAGAGACATAAAATTAAAAATAAAGATACATGTTAAAAATCCAAAAAACATAAAGATGCTTTGAGTGAATACCAGAAATCACTGGTTGGTACAGGACCAAAGGACGAGTCCATCCTGCTGGCATCTTGGGTTGAAGACTGGGTGAGGAGCTGTGGGATGAAGAATAGCAAAGATTCAGGTTCTCACGAAACACATCGTAAACTGGTTTTGTAATGCGCAAGCCCTCGGGAGCTCCTGATGCTTGGCTGGTATTCTCCAAAATGTATTCTGTGGAACCCAGCAACATGGAATCTTTCTAGAAAGCAGGTGCAGTTGTCAAAAGGTGTAACTTCTGGGGTGTTTACCATGAACAGTGAAGTTTTTCATATACCTGCCCATTTTCTTTGTTTAATTAGCATTTTCCCAAGAGTAGCCTTGGACACACACACACACACACACACACACACACACACACACCTTCTGTCACATTACCAGCAGGACTGCTTAGGTTCATTCTGTGGAGAATTCAGGGAATAACCTGCTCTTTGCTGGGCTTGAGTCTGTCACTCAAAGGCCTTCCTTTAAGAAGTGGACTCCTTGGGCTGCCTCGGTGGCTCAGTGGGTAAGGAACTTACTACCAAGCTCTGACAACTTGAGTTCAGTCCCAGGAACCCAGTAGTAGAGAGAACCGACTCTTGAGAGTTGTCCTCTGACTTCTACACATATGCTGTGGCACACATATGCACACATGCACACATGCACACATGCACACACAGAGACATAAAGATGAATATGCACGCATAAATAAATGAAGGAAGATAGTGCACAAGAGATTTCAGAGATCTCTTGCCATCCAGTTTCTAGTGTTTCAGCAGCATCTCAAGTGAGCTCTTTGACTTGTCAGGACCCAACATGACTTGATAGTCAATACCCTGTGAAAGAGGGTATTGAGAACCATGGAAAGTCACCTGCCACATTGTTCCTAAGGGAGCACACTCTCCGGTGCAGCCCAGACTAGTCTCTTACTCTCTGTGTAACTGAGGAGATCTCGCACTTCTGGTCTTTTTGCTTCTACCTCCTGAGTGCTGGGATTATAGACATGCACCACCACACCCAGTTTGTGCTGTGATGGAACCCAGGGCTTCTTACTTGCAAGGCAAGCAGTCCGTCTACTGAGCTAGATCTTAGGTCCAGTAAGTGACTGCTAATTTAACCCTTCACTTTTCTTTGTAAAAGAACCGAGCTCTGAGGTTATCTGGACCATGAACCCCAAGTTTCCTGGGGGCCTTACTCAATCCCTTCTTGGTTCTAGGGATCCTGAAGCCCCATGGGGTGAGATGACTCCACAAAGATGGAGTCGCAGGAGGTAATGCCTCTGGAGTTTGTGCCTTGTTGATGATGTCCTCTGTGATCTCCAGATCACCTCTCTAGGGGCCGCACTCTACTCTTGAGATCTTTTCTGAGTCAGAGACTGGAGAGGTGAGCTGAAGTCCTTAGAAGGCAGAGTCTCTGGCTAATGCAGCAAGTCAACCTGGATCCATATCCCTGGAGTGGGCATCATGAGGGTGGAGTACACTCAAGTCCACACGCAGAGCGATGTCCCCACTGCTTCCCCCACTTAGGTCTTTGTTTCCTCTAATGACCCCTCCACCAAGGCCACCAGGCCTGCTGGGAGGACTCTGAGCAGTGACAGGTGCCTGCTGTTCTCTAGGCCCTGGCTGCCACCCTGCTCGCTCTTATGGCGGAAGCCACTGGGGCAGGTGGAGGGCTGCATGGCCTTAAAGGACCTCCCACAGGTTCCATGTCCTTCATAGAGATCATCGCCTTCTTGTGACTTAATGAGGCCGAAGTCAGAGAGGACCTGCAGAGGCCGGAGGGGGCATCTCACCCAGGCACCACCACAGCCTCCTTTCTCGGGAGAGCATTAACGTCCTTCCCTTATTCTGCACTGGGAATTTTAAAGATTTCTAACAGAACTCAGACATGCACAGTCCTCAAAAGAGTAAGAGACCTAGAAAGTGCCTGTGCCACACACCCTGCTCACGGCGTCTACCCTTTTCTTCAGAGGCTGCCACGTGCAACTCACAGAGTTTCTCTCCATTTGTCAGTTTTATACATCATCAAAATTCATGCCCTGCTGTAGGAGTGCTCTCTCTCTCTCTCTCTCTCTCTCTCTGTCTTTTTCTCAGAATATTAACTTGGCCCTTCCTTATCTTCCCAATATCATAGATTCTACCCGAGTCACTAGCCAGTGTTTCCTGTCTTATCACTTATATGTTGTTAGTGCATGAGTTCATATGTATTTGTATGTGCACACACAGGCACACATGCGCATGAGTCATGTGGAGTTTAAAGGATAATCTTGAGTTTTGTCCCTCAGAAGCCATCCATTTTTAAAACAAGATTTTATTTGTTTATTTATTTATTTATTTATTTATTTACGTATTTACTTATCTACTTATTTGTGTGTGTGTGTGTGTGTGTGTGTGTGTGTGTGTGTGTGTGTGTGTGTGTGTATGTGTGTGTGTGTTCAGGTGCTTGTAGAGACCAAAAGATATCAGATGCCCCAGAGCTGGAGTTATGGGATGTTGTAAGCTGTCTGATGTAGGTGCTGGGAACCAGACTTGGGGCATACTCTTAACTACTGAGCCACCTCTCTAGCCCCTCCCTCTTGGCTCGCTGACTAATAAGCTCTAGGAATCTGTGTCTCCATTTTCCCAGCTCTGGGATTCCAGGAGTGAGCTGTCATGCTTGACATTTTATGTGGGTTCTGGGGGTTGAATGTGGGACCTTGTGTAGCATTTTACCAACTGAGCTACACGTGACCGCCCTGCTCATGGAAGCTGGCAATTGCATTTTCTGGTAAAACTGTATTTGTGTGAGAGTTCTTTGGATTCTATGTGTTATGCCATAGCTTAGATTCCTACTGATATATAAAACACCCAGAAAACCTGATGCTTCTGTTTGTTCTCTGTGTGCTCTGACCTTGGCCCGGTCAGGCCTGGCTGTCATGGCTTGTCTGATACACACCCTGCCATGGGTCAGACAGTGTTCGTCTCTCTGATGGTACAGGAAATGCCCTGGATTTTCAGCTTCCCACTTCTTAGTTTCCTATCTTACTCTGATGTAGCACCTCCTCTGAGGGTTTTTTTGTTTGTTTGTTTGTTTGTTTTGTTTTGTTTTTTTTGAGAAAGGATGCACGGTAGGCATGTTTGGTGAGGCAATATCAGCAGTGATTGGAGATACTTTTCCTGGGAATCATGAAGATGCTCACCATGGTGACATGGTGATGACTTCTGGTGGTCAGTAACAGGGCTGGAAACTCCAGTCCTGATCCAGGATCATTTATGGGTGACATTCTTTTTTTTTGGAGTACGTGTGTGCGCGCGCGCACGCGTGTGTGCATGTGTGTGCGTGTGTGTGTGTGTGTGTGTGTGTGTGTGTGTGTGTGTGTTTTGTGGAGGAGTCCAGAAGTCTCTGCCTGACTCTCCACCTTACTTTTGCTTATTTTGCTTTTGACATGGGGCCTCACAATGTTGCCTGGCTGGCCTGGAACTCTCAGGGATCCACTTGCCTCTGCCTCTTGAGCACTGTGATTACAGATATGTGCCTTCATAACCTTCTGTCTCCTTTTTTGAAACAGCATTTCTCCCTGACCCTGGAGTGTATCAATTTAATCTGGCAAGGTTGAAGTCCAGTGAAACCCAGGGGCCCTCTTTTCCCCACCTCCCCTATTCTGAGATTGCAGTGTTGTTGTTTTTTTAATGTTGGTATTGGGAATCAAACTGAGGCTCTTGTGGTTTTGTGGCATAGATGATCAACCTCTCTTTGGATGCCTTTGATGCACTTTAGCCCTGGGCACACCAAAGATTCTCTAAGTCCCAAGATATGTGCCTTTCAGCTGGGTGTCCACTGATGACTTCGTGAATCATTTTTTCACTCTTTTTGTCTAGCTTTGAATATTGAACTTCTGGGTTGTGTGGACAGAATAACAGCCTTCAGTACCTGTGCCTCAACCCATGATGCCTGTTGGATGAGTTGCTTGTCTGGTTATGGCTTTGGTAGGGAGATCATGTGGAAGGATCTGAAGATGAGAAATTACCGTGGTTATTTCTTTTGGCCCAGGGGAATCATGAAGATCCTTATAAGCACAAGGCAGAGATGCTACAGTTAGGAAACCATGACAATAGCAGCAGGGGCTGAGAGATGTACCTTGGAGGAAGGGCCAGGAGCCAAGGAATGAAGGAGGCTTTTAGAAGCTGGAAAAGGAGGCTGGAGAGAGGGCTGAGTTGCTCAAGTGTGACGACCTGAGTTTGGATTGCCAGCACCTATATAGAAAGCTAGGCATGGCAGTGCATACCTATAATCCTAGCGTGAAGGAGGTGGAGACAGAAAGATTTCCCAGACTTGGTGATCAGCCACTCTAGCCAAATTGGGCAAGATCCAAGTTCAGTGAGAAAATAAGGTGGAGAGCAGGTATGAAGACATTTGATGTCCACCTCTAGCTTACACACACATGCACGCACACATGCACACACACCCCAAAACCACACACCCATACCCATATATACACCCACACCCACGCCCACACATGCATACATACACACACAAAATAGAAACTGGAAGAGGCAGGGAAATAGATTCTCTCCTCAAGCCTCCAAAAGGAACACAGCCCTGCCAACATCTTGCTGAATTTCAGCCCAGTGAGACTCATTTCAGACTCAGGACTCCCAAAAGTTGAAGATAACAAATGTGTGTTATTTAAAGTTACTAAGTTTGCAGCCATTTGTGACAGCAGCCACTGAAAACACAGGCAGGAACCAACAAGCATCCACTAAGTGGCTGATGCTCCTAGTGTCTTGTGTCTTGGCTGAGGCTGTCCTGAGTCTTCATATGCTGGGGCTCTACTTTACAGATAGTCTCTCTGCATGCTCATTCTCACCAAGGGACTGTACGTGTATCATTTCTTCATGTCCCCATCCACTAGCTGGCATTCCCCTAGGGTGGGTGTCATAGATATCTGGGTCTATAGTCTTGGGTCTTCTGTCCTGAAGGTATTAATAAGAGTATGCTGGGCAAATGACAAGATGAGTAGATGAGCTGTCCCAGACAGCCCTGGCAGCAGGAACAGTAGGTCATGGGAGTCATCAGTCATTTCCCAGAAGTGAGATGCAAGTGAGGCCCGGTCAGTTCCCGAGAATTCAGGGGCAAAGCCAAGATTTGAAGTCAGCACTGTCTGACTTGATGGCCTTAAAGCCCATGTGTTCAGCTCCTCCATGGCCAGAACATGTCCCTCAAAGTCTGTGTGCTGCAACCTCAATCCCCAGTACAACAGTGTTGAGAGGAAGGGACTGAGAAGAGGTGTGCGCCTGCTCCGGGGCTTGGCTCTTGTGAGGGGGTTAATGTCGTTACTGAAGGAGTGGGTTGTTACAAAAGTTTGGTCTGGGGAGATGGCTCAGTCAGGAAAGGCTTGCTGTACAAGCATAAAGAACTGAATTCAAATCCCAGCACTTACATAAAAAAATAGGCATGGCAGTAAACCCTTGTAATTCCAGCACTAGGAAGGCAGAGTGAGGGACAGGCCGAGGCAGGCTGGTCTCTGAGTTTGAGGCCAACTTTGTCTACACAGTGAGTTCCAGGATTGCCAGGGCTACACAGAGAGACTCGGGGGCAGAGAGAGAGAGAGAGAGAGAGAGAGAGAGAGAGAGAGAGAGAGGTGGAGGGTGACTGAAGAAGACACCTGATAATGACCTCTGGTCTCTCTACACAGTCATGAACATATGAACACTTTCATAAGCATGTGGGTGCATGTGCACATGCATACAAAGTGAGTTCAGCTCCATTCTGCCTGGGTGGGCTCTCTCTCTCTCAGATACACACATACACATACACATAGGTACACACATACACATTCATACACACGCTCATACATCTGTATACACAAAGGAACAAACGTATTCACACATATATACACATACACACATGTACACACATAGGTACACACATGCGCATTCATTCACACACTCATGTGCCTGTACACACAGAGAAACACAAATATACACACATGTACACACATATACATGTACACACAAAGGAACACACACATACATGTACACACAAAGGAACACAGATGTATACACAAAAACATGTATACACAAAGGAACACACACAGGTGCACACATGAATATTCATTTGCACACTAGTATTCAGGAACACACATGTACACACACAGGTGCACACACGTACATTCACTCATACACTCATACACACACACACACACACACACACACACACACACACACACACACACCGGGCATACACACAGACACTTCTGATTTCCACCATGGGGTTTCATAGGAAGAAGCCCTTCAGCAGATGCTGGACCTTTATCTTGGATTCCCCCATTCCAGAACTCTGACCAGTGAATCTCCGTCCTTCATAAAGATCTCATCCGTGGGTACTCTGATACAGAAGCATAAAACATTACGACAACCACTAAACCAAAATTGTCCCTCCAGACTGTCTTCCTCTGGCCTCTTCCCACCTGACTGTTCCCACCCTTTGCTGACTTCTGCCCAGAGACCTGCCACTCCGGAGGCAGGAGCATCTTAATTAGGCCACCCTGCAGCTGTTAAGGGAGCTGCCTAGTCCCGGGTGGAGGTGGAGGCTTCAGTGACGAAACCCGCACTTAGCTATGCAGGGGGCTAGGAGCCATGGGAGCTGCCAAGTCACTCCGGGATTCTCAGGATTGGGCTGCGGTCCAGAACTGAGCGTCATCCTTATTATTGTTTTATCTAATCTGTTCTGAAGAACAACCATTTTGAAATTGGGCAAAAATACTGCCTAATATATTTAAACATATATATTTTTATTTTTGTATCATTTTAAAAATAAACCCATGGATGTACATTTTCCAAGCGCCTGCCTGCTGGATTCCTAATGTAATACAACATGACTCAGAGCTAAATTTAAAGAGAGAAGCACATATGTTTAACGCAGGCACCAACTTTCAATCTGGGGAGAACGGAGTCAAAGGGATTTTTTTTTAGCGTACGAGTGGACCCAGTGCAAAGTGAATTATCTCCAAGCCATCTGGGAAGTCTGGTGTTTTTCAATGCCTTCACGACTCTAATTTTAAGCCGTTATTTGGCCTTTAAATAACAATATCTTTTCTTTCCATTGGCTTTTGCACCAGATTCCGTATTTATTGCGATATTGACTCCAGAAAGAGACCTATCTTTGGGAGCAAAAAAGAGCAAAGTTATTGAACACATTACTCTGCAGATTGGCTCTGGAGTTGGGGGGGGGGAACAGCAGTCTGATATTTTGCAAATGAAGTTTGACATATTCTGGGATGGCATATTGCACTCACCAAAAACAAGCTGGTTGTGCCCAGAGGGGAAAGCTTAATTAAAACCCCTCAGCAGCTCGAGACTCGAGGAAAGACTCGGGTGTACTGTAAGTGACCTTCAGCATGCTCTTCAGACTCTCGTCAAAATGGTCTGATTCTGACCTAGAAGCAAGACAGCAAGCAGCCACACAACATGGAAATCGTAGCTCTGCCTAAGAGTGTCCTGGGATGTCAGCCAGAGGATCTCAGATAAATGTTCCTGTGTCTTTCCTGAATAGTATCAGTCCTGGGGACACCAGTACCTTTCTGACTATAGAAAGTCCTTCATAATATCAGACTGGAGCCCTTCCTCCCTAAAACTTCTCTGTATGTGGACTCTTGTTGTTTCCCTAAATAATGCAGAGGTCACTTCTCTCTGATCGACACGACTCAGTTCACCAGCCTGACCTTCTTCCTGCCCATCATCTCTCTCCCAATCTATGTACACTCAGCTCCACCAAGGAAAGAATAGGGCACTTGGGCAGACATTCCAGGAACAGTCGCATTGAAAACCCAACCATGGCAACAGGAAACCTGCTTGAACCTCCATAAGCCAGACTCATCCACTAGTCTTTTGATTCTGCTTTATTCCCAACCCTTCCATTCTTTCCTCTCTGTGTCCTCTCAGAAGACATGGCCTGGCTGGAGCCCAGATTCTAAGTAGTAGAGAGGTTCTCAGAGGGAATGACCTGGAGACTTTACACACTATCCCACCTGACAAGCCTTGGGCCCTCCACTTACACTCCAGTTCCTCCTATTCAAGGAGAAAAACAAGCCCCAAACTAGCTTGCCCTGGGTCTGCTAGCTTGTTGTGGCTGTAGAGTCCCAAGGCGGTTCCACTCCCTAGTAATGTTGATCTGTAGTGTCCGTGTAGTCTCGCCCTGAACTCTGACCTCAGCTCTCTTTTTCCTCTTGCCCTCCCTCCCTCCTGTGCTCCCAGCATCTGCTTTCTGTGCTGTCCTTCAAGGCTTTTTTCTTGCTATTCCTTCTCATTGGAATGCCCTTCCTTCCTATTGATGACCTCATAGCTTGACACCAGGGACACCCGAAAGATCTTATTGGAACAACTTACCAAAATAGCCGCCAGGGGTTATTTGATGGTTCAGAGGGCAAGCCTGTTGCTGTGCAAGCCTGGTGACATGGGTTCAATCTCCAGAACCCACGTGAAGGTGGAAGGAGAGAACTGTCCTCTGACAGCCACATCGTATGCCCTGGCATATGTGTGTGCACACACGAATAACAGTAGTGAATAAATGCATACTTAAATAGCCACCTCCTTGTCATTCTATCCATAATTCTGTTTCATTCCCCCTTTAACCCACCTCACTACATGGCACATCACCCATTCCTTCAGATGATCTGTTTTGCCTCAGTAAAGAGATGTCTTTATCAAATGATGTATCCTCTGATATCCTCTGAGCCCAGATCATTGAGTATCTGATTAATTTGTGCACGTTGCATGGATGTTCACGAGCCCATTTACAGAGCTAAAGAGCATGCCACAGACAGACCTGAAGGTGAGTGGACTTGTCCTATTGTGTTCTCTCTCACGAGCTGGTTCTGACCTGCTCTTGTCAGCTGACTGTCCTCTCCTGCCTGGTTCACTACACAGTATCCCAATGGCCTTGCCCCTATGGCAGCGTCAGTATAAGTTGACGCATAGTTCTGCCTCTCTTGTTAGTAACAGTTCCCAGAGAATGATCACTCAACTAGATGCCAGCGAGTACTCAGGAAACATAAGATATGAAATGGAGTGATGTCCCCTCCTCTGTCTGCACCCAAAATGGAGAGGGTTGCAAAGGTGCAGCTTGAGGTATTTTATTTTATTTTATTTTATTTTATTTTATTTTATTTTTGACACATGGTTTCTCTGTGTAGTTTCCTGGCTATCCTGGAACTCATTCTATAGACCATACTGGCCTCAAACTCATAGAGATCTGCTTGCCTCTGCTTATTTATTTATTTATTTTTTAAAGATGGAAACCTGTCTTTCCTAGTGTTACGTGGAGTGCTGGTTAGCACTTGGGTACAGTTTGGGATGATGAAGAGTGTGTGATGCTGTCCTCCACGATGCTAAAGATAGTGTCAAGTGCCAGTCAGCACTCATGGAGGAGATGTCCAGGTGGGTGTGGTGGTGCTGACTGGTGCATGCCTGAGTCTGCAATCCGGGCACTCGGGAGGCAGATGAGAGAGGATCTCCTATCCAAGGCCAGCTTAAGTGAGACGTCATCACAGAGAAAACACATCCATTTGGAACTTAATAAAAAGACAGACCGGGGCCAGGGATTCACCTGCCTTTGCACTGGAACTGCCAGCACTATTCCTATGGATGTTTGTTTGTTTGTTTTTTGGTGGGGATGAAACTCAGGCCCTCACTCCCACAAGGTGAGCACTTTACTGGTGGAGCCACACACCCCATACAGCCCTTTGTCCATTTATAAGCTACTCTTCTATTTTTGTCTATTTAGGGGTGTGTGTGTGTGTGCACACGTGCGCACGCGTGTGCGTGCACATATGAATTCAGGTGTTCTTGGATCCCGAGAGCTGAAGTTATAAGCCATTGTGACCCACCTGACATGGTTACTGGGAACTGAACTCTGGTCCTCTGCAAGAGCAGCAAGGCATTCTTAAAACTCTGAGCCATCTTCCCAGCCTTCGCCTCCCATCTATTCTTTATTAGATTACTGTGAAGTTGCTCTTGCATCAGCAGCTGTGGGTGTGTATTAGTTACTTTGCTCTTGCTGTGGTGAAACACCATGACCAAGGCAACTTATTGTCTATAAGTTCCAAATTAATGTATTTTTTTCTTGTAACAAGGTCTCACCCAAGCTGGCCTTGAACTTAATATCCTCTTGCATCTGCCTTCCAAGAACTCAGATTACAGACTCAAACGTGCACCGGTTGATACCTCCACAGCTGCCTGGAGATCTTCTCTATGCCTGCTGAATGACACTGGACCCATTAGCACTGAAGATCATTGAATAACCTGAGTTCCTCATCTCCTTGAACCTTACTCGAGCGCTAGCCAGCATTCCACTACGCTAGAAAGCACAGGTTCCCATCAAAAGGGCTTATTTGCGCACATGGTTCCAAAAATTTAGAGTCGGTGATGCAGAACGGAAGCCTCAGGCTGCAGACATAAGTGTCTGGACTAGAAGCTGAGGACACACACCTCATACCTCAAGCAGGAAGCAGAAGGGGAGCTCAAAGTGGCACAAGGGATTGAAACCCCAATCCCAGCCCCAGTGATATACTTCCTCCAGCAAGGCCACACCTCCAGAGCCTCTTCAAACAGCACCATCAACTGGGGACCAAGTGTTCAAAAGCCAGATCCTGTGAGGAATATTCCCATTCTAACCACTATAGTCACTGAATTATCGCCTTGAGTTGGGGTAAGCCCGGGCCTCACCACCCTCTTTCCTCAACCTCCAAGTGCTGAGGTCACAGGCATGTGCCACCATGTCCAGCAACAGATGCTGAGAATCCCCTGTTTTTAGAGATGCGAACCAAAAACACAAGGAGATTTCAGTTCTCAGTCTCTAGGATGGCTAGAATCAGTGAGCATACAGTAAAGAGTGTTGGCAAGCAGGGAGAAGGCATGCTTATCATTGCCGATGGGAGTGTCAGTCACTATGGAAACCAGTTTGGCAATTTCTCAACCATCTCAAGAGTTACCATATGACTCAGCAATTCTACTTTTAAATAAATATCCAATAGAATGAAAAAAATCCACCCAAGCACTTGTACACAAACCATCATAGCAATGTTATTTGTGATAGTTACCCCCAAGTTGGAAACAACCTAAATATCCCTTAATTGTCATATGTAATGACAAATATGGAATGCATTTACTTCTTTTAGATATAAGAAGTGGCAAAGTATGGATGCACATCACTCTGTGTCTGACACAGCAGAATGGTGTGCTGAGTAATGCTGTAAGAAACTATCTGAGCTGTCACACACACACACACACACACACACACACACAAACAAACAAAAAGTGTACAGTGCTGTTCAGAAACACCCAGGGGGGGCTTCTGCAAGTTTAATAGAGGGCATCCTATGGAAGCAAGGCATGTATTAACAAGAAAATGTAATGCACAGAAAGCAAATTTCTGCCCAGCTAAGGGCAGGGAAAATGAACCCTTCTGCATGACAAATGAATTCCCCACATGTGTAGGATCACAGTGCTGGTTGGCAATCAATGGTTTAACTCTTCCACCCAATGAGCAGAAAGGAGCCATCTCTGTCTGGAGCTGTCAAAATGCATCTCAATAGCCCCACAGCCCAGGGTCCTTTCTACTTAGAGACTTCTTGGTGGCATCAGTGGGCAGTCTTTAAAACTTCTATTAGCCCAGGTTAGTAAAACCTTATACTTCTCTATTGCACTGATGTCCAAAGCAGCAGGAGTGCACAGTCAGGCTGGAGAGATGGCTCAGAGATTAAGAGCACTGACTGCTTTTCAGGAGGTCCTGAGTTCAATTCCCAGCAACCACATGGTGGCCCACAACCATCTGTAGTGGGATCCGATGCCCTCCTCTGGTGTGTTTGAAGACAGTGACAGTGTGCTCATATGAAATTAATAAATCTTAAAAAAAAAAAAAAGAGTGCACAGTCAAAAACAACAACAACAAAAAAATGTTTCCTAGATTTTGTGAGGAGAGGTAGTGTTAAGAATTACACCCAGAAGCCAGGCGTGGTGGCGCATGCCTTTAATTCCAGCACTCGGGAGGCAGAGGCAGGCGGATTTCTGAGTTCGAGGCCAGCCTGGTCTACAGAGTGAGTTCCAGGACAGCCAGAGCTACACAGAGAAACCCTGTCTCAAAAAAAAAAAAAAACAAAAAACAAAAAAACAAAACAAAACAAAACAAAAAATTACACCCGAGGTTTGAGCATGCACGTAAACCCTGTGTCTGAACATGCCCCGTCCTTAGCCACTTCAAGCCTGTGGTTCAGAACCGATGGACATGCTATGGCGTGTACCCATCGCCACCGTCCACTTCCAGAGCCTTTGATGTTGCAGACTTGAAACTCTGCCTGCACTCCGCAGCCCCCCATTCCTCCCAGACCCCACCGTGTACTTCCTGTCACCAGGAGCTGACTTCTAGGTACCTTGAGAACTTCCAGGAAGCCAGAATTGACCGGTATTAGTTTTAAATGTTAAGCTTTCTCCTGTCCCCCGTGGCAGCCTCCATTCAGCGGTGTGTCTCTATCGATAATGACCATATCGGGCCCCTCATATGCACGAAGAGCTTGGCCTTGGGCCTTTGTGACTGTCTCATTCCTTGCTAACAGTGTCCTTGAGATCTCCATTGTGTGCCTGCTCTAGGATGCCCTTCCTTCCTTCAAATTGTGACCATCTAATCCAGCTTCTCTTCACTCTGGATTTTCATAACCATGTGTATGTATGTGGGTGCATGGTTGCCACGGAATGTTTGGGATCAAAGAACACTTTAATAGCAGTCAATTTCTTCCTGTCACTAGGCTAGACAGCAAGTGCTTTTACCCAGTGAGCCATCTTGCCAGCCTGAATAGCATTTTTTTTTTTTTTTGAGGTAGGGGATTCCTCTGTGTAGCCCTGGCTGTCCTAGAGCTCCATTCTAGAGACCAGGCTGGCCTCAAACTCACAGAAATCTGCCTGCCCTCTGCCTCCCAAGTGCTGGGATTAAAGGTGTGTGCTATCACTACCTGCCCTTTTGTGTGTGTGTGTGTGTGTGTGTGTGTGTGTGTGTGTGAGAGAGAGAGAGAGAGAGAGAGAGAGAGAGAGAGAGAGAGAGAGAGAGAAGGCCTCACAGTCAGGGCTCTTGGCTGGCCTGCAGCTTGTTATGTAGACATGCCTAGCTTTATTAAAAATCCTCCTGTCTCTGCCTCTTGAGTCCTAGGATCAAAGACACACACCATCGTGTCTAGCTCCAAATAGCTTTTTAAATCTATTTATTAAGTCTGCGTTTGGGACTCAATCCCAGGCCCTTGGTGCTTGCGTGGCCAGCACTTACCCAGATGAGCCATCTTCCAGCCAGGTGACGATTATTTTTCTAGCGGCCACCTTAGTGGGTGTGAGGGGCAGCACTTGACGAACATGACAATTCAGACATGCCGGGGTTATATCTGCCGCCCAGGTTGTATTTATTGGTGGTACTTTTGGAAGCTGGAGAAAAGAGAGAGCTTTGTGGACAGAGGTGGCCATGGGACATTATTTTGGCTGATAAGACATGAGCAGAGGTTTGCTGCCTCTGCCTCTTCCTCTATCTTCTTTCGTTCTATTGTGTACTCAGGCTCAGTCATCCTGTGACCACGGAAAGTGACATGGAGATGAAGAATCAAAGAGGAAGCTCAGGGTGGGTAGCACAGTCTGATGAGGAAAAGGTGGGGTTCCCGGGGAGCCAGTGCATCAGTCACTCAAGAGGTAAGTACCCTGTGGTGCTTTGAATGAAAATGTGTCTCATGGGCTCTGGCATTTAAATACTTGGTCTGCCATTTTGGGAGGCTTGTGAGATGTGTCCTCGCTATAGGAAATATGTTTCTGGGATGGGATTGAGGTTTCAAACCCTCCAACCATTCTGAGCTCAACCTCCGTTTCCTGCCTGTAGTTTGAGATGTGAGCCCTCAGTCCCAAGTGCCTGCAGCCTGCTGCTTCCCTCTGCATCATGCTCTCTAGCCTCCTGGAACCATAAGCCCAAATAAACTCTCTTCTATGAGTTGTGTTGGTTGTGGGGCTTCATCACAGCAATGGCAAAGCAACTGATACCCACCCTCAGCCATGTATGAACAGCAGCAAGTTTGAGCTTTTCTGTTGACTGCAGCCAAACACCTATATGTTGGCAATCTCTGTGTAATTGACAAAGCCAGGGTCTGAGCAGGAAGTCTTCTCATGTGTTTTTACCCTCTCTCCCATGTATACACTACTTCCTGCTGCTGGAGGACAGTTTGGTGGAGTTGGGAGATGGTTTGGTTGGTAAAATGCTTGTCCTGCAAGTGTGAATGCCTGAGTTTGAGCCCTGGAATCCCAGTTTGCTCTCTGTTGCTGTGATGAACATCATGACCAAAAGCAAGCTGGCAAAGAAGGGTTATTTCATCTTACAGCTCCTGGTCCAGCACCGAGGGATGTCCTAGTAGATGCTGAGCAGGAACTGGAGCAGAAGCCATGGAGGAACACTACCTACTGCCTTGTTCTCCTGGCTTATGCTCAGTTTACATTCAAATCAGAACCCCGCCCAGGGGTGGCACTGCCCACAGTGGGCTGGGCCCTCCCCCAGCAGTTATGAATCAGGACAGTACCTTTCAGGTATAGCCACAGACCGATCTGATTTGGGTATTCCCTCAACTGAGACTCCCTCTTCTCGGGTGTCTCTTGGTTGGATAAAGTAAAAAATAAGAACTAATCAAGATATCGTATAAAAAAATTCAGGCCTGATGGTACATCCGGGAGGATCTCTGGGGCTCGATACATAGCCAATTTGTCCCAGTTGGTATGCTCCAGTGTAAGACCCTGTCTCCCAAACAAAGGAGAGAACTGGCAAGATGGCTCAGCAGATGAAGGTCTTTGCCAGCAAGTCTGCGTATCTGCGTTTGGTTCCTAGAAGTTACATGGTGAAAGGAGAGAAATGACTCCTGAGAATTGTCTCCTGGACTCCTGAAGCTGCCACACATTTCCTCTCCCATTATAATACATGTAATGACAACATTGAAAAGAAAAGGAAGATGAACGGCTCCTGAGGAACAATATCTGAGGTTGTCCTCTGTACTCCATATATGTGAGTGAGACTCAGACACACCCATGCACATGCACACAGGCAAACACATGCACACATATGTACATGCACACACATGAGCACACACACAGGCAAACACATGCACATGTATGTACATGCACACACACGCACACACAGACATGCTTGCACATACATACAGGCAAAAACTTGCACACACACACTCACACACATGTACAGACACACATGTATGCATACACACACAGTGGCACCAGGCTCCTGTGGTCTGCCGCACCTGTTGTCCCTACTTAGGGCATTTGCTTGGTCAAATGGTGACATGCCAATTCTGTGGGACCTCTCTATGCAGCACACAAGCGCCCTTGGTTGTATAGTTTAGGCGAAACCTTAGCTGCCAACAACAGGGATTCAAGCTATTTGGCAAAGCCATTCACTTGACTCTTTGGTGGTCATTAAAATGATGTCTTAGAAGAGTGTTTATGTTGGATGAAGGTATTTTAGCTATATGATGGAAAAAATAGAAGTTTGAAAATACTGTGATTTCCATTATGTGAAAGACTGTGTATGTGTGAATCTCAAAAACATTGAGTGGTATGACTATAACTTTATCTCCTTATGTAAGCATTTCCTAAAGTTTCCAGGATTCCGAGATAATGATTTGCTTTCTAGTTAGAAGAAAACAAAGCAGGGCAGGTGGGGGAGGGGTGTCCTGGCTTCAGGGGGAGCAACCCTTTCCTAGTTGGGATGCTCACCAGTCTCCTTCTGGTGCCTTACCAGGAGCCTGGTGGGAGTCAGGGATTCAACCTTCTGATATCCCAGGGCTGAGCCTAGAGAGATGGCCTAGAGGTTAGGAGAATTGGCTGCTCTTGCCAAGGACCTGGTTTGGTTTCCAGCACTCTCATGGCAGCTTACACCTGTCTGTAACTCCAGTTCCAAGGGATTTGATGCCCTTTTATGGCCTTCATGGGCACCATACACATGGATTGCACAGACATACGTGTAGGCCACACACTCCTACACAGAAAATAAAAGTACATAAATCTTTAAAAAGGAACGATGCCATGTCTGTCACCACCCCATGTACCATGGTCTCTCCTGGGAGCCTGAGACCCAGGGCATCTGCCCTCTGACCCCAGAGTCTGCTGAGGGTTCTAGGGTTAGAGGTGTCTGCTGTGGGCAGCCCATGATTAAAACATATCACCACAGAACCTACTAATAGAATTAGTGGGCAGTTCCACCCTCAAGTGGGCTGAACAAACAACTTGTATCTCATTCTGCTTTGGCCTTACTTAATGTGTTGGTAAAAGGGTCTATTCCTGAGATGCACTGTGCTTAATTACAGAGGAGTATGGGAGAGGATGGAGGCCCCTCACAACATGCCCAGAGATTGAGTAAGCGAATGTCCAAATGGTTGATCAATAATTTACTATGATGTTTAAAACACCTCTTGGCTTTCTTTGATAGGTAGCACCCAGCTCACCCACGGTCTTCTGTAGGCCACTCTGCATTGTGAGTGTGGGCCTCTTAGATTTGCTGGTCTCTCTGCTTCTAAACTTGAATCCCTTTGCTCAATTGCTCCATAGCAAGGAGACTTTCAGAAGGGCAAGTCTAATCACAGGATGTCTCCACTTAAAACCATCTACTGAATTGCCCCACCCCTGTATGGTGCCGACCCCGTAAGCAGTTATTACCTGGATTTGTAAAGTTGTGCTTTAGTCTCCATGTGGTAAGGGCTAGGCTCCCTGCCTATGGTGTTAGTGGGAGGTAGTAAACCCTTTAATAGGTGGGGCCTGGTGGGAGGAAGTTAGGTCACTGAAGATGTCCTCCTGAAGGAGGTAACAGGCCCAGACTCTCGCTTTCTCTTTTTGCCTCCTTTGTTCTTCCATGGTCTCTCCCCTTATTGTGGTTTGAATGAGAATGGTCCCATAGGCTCATATATTTGAATGCTTGGTCTCCAAGGGCTGGAACTGTTTGTGAAGAATTAAGAGTGTGGCCTTATTGGAAGAGGTGTGTCACTGGAGGGTGTGTCACACCATTTCCAGTAAGCTCTGTTGCTCTTTGTCTCTTGCCTGTGGGTCAGATGTAAACTCTCAGCTATGCTCTAGTATGATGCCTGCAGGTCTGCTGCCATGTCCCCTGCAATGGTGGTTATAGTGAGTTCCTAAATTAAATGCTTCCTATGTTGCCTTGGTCATAGTGTCTTAACAATTGAAAAGTAACTAAGACATTATACTACTTGCCACATGTCATAAAGCAACAGAGCCAGGTCAGCAAGGGTTGAAACTTCTAAGACTGTGAACCAAACAAACCTTTCTTCTATTTAAGTTGTTTTCCTCAGGTATTTTGTCATAGCCATAAAAACAGACTAACACAAACATGGGCCAAGGTCTTTACAACATTTTGCTACAGGCTCTGCACACCATGCTGCTTCTCATGGCCCAGATCTGACTCTGGTCTGCAAGTCCTCCTTCCCATTGCCTCACCTGGAAGTCCCTGTTCCTCTTATAGGATGGAGCTTAGCCTCCCCTGGCTGGGGTGTTCTGTCCATCCTCTATAACCACCCCAGAATTCCCTCTGCACATCTCTTACCTTGCACGTGCACCTTGTGATGGTTATGCTTGGTTGTCAACTTGACTACAGCTGGAATTAACAAAATTTTAACCCTGTGAGGGATTTTGTTTGTTTGTTTGGTTTTGCTTTGTTGTTGTTGTTTGAGGCAGGGTTTCTCTGTATAGCCTTGGCTGCCCTGAAACTTGTTTTCTAGATTGATGCCTTAGGGTTTCGTGGCTGTGAATGGGCAACATGTCCAAGGCAACTATTATAGAGGAAAATTCTTGCGCGCGCTCGACTGGCCAGGAAGAACGATGCTGCAACAGGATCCTTCTGCACACGTTTATTGGGAGAGCTTGATTGTAGAGGCGAAAAGACCTCGAGCCCAGAACTGGTGCTGCTTTTATAGGCCTAGGACAGGCGTTCTCTCTCATCTGATTGGTTAACTTGTCTCTCATCTGATTGGTTAACTTGTCTCTCATCTGATTGGTTAACTTTTGTCAATTCTCAAAACCTCACCTTGGCAAAAGAACCTTTACTGGCTATGTATGTGTGGTGGCCAGCTGTAGCCAACTGCCACTCTGCAACTGCCACTCTATAACTGCCACTCTGTAACTGCCATTCTGTAACTGCCACTCTAACTGCCACTCTGTAACGGCTTCCCACATCTCCTCCTTTTTGTTTTAATAAAATGAGGCTGGTCTAGGCCTGTGCAATTACGTCCATCCGCCGTGGCTCCTGTTTTAGGTCATTCCTCTAATGTCACAGCCTTTCCTGTCATAGGGTAACCCTATCGCCACTGGGCCCCGTGTCTTAGGTTGGTCTGTGCATGAGGAAAGTTGCCCGTCTCTGGATACCGCAGTGCTGTGTGACAGTAACTGCTAAATGACCTAGGGTGAACTCTGCAAAAGAGGCCAGCCAAAAAATGAATTAGTGGGGAAATCATGATCACCCTATTGATGAGCAAGGGCTGATCAATGATCGTTGAGTCTCTCTCATCCCAGTGCCATTGGGTTCAAGAGCAGAGAACTCAGATGCCAACTAATTCTTGAGCATAGATAACCAAATTTCAGGGGAGGTGCCGTTTTCAATAGCTAAAAGTGCCTGAGTTATAATCACCTTGTCATGTTTTTGTTGGGTTCTGAATTTGCATACCAACCAGAGCATGAACACCAGTCCACAGCATATGGCAGCACCAAACAAAATCACTCCCACCCATTCCTTAAAGTAAGAAAAAGCAGAGGTAAGCCAAGAGGTAAAGTCTCCGAGGGTCACTGGTTCCACTCTGGTCCCATTAAGGTTCAGGATCTGCATCTGCAGCCTCGTCTGCAACCTCTCCAGCTCCTGCGACCAGTTCCCCTTCAGGTAATTCGATAGGTCTGTACTTTTAATAAAAGAATCATTAATATACCTAATGGGAGTAGTGCACACATGCGGAGTGGATGCCACACAACTCATTTGTATGACATCCATCATCTGTTCCATGTTATGTTGTAAAATATCCATTCTCTGATTCACTAACATTAACCCTGAGGCGATATGAGAATCTGCCCTTTGCAGGGTAAGCAATGCCTCAGACTTTTTTTTGTTTTTTGTTTTTGTTTTGTTTTGTCTTGTTTTTGCTATCTGACTTATAGTGTCAGCAGTATTAATTTGATCTGCCCAATTAGAGATAATCTTTTTCTTTAAAAAAAATTACAGGGTGTAAAAGGTTTATCCACATTATGCACAAAGCATAATGTATAATTTAAATGAAAACTAGTATTCTTATACACCCATGGTTCTTGAGGAGTTTGTCGTGCATAAGGCACATCCAAAAAACATTCCTTTGCAAAAAACAAAGGCTAGGTAGAAGAATTGGAATGTACCGGTAAAGGTACTGGCCATGATCTTACTATGGCCCACAAAGGTATACTTATCCCAGTCTCAATCATCAGGAACAGGATCATCTTGGGATTCATCTTGATCTTTCACGGTCCTTGTCAGTCATTCTGGGACCCACAGCTGTTGTCAATGATCCTGGGGAAACAAACAGACCCTCTCGCCCACGTCAACACCGTCAACACCTGTGGGCAATGATTTCCACGCCCTTATGGCAATCTGATTCACCTGCTCAAACACCTGCACTGGATATCTTGTCTGTTGCTGTGCAAAGCGACCTTGACCAAGCAGCATATCCCTATCCCATGCTGGATTTCCTGCAGCAGAGTTAGCCACTGCCTGTTCATTTGCAAATTCAATAAGGAAGGCTTTCCAATCTAAATACTGCCCAGGTGAAAGGCATGCCTTCCTCCTCCTCTGCCTCGGCTCTTTTATTTTGTCTTTTCTGTCCACCTGATAACACTGTGTCTCCTTTCTTTTTCCTTTTTCTTTTTAAGCCCTTCTCCTCTTCCGACATACTTTCTTGTTGCTCTGTAAGGATTTTCTGACCTGTCTTGACTGCCTCTACACACAGTTTCAAACAGTAACAGAGTCCATATATCAGAACAAACAAGACCAAAACTATCAGACCTACCCACAAAGGGTCAATAGGAGAAAAAAGCATAACTCATGAACCTTAACTTGTCCCAAAACCGGGAACCTTAACTTGTCCCAAAGCCGGGAACCTTATTGTCTCAATCCTTTCTTTCCTTCCTTTCCCTTTTTTTTTCTCTTTCCCCTTTCCTTTTCTTCACTATTTCCTTTTCTTTATCACTGATTCCTTTTATTTTTCCTCCCTTTTCTTTTCCTTTTTATCCCCCTTTAACCCGGGGATCAATTTGGGAGACTTACCAGTACCACCGTTCCTCAGCTGAAGAGTTCTGAATTCACGCTGTTGAATCCTTCTCAGCAGCCTGTTTTACAGGAACCTTTATTACCACCGTTCCCCAGCTGAAGAGTTCTGAATCCACACTGGATCCTTCTCAGCAGCCTGTTTTACGGGAACCTTTATTAACACCGCTCCCCAGCTGAAGAGTTCTGAATCCACACTGGATCCTTCTCAGCAGTCTGTTTTACGGGAACCTTTATTAACCGCTCCTTCCCCGTGATGCAGTTCTGAATCCTTCCTGTAGCAGGGGGTCTTCGCTCGTGCCTGAAGATGTTTCTTTTCCCGGGTTTTCGGCACCACTTCTTGCGCGCGCTCGACTGGCCAGGAAGAACGATGCTGCAACAGGATCCTTCTGCACACGTTTATTGGGAGAGCTTGATTGTAGAGGCGAAAAGACCTCGAGCCCAGAACTGGTGCTGCTTTTATAGGCCTAGGACAGGCGTTCTCTCTCATCTGATTGGTTAACTTGTCTCTCATCTGATTGGTTAACTTGTCTCTCATCTGATTGGTTAACTTGTCTCTCATCTGATTGGTTAACTTTTGTCAATTCTCAAAACCTCACCTTGGCAAAAGAACCTTTACTGGCTATGTATGTGTGGTGGCCAGCTGTAGCCAACTGCCACTCTGCAACTGCCACTCTATAACTGCCACTCTGTAACTGCCATTCTGTAACTGCCACTCTAACTGCCACTCTGTAACGGCTTCCCACAGAAAATACTTCATTGGGGCTGGCTTACAGTTTCAGAGGTTCAGTCCATTATCATCATGGTGGGAAGCATGCCAGTGTGCAGGTAGACATGGTGCTGGAGGAGCTGAGAGTTCTACATCTTGATCTGCAGGCAGTAGACGGTGACTGAATCTCACACTGGGTGGAGCCTGAGCAAAAGAGACTTTGAATCCAGGCCACAGAGTGATGCATTTCCTCCAACAAGGCCACACCTCCTGATAGTGCCCCTTCCTATGGCCATGTATTGAGATACATTGAGTCTACGGGGGCCAAACCTGTTCAAACGACCACAACCAGCCTGGCCTTGAACTCACAGAGATCTGCCTACCTCTGCCTCCTGAGTGCTGGGATTAAAGGTGTACGCCAACCCTGCCCAGCAGGGAACTTTTTCCTTAATTGACCATTAATCTACTTCCAATCCAGATCTTTGAGGTAGGAAAAGAGACCTTTAATCTGGGCCATAGCTCCTGCTGACAGCCTATATTAAGGACATGGAAGAAGGAGGCTTGTTCTCTTTGTCTGCTTCCCCTCACTCTCACTGTTAAGTCCGTTCCTTCACTGGCATACACTGCAGACCAACTTAGACATCTAGCCTCATGGATTGAACAACTACTGAATTCTTGGATCTTCTACTGGTAGGCAGCCATTGTTGGACTAGCTAGACCACAAACTGTAAGCCATTCTAATAAATTCCCATACACACACATATATATGTATGTATGCAGGCATGCATGTATGTTTGTATGTATGTATATATATATATGTATGTATGTGTGTATATGTATGTATGTATGTATATGTATGTGTGTGTGTGTGTGTGTGTGTGTATGTTGTGTGTGTCTTCTAAACCACAGGGAAACATGTTTTATTTGAACCCTCACTGAGCCTTTTTTCTTTCTTAAAATTTTTCTCTAGTAAGTTACATTCCAGTCACAATTTTCCCTCCTTCTATTGTTCTCAGCTCCCCACCCCCATTCCTCTCTCCTTCAGAGATCTGCTCCTCTTAAAAAAAAAAAAAGGAGCAGGTGTCCAAGGGATATCAGTAGAACACAGCACAACAAGTTACAATGAAACTAAGCACAAACTCTTTTTTTTTAATTAATATTTTCTTCATTTACATTTCCAATGCTATCCCAAAAGTCCCCCATACCCTCCCCCCACTCCCCTACCCACCCACTTCCACTTCTTGGCCCTGGCGTTCCCCTGTACTGAGGCATATAAAGTTTGCAAGACCAAGGGGCCTCTCTTCCCAATGATGGCCAACTAGGCCATCTTCTGCTACATATGCAGCTAGAGACACGAGCTCTGGGGGTACTGGTTAGTTCATATTGTTGTTCCACCTATAGGGTTGCAAACCCCTTTAGCTCCTTTACTTTCTCTAGCTCCTCCATTGGGGGCCCTGTGATCCATCCAATAGCTGCCTGTGAGCATCTACTTCTGTGTTTGCTAGGCCCCAGCATAGCATCACAAGAAACAGCTATATCTGGGTCCTTCCAGCAAAATCTTCCTAGTGTATGCAATGGTGTCAGCATTTGGAGGCTGATTATGGGATGGATCCTTGGGTATGGCAGTATGGTCCATCCTTTTGTTTCGGCTCCAAACTTTGTCTCTGTAACTCCTTCCATGGGTGTTGTATTCCCAATTCTAAGAAGGGGCAAAGTGTCCACTCTTTGGTCTTCGTTCTTCTTGAGTTTCATGTGTTTTGCAAATTGTAACTTATATCTTGGGTATTCTAAGTTTCTGGGCTAATATCCACTTATCAGTGAGTATATATCATGTGAGTTCTTTTGTGATTGGGTTACCTCACTCAGGATGATGCCCTCCAGGTCCATCCATTTGCCTAGGAATTTCATAAATTCATTCTTTTTAATAGCTGAGTAGTACTCCATTGTGTAAATGTACCACATTTTCTGTATCCATTCCTCTGTTGAGGGGCATCTGGGTTCTTTCCAGCTTCTGGCTATTATAAATAAGGCTGCTATGAACATAGTGGAGCATGTGTCCTTCTTACCAGTTGGAACATCTTCTGGATATATGCCCAGGAAGCACAAACTCTTATATCAAGGCTGGGCAAGGCAGGAGGACAGTGGTCCCAAGTGCAGGCAAAAGAGTCAGCCCCCCCCCCCCCCCCCGGCTGTTGGGAGTCACACAAGTACACCAAGCTACATAAGCATAACGTATTCGGAGATGCAACAGGCTCTCTGATCTTTAGTTCAGTTTCTGTGAGCCCTCATGAGCCTTACTGTGGGCTGTATTCTCATGGTGTCCTTGATCCTCTGTTTTGAGTCTCTTTCTTAGGTGGTTGTTACTGAACAAATTTGGCAGCAGAAGATCAGTGTTTATTTTTCCTCTTCTTAAAGATAAAAAGATGCATTTATTTACCTGAAACAGAGTCCCGTTATGTAGCTCTAGCTGGCCTGGAACTCTATGTAGACTGGGCTGACCTTGCACTCACAGGAATCCACTTGCCTCTGCCTTCTGAGTGCTGTGGTTAAAGATGTGTGTGGCCATACTTGGCATTACAGAATTTTATTCTATTTTAAGTGTGTGTGGTGTGTGTGTGTGTGTGTGTGTGTGTGTGTGCATTCAGGTGTCTAAGGGAGCCAGAAGAGGACATTTGATTCCTAGAGCTAGAATCACAGATTCTTGTAAAGTACAGATGTCGGGGCTGGGAACCAAAATCACGTCTCCTACAAAAGTAGTGCATGCGTTTAACCACCAGGCTGCTTCCTCAGCCCCGCGTCTCCTTGAATTAATAGATCCTCCCTGCTACCAAACTTTATGCTGTGAGCTCTAGGAAGAATCCAACTTCTTAGTCTGCTTTTTGTGTGTGCATGTGTGTCTTGTGTCTCTCTGCATGTTCATACATGAGTGTCCACACATGTAGAAGCCAGACATTGACACAGGGTGTCTTCTTTATTGTGCCCCATCTTAGATTTTGAGACATGGCCTCTCACTGAACCTGGTGCTCACTGATCAATCAGCTGTGCTGCCTGGCCAGTGACCTCCAGAGGATCGATCTGTTTGTCACCTCCTCTATCAGTGCTGGGAGTCCCAGCTCAGGTACACCTGTACTTTACTGACTGAGCCATCCTCCTAGCCCCTACTCCTTGTCTTCTAGATGCAGGACCACATGTTGTTGACTGAAGAGAAGGCTCAGAGATTCAGAGTGCCCATTGCTCTTCTGGAGGACCCAACTTTGGTTCCCAGTATCTCACAACCACTTTGATACTCCAGCTCCATGCGGATCTGACACCCTCATCTGACCTCCATCAGTACCCGTATACATGTGGCACACACCACCCCGACACACATACACATGTATAAAAATAATAAAAACAAATGTTTGTTTTTTTTTTTAATGAAAGAGTGCAAGCTTGGAAGGGTTAGGGGCTCTGCCTAGGCTCATTTCCAGGGACCTCTCTGACTCTGGGGTAAGTTTGATCTCTGCTGTCACCATCCTGTGGTCTTCAGTATCACATTAGAGTCCTGGTGGGCAGAAAGCAAAAGAGCACAGGAGGAGCCTGTACCACCCTCATTTTAGATGGATAGTAATAGACCTGCTACTAAGCACTTTAAACATGATTGACATCTGAGACTTAGCCAGGTAAACATAAAGGAATATATAATCTACCTTACATATTTTCATGCTGTCTATTGGGCTATCCCAGACCATTGCCCCCCACATCCAGGCTGCTGCAAAGTGCTGACTACATTTTGTGTCCATATATACTGAATGACTAACATGAATGTGGACTATGCCCTAGGACTATGAGCTGCCTCCGCTCAGTCCTCAGCCCCACCCCACAGTGTCTTAAGCATTGTATTTTATGATTACAGGTGGCTCAGTGTCATTGTGGTTGATCCAGGGCAGGTCTTTCCAGTGACATTCTGCCCAAAAGTACTGTGCATAGCTTTGCATCTAGGGTGTCCTTAATAATTATTAATTGATGAGGATGTCTTCATTGAATGCTTCAGCTGCTTGCTCTCAGAATACAATGGGAGTCACAAGCGTATTTTAATTAAATACTGACAACCATAATTCTGATTGTCTGCTCTCATACTCCCGAGCTTGTAGCATCCAACTAATGGCTTGCTCATTTTGGAAGATGTTAGCAGTGGGGGGGCTGCCTTTTACCCAAACAGAAGATCATAATAATTAAAATCTGATATTGTGGTGCAAGATGAACTCTTTTAAAATAATTTATATCCCGCCAACACACACAGATGCGGGCATGTACATGCCAACATCCTTGAGAATTTACAACACCTCAGAGAACCCCTGTCCATTTCTTTCTGAAATGAAAAGTTTTCTGTTGACGTGATAAAAGACTCCTTACTAGGTTCAGGGGAAATGTGTATTTTCACTGATCAATTTCTCAGTTTCCCAGAAGAGGGGAGCCACGGAGAAATTCAGAAAACTAATGACTGCAGGAGCAAATTCTATTTGTACTTTATTGCTCCAATCAGGGTGAAAACTACCGAATCACAGAAGGAGACAAAGGAAGATGCTGGCGGAGTTGGGGGGGGTGCAGGGGCTGAAAAAGATGAAGAGATGACTCTGATACAGAGAGATAGAGTCATTTGGAAAAAGAGACAAAACGGCAGGCGTACTACCCTGCATTGACTGATTGCTTCAGTGTACAGAGCCCAGCCTCTGTGTCCAAGGCGTTGGCGACACAGTGGGGATGCTGGAGAGCTTTAACCAGAGGTCCACGTTTAGGATTTCTGGGGACCATGAACCACCACAGATGTCACAGAATCTCACATGGGTAGATATGGATGAGAGCAGACAAATCCAGTGCATCTTCCCTCCTAGGGACAAAGGACACACTCAGGGTTCCTTCTCCTCCTCTCCCCTTTACCTTCTCTTCCTGCTTTTGTTGTTTGTTGTTTGTTTGTTTCAAAGCAGGGTCTCTCTAAGTAGTTCTGACTGTCCTGGAACTTGCTATGTAGACCAGGCTGGCCTTGAACTCACAGGGATCCACCTGTCTCTGCCTCACTTCTCTTCTCATTTTGATCAGGGTCATTCTTGCCCTGGAACTCTTTGTATCCATCCCAGCCTTGACTTCACAACAGTTTCTTTGCCAGTGCCTTCCATGTGTTAGGATTAGGGGTGAGAGCCACCGTGCCTAGCCACATCTTCTAACCCTCTAGGGACCACTAAAAAACAAGTACACAAAGCCAGAATTTAGGGTCTCCGGTCTTGCCAAGCCAAGCCAAGGGACTCAGATACTTTCCTTTTCAGTTTTCCTTTTGTAAAATAGGAACAAACACCATAAAAACCCTATATTCCAAAGTTGAGGAAAAGTCTAACCCAAATAGAGAACCCTGGGACACAGTTAATTGACAATGTAGTAGCAGCAGGACCATGCCATTAGAAATCTTGAGAACAAAAAACACCCACTGCTAAGCCTTGCATGGTTCTTTATCAAGAATCCCCCTGTGGTGAGTCACAGACACCTTCTCCTAATGGATATGTGTAACCCCACCCCCCCAACCTGAATTCTGGCTGGTCAGGTTTGACTGCTAGGAGAGCATCGGGGTGGAGCCTACCACCCTATCGGTCTGCCACTCCCACTGCTGCTACCTGCCTCCTAGCTGTTCCGGAGCCAAACACATGGTCACCTGAAACTGGACTCCAAGGATGATTTGGCGGGAATGGGCCCCTTCCCCTTTCTTCATAACCTGGTGCACTGAATAGTAAAATTGAGCTTTGATCAGAGCCTTGTTGTCTTAGCTCCATTCTTTCTCTTGTTCGTCTAGTTCCCTTTCTTTCAGGTTGAGTCTGCCACTTCAGCCATACCCCGTTCCTCGAGAGCTGTTGGACGGCACACAACAGATATGTTTTTCATGTGTTTACTATATACCAAGTGTTATTTCAAAACTTTTCATTTTTGAGATGAGGTTCACGTTCTAGTCCAGGCTGGCCTCAAAATTAAGGTGATCTTCTTGCCTCGGTTTCCAAGATCTAAAAAAATTTACCTGCCTATATAGCCATTAAAGCTCAGGGTTGTTTTATGGAAATTAGTTTTAAGATAACAACCCAATTCCAGCACTTGGGAGGAAGAGGCAGGCAGAGTTCTGTGAGTTCAAGGCCAGCAAGGGTCATAGTGAGTCATGTTCTCAAATAGACAAAAACAAAAGCAAACTAAGTAAAAACTTATCAGTGGCACACGCCTTTAATCCCAGCACTCGGGAGGCAGAGGCAGGAGGATTTCTGAGTTCGAGGCCAGCCTGGTCTACAGAGTGAGTTCCAGGACAGCCATGGCTACACAAAGAAACCTCGTTTCAAAAAACAAAAAAACAAAACAAAACAAAAACAAAAAACCTAATCAGAGGTTAGGAAGGAGAAAAATCTACAGCCTGAAATTATTATTTTTTTATTTATATGTATGTGACATATGCATGTGTGTGGTGTTTGTAAACATACATGTGTTGGGTATTCATCTATGAATCTGTTGATCGGCTAGCAGCCAGCTGGTCTCAGTTATTCTCCTATCTCTAACCCCACAGCCCTGGTGTTAGAGGCTCGTGTGTGTCCTTTTTTCCTCTGGCCCCAGGGATTTAAACTCAGGTTGGAATGGCTGCACAGCCAGTACTCTTAGCCACTGAGCCATCTCTCCAGTGGATGTCCTTACAGCCCCAACTCCTGCCTTAAGCAAAGCTGTAATTAGCAGCACTGTGAAGGTGAGGTTGATGCCTAGAAATGAAAACTACAGTTGAAGCCCAAGTCAACGGAATGCTTTTCCTTCGCAGCACCGTGAATGTGTTCAAGGAGCACTTGAGTGTTGTCTCAGGCAAAACAACACTGGGAAACAGATTTTTGTGTAGAATTTATCTTTTAAAAAGTTAGCCTATTTTTATTTTATGTGTATAAGTGTTTTATGTGTGCACATCACATGTGTGCCTGCTGCACATGGAGGATAGAAGAGGTCGTTGGATCCTGTGAAATTGGAGTTACAGGTGGCTGTGATCAGTCACATGGCTTCTGGGAGCCAAACCTGGGTCCTCTGTAAGAGCAGCCAGTGCTCTTAACATTGCAGCTGTCTCTCCAGTCCCCAGAATCTACCCTTAAACTTTCAGAACCAATGGATTAAAGTTGAGATGCTACAGTCAGGCTGAGGAGAAGGTGGGAATTATTAGGCACACACACCATTCTGTCAGCATAGCCTGGCAGAAAGGAAGAGTTTGCTTGCCTTCTGGACTGTGATTTTACTTTCCCTGCCCTAAAATCATGAAGCCACCTAAAATAATGGGTAGTGACATCATTTCTAACTTACAATTCATATATATATATATACACACATACATACATACATACATATATATATGTGTGTATATATATATATATACATATATATATACATATATATATATATATATATATATACATATATATATATATATATATATATATATATATATATATATGAATTGTCATGTGGCAGGACTGCTGCCCAACACCTTGGTACATTTGCTTGTCTTCCTCTCTCCAAATAAGCATCCCCGTGGTATTTCCTTTCTTATATCGACACAGTGACGGTCTTTTTCACATAGTATAGATGTATTCCCCCAAACAAGGGGATCTTCTTCTGTAATCACAGCATGATGAATAATGCCATGGAATTGTCATGGGCAAAATGCTCACAACTAATTTACAGACCTTTCTCAGACTTCCGCAGCTGTGTCAGTCCGACGAGCCTAGGGACAGCATTGCGCTCTGTTGTCAGATCCTGAAAGCAACCCCTGGCCTGGAGCAGCTTCTCTGCCTTCATGAGCTCTTGTTAACACAATATTATTATTCTGTTCAAAACTCCAACAGGTCAATTATTCTGTTGCATGCATTTCAGTTTGAGGTTAGTTTTCAGTTTAGGTTCTTATTAAATTCAAGGTTTGCATTCTTGGGAGGGGTAGTGGGAGCAGGAACCGAACAGAAGTCTCAGTGTCTCCTTTCAGTACATAGTGTCTGGAAGAACACAGTGTGTTCTGTCCCCAGTAACACTGATCCTGACCCCTCAGGTAAGCTAGTGTCTGTAAAGTCTAGTCTATTTTCTCCCCATTTAAAAAATGTATTACTGGGGGCTGGAGAGATGGCTCAGCAGTTAAGCTCACTCTTCCAGAGGTCCTGAGTTCAATTCCCAGAGACCACATGGTGGCTCACAACCATCTGTAATGGGACCTGACGCCCTCTTCTGGTGTGTCTGAAGACAGCTACAGTGTACTAGTATACATTAAATAATAAATAAATAAATAAATAAATAAATAAATAAATAAATAAATCATTTTAAATGCATCATCATCATCACCACCACCACACTATTATTATTGCATGGTATGGATGTTTGTGTTTATGTCAGGGGACAACTTGTGGAAATTGGTACTGCTTTTCTACTATGTTTGGCTTGGAGACTGAATCCAGGCTGTCTTTACCTGCTAAGCAATCTTTTATATTACTAAGCTTTAAAAAAGATGTTCTGAGATTTTTTTTTAAGTTTTAAATTTTATTTAATTATTTAAAAAATCTTTATGTGTGTGTGTGTGTATTTTTTTTTTCTGCTTGCATCTTTGTGTATGCATCATGGTGTGTTGGATGCCCAAACAGATCAGACCTCCTGGAACTGGAGTTACAGATAACTGGTTGTGAGCCACTGAGTGGGTTCCAGGAACCTAATTCAGGCCCTTTGCAAGAGCAACAAGTGCCCCTACCTGCTGAGCCAGCTTTCTAGTCTCTGGTTTGTTCCTTTGTATCGTACACACCTGGTTCTGTGGCATTCTGTCTGTTACAGTGCTGTGTAACCATTCATTTACATTGCTCTGTAAGCGTTTCCATCTGCCATCCACAGAGACTTTTCCAAGTCCACTTTCTTTAATGTTCCTGAGATGACAGGCTAAACTCTTCTTTCCCTGAAGCTTCCCCATAACCAATTCAGGTCCTGGGACTGGAGACTGAATCCAGAGCCTCACATATATCAGACAAACAGTCTACCACTGAGCTACATCCTTAGGTACAGCTGGTTCTTTTTGTTGCTCCTAGAAACCCCAGAAGGGCTCATCTTCCTGATTGATATGACGACACAATGAAGGTCAGCATCATGAACTCCTTCTTGCTCCTCTATCTTCTCTGTTCCAAACTGTGTGTCCATAGTAGACACGGCCGAAAAATAAGTAAGATGCCTTAAACTGCAGCACCAGATTTGGGAAATATTTTGTTTACACCCCAAACTCTCTTCTTTCTACAGTGTCTATGCTAGAAGTCTTTTCTTTAGATGTGTGAACTTTACTGGAAACCAGCCCCTGGAAGCTACAATTTCACATTCTCACCATTCGATTTTGACTGCTTCTATACTTCATAAAAACAGAATCTTAGGATATTTGTCTTTTTGTGTGTGACAGTTTTGCTTCCTATAGTTTTTTGTTCCAGTTTCATCTGTGAAATTGTCACTGGCAAATGTGTGCCGTCCCTCTTCATTTTATTTTATTTGTACGGGTATTTTGCTTACAAGCACACTTGTACACCACGTGTGTGCTGTGATCTTGAAGGCCAGAGTAGGGCAAGAGATCCCTTTGGACTGCAATTACAGCTGATTGTGAGCTGCCATGTGGATTCTGGGAACCAAACCCACACCCTCTATAAGAGCTGCCAGTGCACTTAGTCACTAAGCCTCTGCCCAGCCCCCAAACATGTCTTTTTTTTTTCTTTTGGTATAGCACCCATGCTGCACCTATGCTGACTTTTAAGTCCTAGACTTCTGATTTACTCTCAAGTTCTGGGGTTACAGGTCTTTATCATCACGCCTAAACAATAAAATGATTCATGAATCTGCAGATGTTATTAGGATGTTATCTGATTGGCATGTGTCAGAATTTCCCTCTTAGGAAAAAAGGTAATGTTAAACCTGAGAATCTAGAGGAGAAAAGACCAAATCCACTGTTGTCCAACTAAAGTAATCTATTTGGGGGTGAATCTAGAGTGGCTAGCCAGCTGACTCACCCCAAGTCAGGATTTGGGAGAGCAGCCTGTAGTGGCTATTCCTGGTTGTCAACTTGACTATATTTGGAATGAACTACAATCCAGAATTGGAAAGGCTCACCAGTGACCCTTATCTGGAGGCTTGGAGATCCTTATCTGGATCTTGGTATGGAGATCTTGAGCCATAGTGGCTATGGATTCCAGAAGATTGAATCTTGGAGTTTAAGGAACACACCTTTAATCTGGGCTACACCTTCTGCTGGAGACAATATAAGGACATTGGAAGAAGGGAGTCTAGCTCTAGCTCTTGCTCCTTCGCCTGCTTGCTGTGTGAGACTGAGTAACTGCTAGATCCTTGGACTTCCATTCACAGCTGCGACTGAACAATTGTTGGGAATTGGGCTGCCGACTGTAAGTCATCAATAAATTCCTTCACTATCTAGAGACTGTCCATAAGTTCTGTGACTCTAGAGAACCCTGACTAATACACAGCCCCTTGAGGTCCTTTTTATAGGAGAGTGCTCACACAGACGACTGTTAGAAAGATGCAATGAAAGGGAGGAACAAGGGGAGGGATGCTCATCTAGTGAATGTGGTCACGAGTTTAGTGTAGAGGTTGAAAACGTGTTTTGCAGCTTACCTAAAGAACAAGAACTTGGCAGGGCAGTGGTGGCACACGCCTTTAATCCCAGCACTTGGGAGGCAGAGGCAGGTGGATTTCTGAGTTCAAGGCCAGCCTGGTCTACAGAGTGAGTTCCAGGGCAGTCAGGGCTACACAGAGGAACCCTGTCTCGAAAAACCAAACAAAAACAAACCAAACAAAAAGAACAAGAACTTATTCTTTTTTTTTTCTTTTAAGATTTATTTTTATTTTATGTATGTGAGTACACTGTAGCTGACTTCAGATGCACCAGAAGAGGGCATCTGATCCCACTGCAGATGGTTGTGAGCCACCATGTGGTTGCTGGGAATTGAACTTAGGACCTCTGAAAGAGCAGTCAGTGCTCTTAATCGTTGAGCCATCTCTCTAGTCCCAGGAACTTATTCTTAATTACAAATAAAAACCCTAACTTGCAAGGACTTAACATGAGGCAAATAGAACTTATTCTTTAATTACAAACAGAAACTTTAGCCTGCACAGGACAGAGGAACTTATTCTTAACTGTCTTAACTGCAAACAGATCCCCTAAGCTGCAAGGTCTATTTTCCCTGTTTTGATCTTCCATTAACTTGAAAGGTATATTGTCCATTTTGATGTCACAGTATATATCAATTTGTATCATATATAATCACATTTTGCTTATTTGCTTATACGTTGGTAGATATCTGGCTCCTTTCACACTTGACTATAGTGAATGAGGTTGCGGTGGATATGGAAGTACAAACATCTCATTTAGACACTGCTTTCAATTCTTTTGGACACATACCATAATTTCTATTATTATTATTATTGTTAATTTACTTTTTGGACACAGGTCCTCATGTAGCCCAAATGTTTTCTATTTCCTTTTAAGTTTCATAAAGAAAAACGTTTTGAAACTATATAGAATACCTTGCTGTTTCGAAAAAACATCAATTGATTCATACCTTAACCAATTATTTAGGCTGCCAAGTGGCAGTTTTCTTGTATCACTCTGCCTTCATTTATGTGTTGGCATTTTACTACAGGTAAGAGAGTTCTTCCCCTTTATTTATGAATATGGACTCATTCATGTACTCTGGGGACATTTTATTGTTTTGAGAAATTCCTATGTGACTGTTCAAATTTTGGAGATACACAGTGGGCTTCTGCATTTCTTTGTCATTCACTATTAAGCAAAAGGAGAGGACAAAATGACTTCCCTAGATGGAGATCATAACTTGTGGTCAACTCTCTCATTCAGTCAGACTGGCGCTGTTTTTCCAAGTTCGCTAGAGCTTCCTGGATGGGAGCCACGTCGCAAACTACACATCCCAATACCCTCCTAGGACAACGTCATCACGAAGCGCCGCGCGCCGCTCAGGCTGTGGACTCTGGAAAGCCGGCTGTGACAGCTGCAACATGGCGGACGTGCTGAGCGTTGGTGTGAACCTGGAGGCCTTTTCGCAGGCTATTAGCGCCATCCAGGCGCTACGCTCTAGCGTGAGTAGGGTCTTCGACTGCCTTAAGGATGGCATGCGCAACAAAGAGACGCTGGAGGGCCGCGAGAAGGCCTTCATCGCGAACTTCCAGGACAACTTGCATTCCGTCAACCGGGACCTCAAGTAGGTACTGGCTGAAAGGATCGGGGTTGAGGACCCTTCTGGCACCTGTCCCGCCCGGATCCCGCGCCAGTCTGCCCAGTCACGGGCCTCTCTCCTTTATTCACAGTCCGCTGTCACTTTCGCTCATCTCCCGGTCCTAGTCAGCCTCTCAGGGACTCCTTGTCTCCCGTCCCGTTACCTAGTATTCATTCTGTTGGCCATTTCGTCCTGGTTGTCATCTGTGGTCCTCGGTTCCCGCTGTAGTGGTCCTATCTGATGAGGAAACCTCTTCTCAGGAACTTCCACCTCGTCGATCTTATCAGACCTTTTCCTTGGGCTCCATCACATCGGGCCAGTCTCCCCATCAACACTGTCCCAGGCCCAATTACGTACCTCTCGATCCGATGAGCTCCAGTTCCCATCCTCAGAGCCTAGAATTCATCAGTTCCACCTCACCTCATTCTCAGACTACCTCCGTTACCTTTGCCTCTTTCCATTTCCCCTCCGAAGCCACCTGCTCCTCACTGCCAGTCACCATCATTCCTTTTGTTTAGCTCTTTTCTCGAGAGATACAGTCTTACATCTATTAGGATGTTTAAGAGGAAGAATTTATTTAGGTTCAGTTTCAGAGGACTCAGTTCACTACAACGGGAAAGGAATGTTTGAGCAGGTTAACCCCTAATAATTGGGGATTACATATTTCCCTCACGGGACTCCTTTTACATCATTAGTGTATTAAGAGTTTGCTGAGAAGACATTACTCAGATGCCATGCATAGAAGGCACTTTGGATTTTGAGACAGGGATTCTCAGGGTAACAGTCTTGGTTGTCCTGGAATTCAATTTGTAGACCAGGATGGCCTCAAACTCACAAGAGATCCTCCTGCCTCTGCCTCTCTGGATTAATCTGCTGGGATTAAAGGTGTGTGCCACCACACACAGTTTAGTAGGCATGTCTTCTGTGCCTGAACTTGTGTTTTCTTCCTGTCTTAGAAATTAGAATGGAAGGACTTGAGGTCTCCCCCCCCCCCCCAGACAGGGTTTCTCTGTATAGCCCTGGCTGTCCTGGAACTCACTCTGTAGACCAGGCTGGCCTCAAACTCAGAAATCTGCCTGCCTCTGCCTCCGGAGTGCTGGGATTAAAGGCGTGCACCACCACGCCCGGCTTGGATTTGAGCTTTTTACTTCTGAAATTGAGCATTTGGTGATCTGGTCAGGTTGGGTTTCCTCTCTTCCACCTCATGTTCCTCTATAGTGCCTGGTTCCAGCTCCGTGCCTTCTGTGTGTCAGGCAGGCAAACCCCCAGGACTCCCTCCACCCATCAACTAGTCAAGTAGGATGGAGGAGGAAGTAGTGAAGTGTTGTGTGCCTTTCCTCCCCGTATTCCACTCCCTCCTTAAACTACACACATACCTGTTCTGTCAGCTTGACAATGGCATGCCCTACCCCCACTCCATTGACTCCCCCGAGGGAGGCTTTTTTCCCCCCCTAAGACAGAGTTTCTTTTTAGATCAGGCTGACTGACCTCAAACTCACAGAGACCCCCCCTGCTTCTACCTCCCAGGTGCTGGTGGGATTAAAGAAGTGTGTCATCTCTGCCCTGCTTTCTAATGGGATGTCACAGCCTTTTATCACTTTAGAAACTTTAGTAATGTTGATATTTCTTTGACTTATTAAATGTACAGTAGTGCCAAGAAGGTGGCTGAAGATTTGAGGTTGGATGCAGCATGGGAGTGGTTAGCAGTGTCCTGCTGGCTGCTGGGAACTGGCTCCCCAGAATTCGTGATTTCACCGTTCGCCCACTTTCCCAAGTGTCTCCCTAGTTTTCTTGCTAGACTGAAGTGAGCTTGTTTGACACAGCCCCCTTGATGGTGTTTATTTTATGTCTTCTTTGTTTTGCTAAGCTTTGCCATCTGTGAAGCACTGTGCACAAATCTGAAATGTGAAATGATAAATAATCATGATTTATTCAGGTACTTGCTGCTTTGCCAAATGGAGTGATCTGCATGTGGGTCCGAAAAAAATCCTGAATGGGAGGCAGTGTTAGACTCTACTGCAAGGTCCTAAACATCTTCTGCTGTGGATGAATCAGAGTTGTTACATCCCAGTTTTTAGGGAACCTACAGCTTCCTTTGCAAAGGAACCTTATGCCCTTAGGTTTGTTTTGCCTCTGGAATGGCATGAGAGGGCTAACCAGGGCTACACAGAGAAACAAAATATAGCCGTCTCTTGCCATTCCTGAGGGAAAACAAACCTAAGGGCACAAAGAAGCTCTAAGGTTTTTAAATATTGGGGTGTAACAACTCAGATTCATCCACAGCAGGAAATGTTTATTTTGTCTCACTGTGTAGCCCTGGAACTCCCTATGTAGACCAGGCTGGCCTCAAATTCACTTTGATATATCACACTTGCCTCCCCAGTGCTGGGATTAAAGGTGTGGGCTACCATGACTGGTTTGGACAGGCATGTTTGAGATTAGAACGCCTCAGTTAGGCGTTCTCTTGTTTGTCCCTAGGTTTTTGTTTTGTTTTGTTCTGTTTTACCTTTGCAAAACTCTTCTCGAAAGATGTCCGAACCGGGCGTGGTGGCGCACACCTTTAATCCCAGCACTCGGGTGGCAGAGGCAGGCGGATTTCTGAGTTCGAGGCCAGCCTGGTCTACAGAGTGAGTTCTAGGACAGCCAGGGCTACACAGAGAAACCCTATCTCGAAAACCAGAAAAAAAAAAAAAAGGAAAAAAGAAAAAAGAAAAAAAGATGTGTGATGGTCTTGAGGGAGTGAAGTGGACTCGGGTTTATGTAGCTTCTCTTTTTACTTTCAGTGAACTGGAACGTTTGAGCAACCTGGTAGGCAAGCCGTCTGAGAACCACCCTCTTCATAACAGTGGGCTGCTAAGCCTGGATCCTGTGCAGGACAAAACCCCACTCTACAGCCAGCTTCTGCAAGCATACAAATGGTCCAACAAGGTAAGGGGCTGCTGCAGATGGAGCTGACCCACCAAAACCCAGTGTTTCTCCCAGAACTGCAAAGAGCATGAGAGGAAGTTTTCTTTTGCATCTGCATGGGCCATAGAGTTGGAATTCTAGGCTTTCCTGTAAGTGATAGGGAATCCTAGATCATGTATACCTAGCCTGGAGATTGGGTGGTTCTATAAGAGCGGCTTAAAGAACCCTGGATGGTGCATACAATGTGCTGCAGTGTGCTGTGGTGTGTGCGGTTTCGCCTGAGGAAGGTGCAACTGTTCTAGCTTCTCTTGCTTAGCAGGAGGTCCTGACTCCTACAGTTCACAGACTGGCGATGGAAAGGCTTAGCTGCTCACATCGTTTATGGTCTTGTGTTGTCATGCTGGGAGAGTATCTGGAGAGTGCTATGGGTTAGATTATGCTCCACTTTCTCCTGAATCCATATGCTACAGAGTGTGGTTTTATGGTGTGTTGTGTGGGCAGGTCCATGGCGTAGCTCTCAGGAAAGTTGGAAAAGGAGAACTGAGCAATAGTGTGAATCACAGCAACCACTGGGCTTGCAAACCTGGAAGCGGTGTGTTTACCTGAGTCCTTTTTGTCTGTGTGCTGTGTGTTGTGAGCTTGCCTGCTGACGGGAACTGGCACGTTTTGGGAACAGGTTTAGAAGCCTTTCTCGGTAGCTGCTGAGACCTGCTCTTGTTTGTGAACTGCTACAACCCCCCTCCCCCCATCCACCCTTCACCCTCTGCCCTGGTTCTCTCCCTCTCATCTGTTTTGGTGACAGATGAGCCTTGATAGATTTTATGGGATTTTTTTTCTTTGAATTTCTGTAGTAGGCTTATTTTAGTATTCTTTGGTTTGAAGCAAGTTGGAGATTCAGAAAGATGATTGTCCCTGGGGGAACTAAAAGAACTTGGACTCTGAATATATTGATTTGACCTTTAAGTCTTTTCCCCCAAACTCTGTGGTGCCAAGTGTAGAAACCTGGAGTTCCCTGGAGTTGCAATTGGTCAATACAGTGCTTAGGGAGCTCCCTGGTTCGAAGCTGAGCTCATGTGCTTGCTGTGCCTGTCATTCGGGTGCGTCTCAGGGCTTGCTTGCTTTGGTTGCTCCGAGACTCTGGTGGGAGAAGGCATAGTTCGTCATCTGCAGGTTTGTGCATCCTTAGGCCTCTAGCACTCCCAGTGACTGCGTCAGGCTCTGTGTGATAGGCGTCCTTGGCGAGGGTTAATAGGATCCATGGGCGGAGTCTCAGCTTGGCTCACTGGAATGATTCTCCTTGGTGTTGGAGAGGGCCATTTTCCTAAAAGAAAAGTGTATTCGTCTGTTTCATTACTGTAGTGAAAGACCTCAGTTAGACTCACTTTATAACGACGAGCGGTTTAGTCAGGACTTGCTGCTGGGCAGGCGCTGCATGGACCAGACCCTGGTGAGGACTCTATGGAAGACAGTATCCTAGCAGTGGGTGAGCATGTGGGAGGTGCAGATTCCATTGTCAGACAGGGGTCAGAGAGGCTGGCGTCCACTCAGGACATGTTCCAGTTGACCTCAGGACACGTCTTATTAGGTTCTTCCTCTTAACAGACCATCACCATGTTGGGGACAAAGCTTGGAGGGAGGTGACAACCCCCACTTAAACAACCCAACCAGAGCAGAAGGCACCAGACAGAAACAGTGGCAGGTGTCTGCTGCAGGTGCTGAGGCTGCAGCCCCAGCCTTCTAGGCTGCCCCGCGGAAGCTGGTTTTCCTGGGGGGGTGCCTGGGATCTGAGCATGAGTTTGCCTGGTGAGTGGGTGGAACCTAGCTGGCCAGCAGATGCAAGGCTGGACTCTGTTTTCATTTGACCCCCAGAAAAGCCTATGTTTGGTTGAGGAGATCCTGTTGCTGTGCCACATGGGTAAGAAGCCTGAGTGGCGAGACAGAGACACGGTGACTGGCCTTACATTGGAGTGATGGCAGTTTATACTTGAACAGAGCTGCTTTCATAATTTAAGGAAACTGGACTGTTTGCCTGTGGAAACAGGAGTCCCTGGCCCTTGCTTTTGTCTCAAGGAGAGGAAGTGTATCAAGGAAAGTAAACCCGTGTGTGGACCTCTTGCCTCAGAGGTGCTACAGGTTAAAACAGTCATGGAAGCTTGTCATGGAAAAACTATATATCCATGTCTCCTGTAGCCAGTGTGGGGGGCTTTGGAGGATGCCCTGACATGTGGCGATGTGCCACAGCATTCTCCCACTAGTCTCCTGGGTCATCAGAAGGAGAAACAGCCTCATGGGTTAGAACCAAGCAATTGAAGTCCAGGAAACTGACCTCGTTGTAGCTCCTAGCTGGACTAAGGTTTGAGGTAGTTTTTGTTTTTGTTTTTTTCCCTGAAACTTGATGGTTCAGTTTTGCTTAAATTTTCAACTTTAGAGAAACATTTCTCCCCTTTGGCCACACCTTAGAAATTTTCTTTTCATTTTGTTCATACTTTCTTTTTTTTTAAGAAGCCATTCAGTCTGCATGCATCTCCATGGTTTGTGGAAAGGTAGGGAAGACAAATCCATGGTATGTGGGTCTTCAAACGTTTGTTCTTCTCTGGGTAGACATTACTAATCAACTGTTGCGTTCTCCCCTGCTAAGGTTCTTTGTGGATTGGCTCTGAATTGTACAGATGTTCTATGTCTGGGCAGCTACTGCTGGGCACTTCAGGGGAGGGCTGAGGGAACCTTACCTCTGTAGCAGGACTTGATGTCTAGTGTGGCTGTTACTTATTTCTTCTGCACCCCACTGAGGGAAAGACAAACCAGAAAGAGAAGAAGATAGCTAGCATGAGGGTGCCTTTTGTACATTTCTTCAATAAACCCAAGAAGTAGCCTTAAGGAAGAAGCCAGTGTTCTCATTTCCAGCTGTTGACATGCAAGAGGCCATGCATTAATTATGTGTTTTTCTTGCTTCTGTAAATGAAAAGAGATTTTAATTTCGAAAACAGTCCATTCATCATTTTATCCAAGGAATTTAAACAGTGTGAGCAGTAACGTGTGAAGGGAGTTGGGTATCTTGCCCATGTCAGCTTTCTGCACTGTTGCTGAGAATGTAAAGGACCCTGGAAAAGGCTTTGACACCACCCATTATGTGGGGACTCTATGTGCAGTTGGCTATAGAAAGGTCTTGTGCATGTCCAATGACTACTTATTTTCTTTGTGGGAGTTTTCTTAAATTTTGTAAAGTCAGTTGGAGTCTTAATTACATGGTAGTTGGCATAATTGTTAGAATAACACATTCAAAGATTAATGTAATGAAATGGTGTCAAATCGCTGTGGGCAGCAGTTTGCCCATGCTGATTCGGGGAAAGAGCTGAGTGTTTTACTTGGACGCACCTATAGATAATTGTTCTGCAGACGGTGACAAGCTCTCTTGATTTGGGCAGGAAATAATTGGCATCACTGCTGTCTCTGCTGTAAAGTAGTCAGAATAGCCTTATGTCATTTGATATGCTTAGACGTGAGGGAGACCAAGCTTATCCTGAAGGTCACTTTCTGAGGAGTCCAACCTGTCACCAACCAGGCTTTGGATTTTAGACATTGATGCTAATCATTCTTGTGACAGAAGGCTGCTTTGTGTAAAGTCCTCCATGGTCCCAGTGGGGTTTGATCCCAGGAGCTCATGTGCTGAAGTTAGGAGCTCCGCAGATGCTGCAGTCCCTCATGTAAAACAATGCTGTATTTGCATATATCTAAATGTATTGCCTTCTCCTTTTTCCTGTGCTTTTGTAGATGGGTTCTTGCTGTGCTGTCCAGGCATCCCCCAAGTGATCCTTCTCCCTCTGCCTCCTCAGAGACTGGGATGTAAGCATATGCCACATGCCCACCTTCTCCCCGAGTGTCACGTGGTTGCTGGGTCATGTGATACCGAGCACACTGAATTTGCTATGGGATGGCTGTTGCACTGTACTTTGCAGGAGATAATGACAGGGAAAGTCTGTAGACAGTCAGTATAAGAACAGTCTTTTCTACTAGGAGTTAGTTGAATTGGCAGACTCACAGATAAGAACTAGGGGAGAGCTCACGGTATCTGTCTAGAAGAGCCAGCCATGACTTTGCCTTTCCTTGGCGATACTGAGAATAACAAAGATTGCAACTACTTGAGTTGGGAGAGGCGGACAGAGCAAGACACTGCTCCTTCCTCCTCCTCCCTCCTTTCCTACTTTTCTAACATCTTTAAGTTTTTGTTTTTGTTTCTGTTTCTTGCTGTAATAGCCAAAAGTCCTTGAACTTTTTTGTAGGCCAGGCTGACCCCAAATTCACAGAGATCTACCTGCCTCTGCCTCCCCAGTTCAGGGATTAAAGGTGTGTGTTACCATATTTGGCTTAATGTCTTATTTTTAAAAGAAAGATTTTGGGCTTGATGTGGTGATATATGCCTTTAATCCCAGTATTTGAAAGGCAGAGACAGGCTGATCTCTATGAGGTCTAAGCAAGTCTAGCCTTTATAGTGAGTTCCAGGCTGAGTGGGGCTGTGTGGTAAGCCCTATCTAAGAATAAAATAAAATAAAAAGCAAGTTTGTTTTGTTGTTTTTGGTCTTTTTTTCCAAGAACTCAAGTTATTCCATGGTTTTCAGTTACTATGACGTTCATCTGCCACATCTATCTCATGCCCACGTGCCTGTGTGTGTGTGTGTATGTGTGTGTGTACATTCCAGCCAGGTAGGCCTCCAGTACAGGGTGGCCTTGAATGTGTGATCCTTCTGGTCCCACCTCCCAAGCATTGGCTTACCATGTCTACGTTGACACCTGTCTTTGAAAATGCTTTCTGGCCGGGCGGTGGTGGCGTACGCCTTTATTCCCAGCACTTGGGAGGTAGAGGCAGGCAGATTTCTGAGTTCAAGGCCAGCCTGGTCTACAGAGTGAGTTCCAGGTCAGCCAGGACTATACAGAGAAACCCTGTCTCAAAAGAGAGAGAGAAAGAAAGTGGTGCTTTCTGATTTTGCATTCTGGAACTGACAGGTCTGGGGGGTTGTCTTAGAGTGTAACACTGAGTTTTCCTGTAGGAAGCCTGTCTTGTTTTAAGGGTAAACTGTAAATTCCAGAGGGGAGGCATCACAGCCATCTTGTTCTTTGTAGACTGTTCCAGAACCTTGCAACAAGGAGCCTGATGTACAAACTCACCCAGTGAAGGGGTAGGGGTACAGCTCAGTGGCAGAGTGCTTGCTTAGCATAGTATATGGAAAACACAACAGAAGTTACCTCTGAAGGAATGGAAGGACGGTTGTTCTGATTTTAAATTCATGACCTCCTTGTGGCTTTCTTGCTTGCATTTTTGACTGGGTATGTCCAATTTTAGTCATTTTTGAGAGTCTAGGTGCACAGTTAGAAGAAAGGATATTCCAGGACTTGTGAGGTCCTGACTTCCAGGAGGGTAATTTGGGAAGGTCAGACAGAGGTCAGTTGGTAGGCGATGGTAAACTCATGCTGGCTGAGCTTAGCAGGTTCATTTGTGAGTGATGTCACCCAGGATGCTCTTCTTAGTGGGCCAGGTCCATAGCCAGTGCTTAGGAGGGGACACAGTTTGCTGGAAGCCCCTTGGGGCAGACTGAGTAAGGCTGACTTGAGCTGCTGAAACTGATGCAGGTTTTCTGTGGCAACTGTTGCTTTGACAGCATCACAGAAACTACCTGGCAAGAACAGGGTCTCTCCCAACCTCCAGGGGTCCCATTTTGTGAATTCTCAATAATTTTGTGTGTTTTGTGTGTGTGTTCTAGATGCCAGAGGCTGACTCTGGGGGTCTTCTTCAGTTGCTCCCTATCTTGCTTTTTGAGTTGAGGTTTCTCACTGAGCCTGAAGCTTGCTGACTTGCCTAGGCTGGCTGGCCAGTGAGCTCCAGGCATCTGTTGCTGTGATAGAGCACTGACCAGAAGCAGCGTTGGGACAGGAAGGACTTTATTCTGCTTACCTCTCCAGTCACCTCCGTCACTGCGGATGAGTCAGGAGCATGAAAGGCAGGCCTGCTTATTGTTCCACCCCGCAGTACCTCTCTCCAAGGAACTCACTTCACAGCCAGTGAAGCACAGCAGGATCCATGGAGGATGCTGCTTGCTGGCTGGCTGGCTGGTTCTCACCCTGCATTATTCCCAGCTAGCTTTTGCATACAATTCAGGATCACCTTCGTAGGGCTTGTACCACCCACCGTAGACTGGGCTTTCCTATATGGGGGCCCCTGCAAGCATGAAGGCTAATAAGGAAATGAACCACAAGAGGCAGCAAGAAGGAAAACTTGGTTCAGTCTGATTTAGTCAATGCTGGTTCAAACTTCTAGAGTCTGGCACCAGGGGAGTTTATTGTAAGCATATTTAAACACAGTATAATTTGAAAAAAATTTCCTTGTATAATATAGTTCCTGGGGTACAGGAAGCATAATTACATCTAAACTCAACTCAAAGTACATTTGACCATGAAGAAGTCTTAAGGGCCTAGGTTCTGGTGTGGTCTCTGACTGAGAATAGTGTAAAGGTCAGCAGGCCATAAAGTACATGTGACACATGTGACACATGTGACACAATCTCCCTCAAGGATGGGCTCTGTTGACTGATAGAGCTGCAAAGAAAAGTCTGGGCAGGGGTCTGGGATAAACATTCTGGGACTTTGGGTGAGGTCTGGCTCTACAAATAGAGGTCACCAGGTCATTAACAACATTCACTCCCGGTGGGTGGGAAACAGGTATTTATTTCCCCCTTGGAGACGACAATCCAAAATGACTAACATTTGGTTTACTTGGTGTACTGGCTGGTTTTATGTGTCAGCTTGAGATGAGATCCAGCTGCAAGACATTTTCTCAATTAGTGATCAAGGGTGGGAGGACCCCTTGTGGGTGGTGCCATCTCTGGTCTGGTAGTCTTGGGTTCTATAAGACAGCAGGCTGAGCAAACCAGGGGAAGCAAGCCAGTAAAGAACATCCCTCCATGGCCTCTGCATCAGCTCCTGTGTCCTGACCTGCTTGAGTTCCAGTCCTGACTTCCTTTGGTGATGAACAGCAGTATGGAAGTGTAAGCTGAATAAACCCTTTCCTCCCCAACTGCTTCTTGGTCATGATGTTTTATGCAGAAATAGAAACCCTTACTAAAACACCTGGTGATCTGTGGGTGCAAAGACCTTTATGCTCCCAACAATCCTACATCAATTAACGATCAGGACAATCCTATACAAGATGACCTACCCATAAAACAGTTTGATCTGGGCAATTCCTCAGGTGAGACTCTCCATTGAGAGACTCTAAACTGTGCAAATTGATACTTAGGTTAACTAAGACACGGTACAGACAAGTCCTTCTGCTTTTGTGCCAAGCACTTTACTGACCCAGCCGTCTTCCCACTACTACCTATCCATTTTTTTTTCTGTTCTAGAGTCTTCCTGGCAACAAGGTCTGGCCCTGACCCCTTTTATGCATATCTGACACATGCACATATGCATGTGCAAACCTGTGGGCATGAGTCCTCACAGGTGAGATGGGCCAGACAGTTACTTAGGTATTTGTTACTGTGGGACCTGATACTGTTCTGGGGAAGGAGCCAGGGACCATTCTTATAGCTGCTTTCTCCCAAACTTGGTGTTCAGAGCATCTCCTCACACAGTGAACCATGCTGGCAGTGGGGGCTGACTGGTATCTACTGCTCTTGTTAGCCTCATACCTGACATCAAGGCAGCCTGCTGGGGCTCCACTACCCTGAGGTTGGACCTGTGCAGACCTGGATGCTTGTTCTCCAGTCAGGCTACCTGGGTTCTGATCTAGCCCTCCACTCACCCAGTGCCTTGTCTAAGCTAAAAATGTCTTCCTGAGTGGGGGTGTCCTGACAGACAAGACACCCCCAAGATGCAAGAACTAAGGTTTCTATCCTAGTGTCGGTGAAGTAGAGATAATGTCAGTAGAATGCCTTCCTTGGCTGTTGGTGCTGGTGTAGCTTAGTAGTAGATCATCTGTTTTGGTATGCAAGGGGCCCTGGCTTTCATCTTCTGCTGGCAAAATAAAAATAAAAACTGCCCACAGCTAACTCACACATATAAGTGTTGGGTGAACGGTGGCTGTGTTGAGCATATAGTAGTGTGCACATGTACGTGCATCTGTGGCATGCAGCGGCACTACTGTGCGCTTACATGTGTAAACTCCAGGCTGTGAGCATCTTGGCTCACGCCACATCCTATTACCCGAGAGCGTGAGACTAACCTTCCTGTTTTTAGCTCCCTAAGTTGGACTTGTTTCAGAGATGACTAGGAGTTCTGAGTAATAAGTAGGGCTGGTGGTACCACATTCACAAACAGCTTTGAGGAGAGGCTCCCAGGGTGCTCTACCTCCCTGTCATTGCTTCCTCTCTGACAGACAGCAGGCTTCCCACCATTGACATCGGTAATGACTCTCAAGTTCCTTGAAGTGTCTGAGCAAGGATAGCAACCCTTCACAAGAGTGCAGGTTAGTCTGTGGGTTAATTCTTTCCTTGTAAGACCTGGGGTGTGGAGTGAGGGGTTGGGAGTTTGGCAAGGGGTTGGGAATTGTGAGGCATGCCTGCAGGGAGAGAGCCTCCTTAGAAGAAGCCACAGGGAGGAGGAGAAGGCTGCAGAGTTCAAGTATGCTGAGTGACTATAGAGAATTCGTCTTGCCTGGAGATGCAGTAAGATGTCTGTCCCCAGGGTTTAGAATTGTGACTGCTCCCATGCTCCTCAGCTGCAGGAATGCTAAGGGCCCACCTGTTTGAACACAAAGGCTGGTTTGGAAAGAAGATTTGGATTATGTCCATTTTGTCACTGTCATTTATGACCAGTTGAGTTGTGTGCCCTCCTAGGCAGCCAATGGTTCAGAGTTGTCACCAGGGTAAGAGTAACTCATCTGTGGTGACTAGGTGGTGAGCTGTCTCATGGCTCCGATGGCCTTCCCTTGGCTGCCTGAAATGTTGGGTGGGATGTGCTGAAGGTCTGCTCTGCCTGGGCTGGAGAGGCTCAGGGGCATCGGGGAAAGCTATGGGTGGGGAGGAAAGAGCTCCTGAGGGCTGGAGAGGATCTCTCCTGTTGGTCACTTGTCCTGGAAGCTTCTGAAGCCCTTGGGACTGCGCGCTCCAAGTGTCTGACTGTGACAGCCCTTGAGGGCTTCTGGAAAGTGACCTCAGGAAGCTTCTGCAGTGGTGGCCCTTGCAGTGCGACTGTGTGACCGCTAATGAGTTGGGCGATTCCCCACACTGGCTCCAGGCCAGTCCAAGGTTAATGCTCTGATTAGCTGCAGTGTGTGAAAACAGTTACCTTATTGTTGTTGGAATCTTGTTTGTGACTCCCTGTGGTTTCTGTGAGGGCTGGCCTACCGGTGGGCAGCTGCAGCTTTGTAACAGGCCTGTGGCTTTCTTCCTTTTACCCCTCCTCACACGTTTGTTTTTTGCAGTGCTGGGGATGCAACCTGGGGCCTTAATGCCTGCTGCTCCAGCAATCTGCCCTGCCTTGTACCCCCAGCTCTGCTAGCCTTTCCTGACTGGGCCTCTTCACCCCATCCTGTCCACCCTCGCTCAGGCTGCTGCTGCTTAGCTCAGTTTCTCACAGGATTCTCCTGTCTAGTGAACTTGTATCTTCAGACTTCAAGGCATGCTATCTGCTACTCTCTTGCCACTGTGCAGTGATGTCAGCCCCTGAGTGGTATGCAGAGCACTGTGGCCCCAGTGTGCATGGATCTCACTGTGTTATCCCACCTTAGCTTCTAGGAAGTGGTCCTGGCAGTCCTGCCTGCTGCTATTGCCATGATGGTGACTTGTGGTATGTGGCACAGGGTGAGTCTGCTGCCATCCGTGGTCTCCAGGTGGGCACACACTGCTTCCCTAATGCCCTCCTTAGTCCTTCCTGTTTCTTTTCCCTCCTGCAGAATATAAAACAAAAGGTTTTATTATGGGAAATTTCAAGAGACATGGAAATAAGAATTACATAACTCTTGTCATAGTTAGCTTCATTTGACAACTTGACCTACCTAGAAAGGAAAAGGGAACTTTAATTGAACATTGCCTCCATCAGATTGGTCTGAGGGCATGACTGTGGAACTTTTTTTTTTTTTTTTGGTATTAATAATTGATGTAGGAGTATACCGTGGGCAGTAGCATTCCTAGGTAGGTGGGCCTGGGCTATATGCAAAAGGTAGTTGAAGCTGGACAATGGTGGTGCGCCTTTAATCCTAGTGCTTGGAAGGCAGAGACAGATGGATCTCTTAGTTTAAGGTCACCTTGGTCTACAAATCAGGTTCCAGAATAGTCCTGAATACATAGAGCAACCCTGCCTTTGCCTTCTGACTGTTAGAATTACTAACTTGCACACCCCCCACACCCCCAGCAGGACTGGAGTGTTTAAAGCAAGACCAGACACAGTGTCCCGTAGTGTGCACATTCTTCAATGTCCAGCTCTGGTTTTGCCCTTGCCTGCCCCTCTTTGGCCAGTTTGATATTCTAAAATGAATGCAGTCTCCCAAGGACCTTTGCACATGCTCTTCCATCTCATGCCTCATTTCTTTCTATGGAAAAGTCTTAGTCACATAGGCTCCTCTTGCTGTTCCTTGTCTGAAAGCCTGCTATGAATCCAGTAGGTGCCCCCTTTTGTCCACTGTTGCTTTTATCCCACTCTGTTGGCTTAACCACCTGTTTGATCACAAGACAAAGCCCAGGTCTGCTTTGGGCAGTTACTGAAGCCCTTAGGGCCTAGTGTGCTGGACTCTCAGTGGACTGATCTCCTAGAGCTGTTCTGATCTCTGTCTGTTTGCTGTGCAGATTTCCAGTGTCTCCACCCCAGGGCAGGGCTCAGTGACATTTCAAGTAGTTATTTCTATTGGCTCCCTCTCTATGTGCAGGAACCAAATTAAACTCAAGCACCCCCCCTCCCCTTTAGATTGTATCTTCCCCTCACCTAGACCAGGAATGCAGATTTCCTGTGATCATTAGAGAAGAACTGTGGGACGAGGTGTGGCTGTGGGAGCAAGCACCTTCTACACCTCTCTCATGGCCAGCCACTGCTCTCCGAGCTCCTCCAGGCTTCTCCAGGCTCCTTGAGGCTCAGGATTCTGCCAGATTGGGGGGGGGGGGGTGAGGCTGTTTTTGCCTCCTGCTCGCTGTGCTGTCCTTTGGCTCTGGGTCTTGCACTTGACCTTTCTCCCAATGTGGGCATTCCTTTGCTGCAGTTACTCATTTGTTTGGGAGGCACAGCTCACTGCAGTGCTCAGGGCTTGGGGAGGTTTGTTGCTGGGTTCAGTTCCTGCCATTGCTGGCCATCACTGGCCGTTGCTGGACTGGGCTTCTTCTTGCTGACTTGACACTAAATAGAACTTGTTGATGTCTTGGCCTGACTAGGAGGGTTTGGCAAACTGGAAGCTGAAGCCATGACTGTGCTGAGCCCTCTGCCGGGATGCCTGTGGCTTCATGCATATACCCCTCCCTCCTGTCCTATAAAGATCAAGATCTCACATGTCATTGTCCTTTAGCCTTCATGTGGCTGCACTGATCACACTGTATCATGGGGTGTCCAGTTGTGCCCCTTTCTCCAGGGTTGGATACCTAGCATCTGGTAGATACTTGGTGACTGAGCCTTACCTTGATATGTTTTCAAGAAAACTCAGGGCTATGCTTTTTCAGCTGAGCATGAGACCTCAAGGGCTCAGCAGTCAGATATAATATCGTACCTCATCTTACAGAAAGTAACTTGCCTTGTGCTAGCCCTCTTCGCGAGGCCGGCGAGGGAAGCTGCCCACTGTTTGGAAGAGCAGAGTTGCTCCTCACTGCTGAGGCCCTTTCCCCTTTAGGTAATGTGACAGCAGTGGTCCAGCTCAGGCCTGGGCGTGGTCAGGGATTGCCTTGACTGTCATGGACAGAACAGCCACAGGCCCCTCCTCACTAGAAAGGCAGCAATTCTCTATTGCAGTGAGCTGCAGATACATTAAATTGAGGGTCTTAGCAAGTAACCAACCTTCATGCTGGGGCTGTCATAGAGGAAGACAGGACTAACCTCCTGTCATGAAAGGGGGCACTAGTGAACGATGTGCTAGAGAAGTGCCAAACTCTCCTGTCTTTCTTTGCACCAAGAATCCGAGTATCCTGAGTGGCTCTTTTCCCCACTCATGCCTGCCTGTGGTTCTAGGTCAGAGAGTGATACTGTGTTATTTCACTCAGTAGGCTTCTGACAGTTGGCCATCTGACAGAGGTGGCCATCCCCAGCCACCATGAATGGTCTGGGCTCAGCTGTCTCCGTGCCTGTATACTGTTAGAATCTGCTGTGTTCTGAGTGTCTCGATGAGAAAGTGGCTGCACTTCTAAGTTATTGAATCATAATAATTTTCTAATGGAGGGCAGAGTGCTCTTTGTTAGGAAATACCCCACCTGCCCATTGCAGACAAATTGATCCCCACTCTGTAGGCACCTGTTGTGTGGGCACCATGCTAAACATGGTGAGTGAAGGTGATAAATACCCGGTCTGGGGTGCAGCTCGCTAACCTAGCAAGAGTGCAGTGTCCAAAGCCTCTGCTTATAACCATGCTTTTGGCCCCACTGCTGGGTCCCAACCTCTTCTCACATTTTTGTCTTTAGCCAGGAGCCAGTGCTGTGTACTCCTTCCCTGTATGGTTGCTGCACATCTGCAGGGGAAGCCTTCCAAAGCCCAGTGGAGCTGAGTTCTGCTACCCGAAGGAAGTGTCATACCTTTCTTGTACTTGGAGGTGGCACAACCAGACTAGTGTGGAGTTCTGGTTCCTTGTGAAGTTCATGGATGGGAGAGTCGTTCTTTGTAGTAGATCTGAGAAACTTCAGCTTATTCTCTCTCTCTCTCTCTCTCTCTCTCTCTCTCTCTCTCTCTCCCTCTCTCTCTCTCTCCTCCCTCTCCCTCCCTCTCTCTCCTTGTTGACCCAAGAGTGTTTGCCTCTTTACTTGCAGCCTTATAGCTTTTTTTTTTTTTTTTTTTTTTTTGCATATCTGAATCAGCAGCATCTCTTGTGCTTTGCTCTCTTACTAAATGAGCACACCAGTCACCCAGGTAGGTAGCATAAACAGTGAGGACACTGGGCTATCCTCAGTAGAGTGGCCACAGTTCTACCACAGTTCTGTATTAGTTATGTTTATATTGCACCATGCACCATGACCTAGACAACTTATAAAAGAAAGCATTTAATGGGACTTGTGACGGCAGAGAGTCAATGGTGACAGAGCAAGGAAGCGGGGACAGCTGCCAGCTTCCATCTTGGTCCGTCCATAAGCAGGAAGCAGAGAGGACACAGCGGGAATGAAATGGTGGGAGTCTTCTGAAACGTCAGTGCCCGCACCCCTCCTCTAACAAGGCCTCCCCTCCAATACTCCCCAAATAGCTCCACCAACGGGGACCAGGTATTCAAACATAAGAGCTTATGGGGGCCATTCTCACACCACCACCACCACAGTTTTACCGAGAATAGCATGTAATGTAAATCTTATGACTTATTTACTTCTAGAATTTTCTATTCAACATTTCCAGACTGCTGCTGATTGTGGATAACTGAGACTATGGAAAGCTGAGCTATAGTTATGGGGATGACTGTATTTTCATTTGAGTCTATTTGGATCTCCTTTAGATGCTGGGAGTTCTGAAGGGTAATCTTGCTCATGTGTCCACTAGCCTTTTGTCCCAATTCAATACTCTACCTGGGGTCTCCAGTTGCCCGACTGCCCATCTGCTTCTCCATCCAGTGATCTACCCAAGGGAGCTTTGTTTGCCTCACTAGTTGTGTAGTGTGTGCTCGTGTGCGCGCGCATGTGTTGTGTGTTGTTTGTGTTCTTGTATGTGTACATGTGTGCCCCTGTGTGGAGGCCAGAGGGTGTTGTTTCTCAGGCACTGTTCACTTTTTGAGCTTCTCCCACTGGCTGGCAAGTAAGCCCCAGGAATCTTCTCCAGCACTGGGATTACAGTTACCATTTCTGCCTTTCCAAATGTGAATTCTAGGCATGAAGCATAGGTTCTCATGCTTCTAAGCCAAGCACTTTACTGACTGAGGCATCTCCTTGGCCCTGCCTTCCCATCTAAAATTACATTTTATAATTCAGCCTGTTTCCTTGAATTGAATGTATCAATTCAAGCCACTATGTCATGTCATCCATAGCTTCTATGATAAGCTGGACTCTTCTGAGCATCCAGAGAAACTGGACTCTCAGACTCTCCAGTGAACAGGAAGCAGTTGGGCCACCATTGAAGGATTTTGTGTTGCAATTCTAGCTGTGAGCTCTCAGCTGCTGCTCCAGGTGCCTGCCACCATAACTTCATACCACCATCCTGGACCATAACCCTCTGGAAGCCCCAAATAAACAGGAGTGTGCTTTCCTGTTTAAACCACTGGGATAGTTTCACTGTCTTCTTGCACAGAGTGAGTCTGAAGACACTTCTTTTCCAGGAGGGAATGCACCAAGCACTGGATAGGCACATTGTAGGCACTCAGTAGGTCTCAGTTTTCTTTACCTCCCTTCCCTCAGTGTTCCCTCAATGACCCTCAGACTCGGGTGGGGCTGTCTTAGTTATTTTTCTTATTTTGTTCTTTTTTTGGTTTTTCAAGACAGGGTTTCTCTGTGCAGCCCTGGCTGTCCTGGAACTCACTTTGTAGACCAGGCTGGCCTCAAACTCAGAAATCCGCCTGCCTCTGCCTCCCAAATGCTGGGATTAAAGGCATGTGCCACCATGCCCGGCCTTAATTATTTTTCTATTGCTTTGATAAAATACCATGACCAAGACAATTTATAGAAGGAAGGGTTTATTGGGGCTTCCAGAGGGTTATGGTCCAGGATGGTGATATGAAGGCAGGTACCTGGAGCAGCAGCTGAGAGCTCACAGCTAGAATTGCAGACAGGAAACAGAAAGGGCTAATTTAGAATGGCCTATGTTTTTTGAAACTCTAAAGCCTGCCCCTATGACATACTTCTAGCAAGACCACACCTCCTAATCTTCTTCTAACAGCCTCCAGTTGGATACCAGGCATTAAATGCCTAAGGCTTATAGGGGACATCTCATTTAAACTATCACAGTGGGATAACAAAATTTAAAAAAAATAGCAACCTAGAAAGCCAGCAGTGGGTGTGGCGGCCTCCACTCTCAGCCCTTTGCTTTTAACAGAGCAGCTGTGTTGGTTCTGTGTGTGTGCACTCAGACATTGGGACTGTGGTGTTTTCACAGACAGAGCAACCACAGTGTCCTGCCAGCAGCTCGCAGGGATCCTTGGCCACAACAGTGTACTTGGGGACGTCTGCCCATGAAGCTCAAATGTAGTCATTTCCTAGCAGATGTGTCTCTCTCTCTCCTGGGGACGGTGCCTTTCCTGTTGTGACCTCCCCCTAGGAGAGGAGCATCTTTCCCAGTTGCTTAACTATTGTAGGCATGGCATGTCTCGCTTTCCAGGAGCAGTGTCACAGCCTTGGGGGCCCCGGGAAGCAGAAGCTCCTCTGCCCAATCTCCCCTTCACCTTGCTCCTAGGGGAACATTGACAGTGTCTGCGGTTTTCTGTGGCCTCAGTGTGCTTCTCAGAGAGCCTCAGAAGGCAGGCACAGGAAGTGTTTGCTGCCAGGAGCAAGGCACTACTGCTTGTTAGCAGTCTCTACCAGCCTCCCTGACTTTCCTGTCTACCCCACACTGCAGCAGAGTGGTCTTTCAGAACATAGGTTTGGTAATATAGCTCTGCTAATAAGATTGGCTAAGGACTTCTTGTGCACTGACAGTCCCGGACTGTCTCAGTTGTGCTCCAGCTTGGTGCCTGGTCACCCTGTGGTGCCCATAAGCACCCTGATGTCCCATGCTCTGCTTCAGTGGACTCCAATTCCTTTTTTTTTTTTTTTTTTGCTTGACTCATGGTTCCTCTCTTGTGTGTTTGTTTAGAATCATACACTGGGAAAATTCTGACCCCACAGCTGGGGTGAGATGCCCCTCTGTGAGCTTTTGCTACCTGCTCTCCCCATGATGATGCTATTATGACCTGACTCAGTTGAGCTCTAGGTACTGGACCAGGACTGGGGACCGTGCCATGCTGTTTGTCCTTGTATTTCTGGTGTCCACCAAAGCTCATCAGAAGAAAACAAACCAACAAGGACAACTCCCACTGGGAAAGTGGCATTTCATATCCACAGTTTTGAGAGACAGAAACGGGGAACCGTGGTAGGTCCTCATTTGTTGGTGGGTTGGGGGTCTCTGACAGCTGTAGGAGATCTGTCTTTGGTTTATGCATTCCACTCAGGGGAGGCTTGCTGAAGGATAATGCATATTAAGGTTGTTGTTGTTTTTAAAACTACTTTGGGGATATAAACAGAAGGCAAATTGTCTTGATTATTTTAAGGTAGATAGGAAAAGGACAGGATAAGGGTAAAGTAAAAGTTAAAGAAATACCTTGTCTTAGTTAGGGTTTCCATTGCTGTAAAGAGACACCATGACCAGGGCAACTCTTATAACAAAACAAAACCATTTAACTAGGGTTGGCTTACAGTTGCAGAGGGCTAGTCCATTATTGTCATGGCAGGGAGCATGGCAGCATGCAGCCAGATATAGTGCTGGAGGAGCCAAGAGTTCTCCATCTTGATCTGAGGGCAGCCAGGAGGAGACTGGAATTCCACACTAGACAGAGCTTGAGCATAGGAGACCTCAAAGCCCACCCACACAGTGACATACTTCCTCCAACACAGCTAAATCTACTCCAACAAGGCCACACCTCATAATAGTGCTACTCCCGATAGGCCAAGCATTCAAACTCATGAATCTACAGGGGCCAAACCTATTCAAACCACCACACACCTCATAGCATTGTGCAGTGTGAAGCTTGGGCCTGCTCTTCATCTTTTCAAACTTGGGAGATATGGTGTCTAAATGGGACTAAAGCGTTGGCCTTGGGGCCAGGATGCCTGGGTTCACAGTCTACTTTTTCACCGGTTTGTAACTTTGAACAATCCTGTCTCCTGGTGTGTAAACTGGGGCTCAGGACAGCCTCCACCTCAGGGTTGCTTTGAGCCCAGAGCTTATGATAAGTTAGGGTCACAGGAGAGTGGTTGACGTGCTGGGAGTTAAGCCCACATTTTACAGTGAATGTTCCGCTCTGTTTATCAGACTGCTGCAACCACAACAATGTAACTTAAAATTACACAGATTAGGCAGCGGATAGCTTAGCTAGTAAAGGGACCTGAATTTGATTCCCTCAGAACCCTTTTTTATTTGTTTATTTATTTGTATATATATATATATTTTTTTTTTTTCGAGACAGGGTTTCTCTGTGTAGCTCTGGCTGTCCTGGAATTCACTTTGTAGACCAGGCTGGCTTCGAACTCAGAAATCCACCTGCCTCTGCCTCCCAAGTGCTGGGATTAAAGGTGTGCGCCACCACTGCCCAGCCCAGAACCCTTTTTTAGAAAGCCAAATGTGGTAGTGCATACATGTAATCTCAGCAGTGGGGAGGCAGAAACATGAGGATCCCTGAGGCTTGCTGGCCAGCCAGCCTGGTCTGCTCGGTGAGTCCCAGGTTAGTGAGAGATCCCATCTTAAAAAAACAAGGTAAGTGCTACCTGAGGAGTGACATATGATATCTAAAGTTGTCTTTTGGCTTCCACAGGTATGTACACACACACACACACACACACACACACACACACACACACACACACACGCACACACTCTGTGACAAATCAACTTAACTTGCAAACTACTATCAGCATACATGTAAAAAACTTACTCTCCAAACAAATCTATAGATGTAGACATGATCCCAGTTCCATCAGTGCATCCCTTCTGGATCTCACTGGGCTGCCTAAGACCCTGCTGTAGGCTCAGGGCAGGAGCAACAGAAGTGTACTGCAGTAAGATGACCTCGTCTTATTGGCCCTGGCTTCCTCTCTCTGCTAGAGAATTCATTTCCAAAGTTGAGGCTCATCCTGTGTCTCTCAAGACTTCACCCAGGCTGCTTTGCGCCCATCTTTTCTTTTTCTTTTAATACCTCTTAATGCTATGGGAATGGTTGTCTGTCAGAAAGGGTTTGGTATTGTCATTTAGTCGATGAAGATGGCCAAAGTATCAACAGCTGTTAGGAGATGTGACATTTCAGGATATTTTTCTCTGGAAAAAGGAATATTTCAAAATGTTGAAGTTGGAATCTCGAGCAATACATGATTGGCAGAGTACATGACACTAGGAAGCACTGAATGAAGGCTCTGCAGGAGCAGGAAGCGTGTCCTGAAGGTTCCACAGAGGCATGGGCCACTGCTTTGGGGATGGACCAGCACGCCCAAGCGGTGTGCAGTGCCTTTCCCCTGAAAGTGCCACTCTCCTGGCTGGTATCGGAGAAAGAGCTTCCTGAGCTGGATGTAGTGTCTGTCACAGGGTCATGCTCTACCGTCTGGCTTCATGGCAGAGACCGGATTCCTCCTCATACCATTCTTACACTAATCAAGTCATGTCAAAACAAAACCAAAAACAAGTAGAGATCAATATTTTAACTGCTTTTGTTAATGATTTTCTACCTTGAAAATGGACTTCTTTTCTAGTTCCTCAGGTAGCCCAGCAAGGAGAGCAAGTTCAACACGTGACCCTGGCTAGGCTGTGTGGCTCTGACTCTCAGTTTCCACATCTTTAACTAGGGGCATCATGGTTCTTACTGTATCAGGGCTTGGTGACAATTCCAGGAGCTAACACTGGTAAAGAATGGGCATGTTAGCTCTTACCAGTGCAGTGATGAGATGTGTTCCTGGGATGTCTGTGCTAAGAGTGTTGACCTGTGTTACCCACAGTAGGAGCAAGGGGGTAGGGTGTGGGAAATCAAGTGTCCCAGGAACACCGTACAACAGATAGGATGCCTGAGCTGTGTTGGCCAAGGCATATTAATGGCTGTTTTCTGGAGGATTTATTTCCATCGTCATGTGCAAATGACTGTGGGAGTGCAGGCTGTAATGGACCTTGTGTTTAAAGTTTCTATTGTCTTGGCTTCGCAGAGCCCCGCCTAGGCCCGCCCCTCAGATTGCCTCTCAGGCTCCAGAGGTAGTGTGTCTCTTCCTCCCATTAGCTGTCAGCTCTGATTTGGTGACTGTGAGGCCTGGCCTCAGAGCAGTTGGCAGATTGGCCTTAGGAGATGCTAGGCACTGGAGTTTGCCAGCACAATTTGTACTTTGATTAATTTATTTAATCTAACTATCTTGTATCAACCTGCAAGGATAATTATGCACAAATTACTGTTTAAACTGGAAGCTTGTCTCCCCTCCTGAGCCCCATGCTGGTCCATAGCTCTTCACCGAAGTCTTTTTGAGAGTGTTTCTTATTCTCTTGTCTTCCCCGAGATACCGGACGCTCCGAAGTGAATACTCTAGTCTGAGTTAAAAGCTGTTGAGAAAAGCAAAGCACTGCTTTGGATTCTGATCCCGTTCGTCTGTCTCTCGGGCAGAGAACTGGCTCTTTTATCTTTGCCTGTGAGTTCAATTCCATTTTCTCCCAGCTGTAAGGTTTTGTAGCTGCCTGCTGCTGCTTCAGTCTTTGAGTCAAGTGGGATTTTCAGAATGGGACTAGAGCAGGTTCCTATGTTCTTTGCAAGCATGGGGAGGGGCTGCGAGTAGCATGTGGGGGCACCCTCAAAGTTGGTTCTGTTTTATTTACTGCATTTGCTGATTATAAGGCATGCCGTTCTTTTTTTTTTTTTTTTTTTTTTTTTGAGACAGGGTTTCTCTGTATAGCCCTGCTGGCTGTCCTCGAACTCACTTTGTAGACCAGGCTGGCCTCGAACTCAGAAATCCGCCTGCCTCTGCCTCCCAAGTGCTGGGATTAAAGGCGTGTGCCACCACCGCCTGGCCATGCCATTCTTTTTGTGCTGCTTTGAAACCACCAGAGAAGGCAAGACACGGCCAGATAATTCTCAGAACCCCCTGATGGTGGGAGACATTGCCATGTCAGGTTTTAGGATAAGTGAATTATGACTTATTGATGATGGGGGTTGGCTATGCAATCTTAGCTTTTTAGGCAGTTTCACTGAAGCTGTGAAGAGGTAGGTATTTTTGCTGTTGTTCTTCAATGACCTTCAAGTGAGCTCCCAGATTACAGAGAAATGAGCAATGAGCCTTGCTTTTGGAGGTAGGAAGAGGGAGACCAGTCCCTCAACCAGCACACACACACACTCTGCTTGAGAAAATGGAAAAGATGTGTGGTACCTGTAGCCATGTGTCATGTCTGACTTTGAAATGAACACATTCAGCATGTTTTCACTTGGTTTCATAGAAGGTTTTTCCTTATAACATTTCTGTACAAGACTAAATTCTTGATATTAAAAAAGATTCTTAGGACTCAGCAAACAAGAGCAATTGCTTGGATCCGGAAGACCCAAGTTAAGTTCCCAGCACTCATATCAAGAAACTCAACAGCCTCGAACTTCATCACGAAAAGCTTATCATTGCAGCTAGTTTTTCCCCAGGGCAATTCTCTTGAGCCCAGTCTCCACTGCTGTCCTCAAGGAGATGCTGACTAAAGGGAGGTGGTAACAATGTGAGTCTGAGGGAAGAAACTTGGGAAGTCTTTTGATTTGGGACCACCTGCTGGAAAAGCCCTGTTCCTGGCTTAATTTGCTGGTCACTTGCTGGTTTGGTTTCTAGGAAACGAAATCCAGCCTTCTCATTGGCTTACATTTATGCAAGTCTAAGTAAGGCTGGATGAGGACCCATTGAAGTTACTCCTGGTTATTTCAGGCAGGAAAAAGCTGGCTGCAGGTGTAAGAGACCACTGGATCACCATACAGAGTGTGGGTGTGGTCTGTGCCAACTGTGGTTCCTCCTGGACCACAAGCACTTCCACACCTTTGAGTGTGGTAACTACACGTGGAAGTAATTAATAATAGTAGGGCGAATTTCGCACTCTTGTGTTTGACCTTTGTTCCCTGGGGACTTATGAATCAACTCCTTTGAGCATGGCAGTCCCTGTTGGTTTGCCAGATGAGGATGCAGAGGGTCAGGGAAGACAGACCAGAAGCCTAAAATCAGACAGCACTATGGTGGAGGCCTGCCTCCTCTCCCCAGACCGGCACCAGCCCTCTAACCCTGTTTGACTTGGTTGGCTTTGGATTCCATTAGGCATGCATTCTGAGGCTCACGTTTACCTATGGCTAGTTCTTTTAGTAAGGGTTACATTTACTGGGCATTTACTGGAACTAGAGGGAAGGCCATGTATGACTCCTAATGGCAACTCTAATGTGGGTCTTGGCTTCTGGGCCTCATGACCCCCATCCCTGTTTCATTGTGTCTCTGTTGGCTTTTCTGTCTGTAGTGGTGGAACAAGGTTTCCCTGTGCTTCTGAGGTCACACCTCTTCAGCTTAGTTGAGGAGAAAGAGAGAAACAGGGAGAGAGATTGAGATGGGCTACCATCTCCAGGTGGAGAGAGTCCAAGAAGACACAGTGAGAAGAAACCCCTGAAGCCCTGATTGCTGGTAGGATTTGGGATCACTGCTGGGGGGTAGCCAGATTAGATATTGAGGTGCAGCTCGAACTAAATCTTGGTTTCTCCGTGTGGTTGTTGGGACTAACAAAGGCAAAGACGCGCAGCCGCCGGGTTAGCTCCCTGTTTACCTTTATAGTAAAATCATTCATTTTACAGTGCTGTGGGCCCAGTGAAGGATCTTTTGATTCTAGTTTTAAAGAGAGGATTGGTGGTCATCTGACCCAGCACCCTCATTTCTTGTTGGAACAGGAGATTGGCTGTAACATAATTATTAGCCAGGTGTCAACCTTTGTTTTAAAGCTCTAATCTTCCATTTTCCTGTTAGGATGGCACCAACTGGGGACTGTGCAGATGCACAAAGATTTATTATTGCATCTTGCCTACCTGCTCAGTGTTTGTTAGAGACGGAGTAAGGAGGTGTGAAAAACGCTGGCACTTGTTCTCCCTAATGAGGTTACCTTACAGAGGCGTGAGGTAAACAATATGCCCTGGTAACTGTGGTGGGAATGTGAAGAAATGCTGTCAGTTTTATCTGAGAGAACAGACTTGGAGCACAGCGCAGACGTGACGAGCAAGCACATGGACTCAGGTGCCAGGTTTAGCCTCTGGTGTTGCTCTTCCCTTCCTGGATGTCCTGGTCCACTCGATTTCCTCTCATTTTGCTTCCTTATCTGAAAAATGGGGCTAACCACCTTACGGATTCATAGAATTGTTAGAGGGCACTTGGGACATAGTAAGGGCTCAGTAACCAGTTGCTGTTCTCAGCAACATCATTCAGTATGAGTGGTCTGTGCTGGGGTTTGACTAATAGGTTTTGCATTGTCTGCAGACCTAATGGCCTTGGCTGCTCTGTTGGCTCCAGCAAGGGGTTGGTAGTGAGGCGCCTTCTCTGCGCTGATGTTAGTCCAAAGGGCGTTCCCTTTGTAATGCTCTGTCTTGGAAGCGGCTTATCTGTGCTTTAGTGAGTCTGAGGCATCTTAATAGCAGATTTCATTTGTGGTTGGCAGTATGAGTTGACCCACATCTAAATCCTTCTTGATCTAATCGTCTCTGCTATCCTGTTTGATCTTGTAAATATTAATTTAGTCTGTTTGTACATGTGGTTTCCAATGGTCCCAAGGTTAATTACAGTATTTTGTTTATAAAGTGCTCACAGGAGGCTGGGCATATTGTGGAGGACTTAGGAAAACTATCGCCATTTAGGTCTATAGACTGGCAGTAAAACCTGATGAGCATCATCGTGAAAAGAATTGTTAGGTCTTGTAGCTTGGCGATGATTCCCGTTCCTGTCTTTTGTTTTAGGAAGTATGCAGTGAGTCTGGGGAGATGGTGCAGTGGTTGCTTTGCAAACATGAGGATCTGAGTTCAGATCCTCTGCATCCATATAAAATGCTGGGTGCAGCAGCCTGTGTTTATATCCCCAGCACCGGTAGGTGGAGACAGGAGGATCTCAGGGACTTGCTGCCCAACCAGCCTAGCTAGTGTGATGAGCTCTGGTCTGAGGGAACAATGCTGTTTAAAGAACAAAGTGGAAAAGTAATTGAGGAACATGGCAAACATGGCCTGACATGTGTATACACACAGGAATCACACATACAAACACACACACATGCATGCCCACATTCCGATGTCGGCCTCTGACATCTACGCTGCACACCACACACACACACACTCTCATACACACTATATAGGCATACCTGTTTTGTACCTCTTCCCATTCTATGGTAGAAATGTTCCTTAAGAATGCTTGGGGAGCCCTGACATGGTCATTTTGAACCATTGTGCCCAGAGCCACTTGCTGTACTCTGGGGAACCAGGTCTTGTCATAGCACTTCCAGGACACTGAGAGGAATACATGTTCAGGGGTGCTGGGCTAAAGGTCAAAGGAAGGGCATTGTAGAATCTTTATGGGGGAGATACTGCTGTGTGCACCCAAAAGAAGACTAGGGAGGGGAAACCAGGGCTTCCTGGTTTGTCTGTGTTTGACCGGTAATGTGGAGGGTTAGGGGGAGAAGATGAGAGAATATTCCTTTTTTGCTGTATTTCCATATCTTTATTTCTGATTACTTGACATCTCTTAAAATTAGCTTTTTTAGTATATTTGCTTTAAAAATTAACTATTGCCATATATTAATTATATACACAAATGCATTTGCTAATAGGTTATGTATGTATACGAAATTGAGAAGCAGTGTGCCTAGGCATCACCCAGGAGCTGTCTGCTAGACCTTGCTACATCCCCCATACTTTGGCCAACTGTGTATTCAGCTAGTGAGAGTTGGCTATTTTTCTTTGCAGAAGAGTTGATGAGGCAGAACAGTGAGGGGCTGGGAACACAGCCTTGGAGCTACAAGCCTGGTCTGTAGCTTGCTTCTGCTGCTTTCTGTTCAGGTTTGTTCTTTAATGTCTCTATCCCTGTTTTCACGTGTAAAATGTAGTATCTTCTAGTCTGTAATATAGGAAGATCTCAGGGAGGGTTGATAAGGTAAGCTTTTATTAGATCTTCCTCCTTGCCTTGGGAGGTAAGCATGTCCTCCATGATGCTGTCTCTTCTGGAATACTTACTACATTCAGCTCTGTGGAGCTTATCCTAAAGAAAGAGCATCTTTGCATCCAACTCCCTTCTTTGGTTCTCTTCATAGCCATACAGCTGACAGTTTGCTGAGCACAGTAGCTCAGCTCAGTGAAGTGCATGCTCAGGAAGAGTGGGGTGAGCCCACCTGGAATATGGGGAGCAGCTGCTGTACCTGTACTTGCCTGTGGCTTCATTGTGGAGCCATTTCCGTGAGTGTGTGTGTGTGTGCGCGTGTGCATGCATAAGTCTTAACCTTTGAAATGTGACTTCTACAACTTATGCAGATTTATCCTGAGTCTGCACTTCAAAACATACATATTGCATTGCTACCAAGTAGTACAATGAATCCTTTAGACCAGGAGGCCTGGAGATGGACCCAGTTGGTAAAATGTTTGCTGGACAAGCATGAGGACCTTAGTTTAATCCCCAGCACCCACATACATAGTGAGGCGTGAAGTTGTGTGTTGGGGAGGCTGAGACAGGCAGATCCCTAGGAGTCACTGGGCTAGCCTAGCCTTATCAGGAGCTGCAGTCAGTAAAAGACCCTGCTCTTGAGGAATGATATCCAAGGTTAGCCTCTGTCCTCTGTCTAAATGAACAGGAACACACACACACACACACACACACACAGGAACAACACTGATTGTATTTTAGGTGAAGGCTCTATTCATAGATAAAACAGATGTTTGTAGATAAATATCAGATCCTTTATAAAAGAAAGGTAACAACACAGTTACGTGTGGGGTAGGGTCCTTTCAGCCGAGACTGTCTCTCCTCACTGCTTCCTTTTGTAAGGGAATTGTAAGGCACTTGTAAGGATACACTGCAGCCTGACTATCTCCTTGTCCTGCCCCTTCATGCTTGCGCTGTGCAGAGCAAGAAGGGCTGGGCCATGTCTTCCTGTCGCCCTGTTTCTGGACCTCAGTTTGCTTTGTTTTACTGTTGCTTTCTGTGCAGTCAGGCTCGTGATGTGATTAAATGTGAAAGGGATCTACTTGGGCACCTTGGCCTGCTCCGTTGGGATCCTTCTGGCCACAGAAGTCTGGCACTCCATGGAGTCATTTTCTAGAATGGGGAGTGCTCCTCTGTTGAAGGTCCGAGACACTCAGAGGTTATCATCCAACATGGTGCCTCTTAGCCATGTGTATCCTGTGAGCCCTTGAACTGTGGCCATTGCTACCAAGGAGCTAAAATTTCAGTCTTACTTAAGTAGCTGTATGCAGGTTGTAGCCACCGAATTGAAGAGCATAGGTCTGGGGACTGGAAGGACTCCTGGGTCATGTAGACCAGTACCAACCTCCCTGTCCAGTTAACTATACATATTCCTCCAGTCCCCTCTCCTGCCTCCAGTGCTGGGAATCAAACCCAGGTAAGCTCCCTTCAGTGAGGCCCAGCCTCCACAGCTTAGATGGGAGCAGAGGCTGACACAGGCCTTGGAAAGCTGTAATGATGAGATGCAAAAGAAAGCAGACCCCCAACTTAGGAGTCCTGGACTCTTTTTTTTCCCCTAGCATGGTTTGATTCTAAAACAGCGTATGCTGGGCTCCCGAGTTAATCCTTGGAGAGATGCATTTGCCAGCCACCAGCGCCTTGCTCCTTTCTTTGCCAATAAAATCTTAGCAAGATGCAGATGAGTGGTAGATGTGTTATCAGGGATAACCTTGAATCTGATCTAATTTATTAGTAAATCATTGACAAGCTTGGGTTATCGGGAACATGTTACTTGTGAAGGGTCTCGTAATTGATTACAAAAGCCACCGTGCTTTGACATTTCTGCTGCAAAGATTGATGACAGCATCTGCAGCACCTGTTGTGTGTGCACGGGTGGGGGGAGTGTGTGTGTGTGTTTTCATGGTGTGTGTTGAGTCTAGGGTTTCTTGGCTAAGTAATGACAGATGAAGTACAGCTTTAGGCCATCACCCAGACACTGTACTCATCCTTTATGCCCAGGTACCAAGATGCTCAAATGTTGGCATGGTTGGAATGAAAACCAATGGCTGGGTGTCCTGAAGCAGCCCTCAGCTGGGGAAGACAAAGGTGCAGAACCAATGTTAAGCAGTGATGAGCGTTCCAAAGATATTAAGCCTATAGGCTGAGAGTAGAGACACTGGGTGGGACCCTTTAGATGGGGTTGGGGACAGACCTGGTGGGAAGCCAAGGGGCCAGTCAGCAGCTAACATTAAGAAGTCTGGCTTCAGAGTCTTTTGAAGCCTTTTTAGTAGGCTCCTAGCTGTTGGTGTCTTTCTATTAGAAAAGATGCCCTGCATATCCATTTTATAGCAGCTCCCACTGTCCATGTCCCTATCAATGTCATAGACCCTGACCCTGGACCCCACAGAGTGGCTTTGCTCATTGGACATTTTCAGCCAAAATCTGGTGGCTGGCTTTCTTCCTGCCTGAGTGTCGTCCTTCATTGATGATCCCACTAGTGGCTGCCCCTCTGAGTAGAGTGCTCTGACTGCCCCATCTGTCTGCCACCCCTTATTTCTGTCCAGGGACCACAGTTTGTATTTAGCGAATGTCCCACTTGCCTCTTAGATTAAAAAGCACTCTTTCCCTCACTCCCTTCCTGGTCCTTCCATCTTTGGAGGCTCTCTTCCTTTGCTTCTTGGAGACACTCTTTATTTATTTTTTTTTTAATTTTTTTTTTTTTAGATTTATTTATTTATTATATGTAAGTACACTGTAGCTGTCTTCAGACGCACCAGAAGAGGGCATCAGATCTCATTACGGGTGGTTGTGAGCCACCATGTGGTTGCTGGGATTTGAACTTCAGACCTTCAGAAGAGCAGTCGGGTGCTCTTACCCACTGAGCCATCTCACCAGCCCTTTGGAGACACTCTTAAGCCACCTATTTGTGACAGGAATCCATGTGTTTTGATCCAAGCACAGTGTGTTTGTATTAAGTCCCCTCTGTGTTCTGGGACTGTTGAGTTGGTGGTATGGGTGGGGTAATTCCAGTGTGTGAAAAGTGCTCTCTTGATCCAGCAGCAGTTCTAAACATGGGTCTTGACCCCTTTCAGGGTTGAATACCTGATGTCCTGCATATCATATTTTCACATTATGATTCATAACTGCAGCAAAATTATATTCATGAAGTAGCAATGAGACAATTGGTATGGTTGGGGCCATCACAACATAGGGAACTGTATTGAAAAGTTTCAGCATTAGAAAGGTTGAGAACCACTTTTTAGTAGGCTCCTAGCTGTTGGTGTCTTTCTATTAGAAAAGATGCCCTGCATATCCATTTTATAGCAGCTCCCACTGTCCATGTCCCTATCAATGTCATAGACCCTGACCCTGGTCCCCACAGAGTGGCTTTGCTCATTGGACATTTTCAGCCAAAATCTGGTGGCTGGCTTTCTTCCGGCCTGAGTGGACTTAGGCTCAAGGACTGTAAAGTTTGCATTAAGAAACAATAATTTTGGGGCTGAGGAGATAGCTTAGCTGTTAAGTGTACTGGCTGCTCTTCTAGAGGACCCAGGTTCAACTCCCAGCACCTATATGGCAGCTCACAGCTGTCTGCAATTCCAGTTCCAGGGAATCCGACACTCTTACACATGCAGGCAAAACACCAATGCACATAAAATATAAATAAATTTTAAAAAGAAGCAATAACTTTACTTTAGAATGTAGAAGTCCCCCTACCCTTGTTCTTTAGAAAAGAGGTCACTTTTGTTTCCTTTTAGTGCCCACCTCTCTTTGGCAGTGTTTTCTTTCAGTCTTGTGGTTTTTCTGAAAACTGAATGTGTCCTTCAGGTGGAGCAAGGCACCAGGGTCATCTTGTTAATTCCTGATGCAGCTCTGGAGGGGCTGTTTTGCTGCGGTTGTTTTCTCAGCCCTTTCTGGTTGGAAGGCCCCGCCCAGGCCCAGACATCCCTAGCCTCTTGATTGTACTGTCTGCTGGGGCTCATCCAGGACTCTGTTACATGTTGGACCTACACCCACTACTTGTTCCAGAGACCCGTGGGATCAGGTGAGCCTTGGCTATGCTAGTCTTCCCCCTCCTTGCCTGCTGCCTCCCATCCCCCACTTTCTTGCATCCCAGGGCTTGAGGGTTACCATGCCGTTGTTTTACAGTTGGCTCCAAGTACAAGCACAGGCGCACAGGATCTCATCTCGGAATGGCAAGACTTTGCCTTGATTTTCCCACAGTCTGCAGAGCCTGATTTAGGGCCGCACCAGGATTAAGTAGGATTACCAGCATCTTCCCTCTGTCTCTCTTGTGTATCTTGTATGAATGTGTCCTAATAACTATTGATATCAAGTTCATCCCTCAAGAAGCCGAGTCCGACCTTTAGTGTCCTGCTGAGGCTGCAGTTTGCTGATGTGTTTTTCTTGCAAGTAAAATCAATGCAGATAAATCTCAGTAACTTTTCCTACATGATGAGGTGGTAGGGCCCTCTGTCTACACAGCTGCCATGGTAGGCTTGTCTGTCTATACAGCACACCTGCATCCCGTGCAAGGCTGTTGGACCAGCATTGATTAGCTGATCCACTACTCTTAAAGGTCATGCTTAATCAGGCTGCAAGCATACTGGAGAAGATTCTAGAGTTCCTGGGTACTGCAGTTGACTTTGTGTAATTCTCTGCTGATATTTGCCTTTAACAGCAAGTACATCCCTAATTTACCAAGCAGGTAGGCCTGCACTTAAAGGGCAAAAAACCTGGCATGCATTTTTATCCTGAAAATTAGTCACAGCCAGTCAGTCGGCTGTGGTTTAGGAGCGGTAGGGTTCACTTGTGGAAGTCCTAATGTAAATGGGCTGATACCCCTGCAGGTTGTCAGAGCTCTGCTCTCCACCCGTGACTTGGATTCGGAAGGAAGTGGCCATGGAAATTGTAGAGTAAATGGGTTGACATCCCCAATGGGCTGTCAAAGCCCTGCTAGCCACGCTTGTGACACAGATGCTGGAGGAAGGACAGACAGTGGCCACCGCGTGAGCCAGCTCCTCCAAACAGTTGATGAAGCAAGCTGACAGGGGCACGGGGCTCTGCTGCTAGCCCTTCATGTTAAGCGTGGTGCTATGGAACAGATGGAGAGGAAGAGGCCTCCTTGACAGTTTGGGAGGGTGGGGACCTTTAAGTTAGAAGGAGTCAAAAGAACAGTTTAGTTATTAGCTGCATTCTGGGTGACAGCCTGACATTCCGTGACTGTCCACAGCAACCAGGCTGCGTGACAATGACACTATCGCAAATGTCTCCTATTAACTTCTCCCTAATTAGGAGGAATGGTTTGATTTGAATAGTTCTGAATAATTTCACAGTATTTATTGCCCATCAGCTGTGGGAATGCTTCTTTCTTGTCATGGTGGTTGACTGAAGACCAGAAACAAGGGCTACCATGGTTCCTCTGTGAGACAAGCCCCTCGTCTCATACCCAAGAACCTTGCTTGTTCTTGAGGGGAAAAAATTGGACTGGAAAAATCTGTAATATTATTTAATATTCTGAGAGTGAATGTTGAGAATGTTTGTAAGATTTTAGAAAAAAATTAACAACATTTTTTGTATAGTGGGCAATTAGAGTTTTCAAGGTGGTATGCATTCACTGTCCCAGCTGGACAAGTATAAGGAAGGAAAAGGTCATCTCTGGTCTCGCCACTTAAATATGGGTCCTGTTGTCTGCTTTTCTACTGGCCCGTTTCTAGGAAAATATATTTGTTCATTCTTTATCACCATGAAAGTGACCTTACCTCATTTTCTTCTGAACCTTAAGAATTTTGTATGATATTTATGACAGTGTAACATGGCATTAGAAAATTAGACATTTAAAACAAAACAGCCTAATATCCCACTCAGGACATGTACCACGATTTACCATGTTATTTTCCTGTTTTTGGAAATTTCAGTGGCCACACTTACAGGATGGATGGGATCAGCGCCTTGTTTAGGACTAAGGACACAGCCCCAGAAGTGATTACTGGTCATAGTGTTGTTTTCTCTCTTCCAGGACTTAAACAAGCTTTTTATAAGAGCCCAGATTGCTACCTAATTGCAAAGTTGTCAGCTGAATCAAGAGGGGTGAGTGAGTGTGTGTGTGTGTGTGTGTGTGTGTTTGCATATTGTGCTCAGGTCTTTAAACTTTTCAAGAATTCTGGCTGAGCCCAGGTGCTGACAGTCTGCTATAGCCTTACGCACCTCCCTCTGCTTGGTGCTCATGCTCACTCTCATGTCCCCTGACCGTTGCTGCTGCTTTCTACACCTGGGTTCTGCCTCTTGCTGTCCCAGCACACACTGAAGTAGTCTGTTCTCCTCATTTTGTATGGGGTTACTGGCAAAGCCCAAAGGCACTGAGATCTCTGAAGCAAGATACATCGGGAGACACATTCATTTTATCATCATAAATTTGAATTTTTAATCTTGATGCCGTTTAAAGATTACTTTGGAATTTCAGACCAGTCTGGTCTATATATAGCTAGTTCTAGGGCTAGTGAGGCTCTTTCTCAAAACCAACCAACCAACCAAACAACAACAAAATAGGACCTGGAGAGATGACTCAGAGGTTAAGAGTACCAGGTTCCATGCCCAGCACCTGCATCAGGTGGCTCCCACCTGCTGTCTGTCACTCCAGCTCCAGGGATCCAGCACCTCCTAGCGTCCACAGGTACTCACACGCACAGAGCCCGGCATAGACACAGGATGAAGTAAAACAAACAGCAAGAGCAGGATTCTGGGAAAGGAGTTTGGGGATGGGTGCTGCAGGTACGTGAGCACGGTGCTCAGTTGGGAAGGCATATGGGAAGGGGTTGTGTGGAAACTGGACTTCACCCCTTCAGTTTCCAAGGATCTGTGGGTAGTATGGAAACTGTCAGAGGACTGTAGTGTTTGATATGACAGAGAGGCGATTGCTCAGGGCTGCACCTGTGCTCACCTTACCTCATCTCATCATCACTGATACTAACACTACAGGACCACCGATCACAAGGATGGCTTTTCAGCCTATGTGCAGTTTTGTGAGTTTGGACTTATGTAGATTTATTGGACTGAACACTACCTCCAGCATCTAGAACAGTTCTGTTGCAAAACAACAAAAAACTTAACCGTCCATTGTAATTCCCAAACATGCGGTGTGTCCCTCAGACTATGGTGTGTGTCTGAGGGTGTCCTGTCGCTCCAGCTTCTCTCCATAAGCATGGTGCCTCGAGTTCCATCCAGGCTGCTGGTGGAGCCTTTCTCTTTTTCATGGCACTGCACATTTTGACCTACACACATTGAGAGATGATTGCTCGTCTTTGTTAAGTGGTGTTGTAGACATTTGTATGGATTCTGTGACTTTCCTTTCTGTGTCATAGCCAAGGAATCTCAGTATTCCTGGTTTACAAAGTTCTCCTCTCCTCTCTCTTCTAAGAACTTGATAGTACACATTTAACATTAGGCTAATTTTGAGTTAAACTTCACTTGTGGCTTGGGAGCACAGTGGTAAGGCTGTCCAGCTTCTCATGGATCTGCCGACTGTTGTCGGAGCGGCTGGGCAGGACTGGTCGTGCATTTCCAGGCTCTCCAACTCAGTACATGCAGGGCTTTCATTGTCCTCATGTCTGCCTCAGCCTGATTATTGAAGCTTTGTGGAATGCCTAGAAATTGGTAAGTTAAGTTCCTTAACAGGTCTTTCTTTTCATAAAAATTGTTTTTTAGCAATTCTGGGTCCTTCACATTTGATCTGTTCCATTCATTATTTCCCACCCCTGCCCCTGAATTTCCATTATTCTGTTTCAGGGACTTCAGAGATGCAAGTGCCAGTCCTTGGGTGCTGTCACTGTGCAGATGTTTCCTTTCTGTGACTTCCCATCCTTGCTGTGGCTCTCTTACTTGTTTCTCGGACTGGGAAGCTGACAACACAGTGAAAGGCCCAGAGAGCCCAAGGCAGAGCTTGAGGAGGGGCTGCTCCTCCACGCACAGCTCCTGATTGGATAGGCAGTTTCCTGACTTTCAAACATAAGGCTCCTTAGTAAACTGCATGGGGCTTTCTTTGCTGCCGCCAATGCTGTCGCTGCTCAGCTGCCATGGCTTAGGGGCTGAGATAAGAGAGTATAGAGAGAAAAGGCTCAAAAGGAGAGAGACAGACAGAGACAAACACACACACACACAGTGTGTGTGATATCAGAAAAACAAATGTGGGCTCTTGCTGGACATGTGACCTCCTTTGATTTTTCTACTACATCATGGATACAGCCCACATGTATGCTGTACAGCTGATAGTCAATCCTGGATCACTGTCATTTGTCTCCCTGCTGTTGATAGATGGGCTGCCTGCCTGGTGGATTTTGTGTTACAGATTTGCTGCTGGGTGTCTCAAGCATATCTCTTGGTATACGTGGCATAAATATTTGTCATTGTTTTTTGAAAGCCTAATATTAAGCTTTTGTTTCCTGTTAATCTTCCTCATTTGTTGACTGTTTTAGATTTTTGAATTTTTTTTTCACAAACATCCACAGGGTTTAAGTTTTTATTGGTGGGTTGTATTGGTCCCTTCTTTGTTTCCTTTCTTTTAATCTTAGAAATAGATGGGAGACATTCACAGTTGCTTTCTTGCCACCTCCACCATGGTTTGACCTCATACTCTGAACTCTCAGATATAGAGAGGTATTCCAGGTGCACAGTAGGTTACAACTCTTATGGAGTTACAGGAATTTTAATTTTGTCACTTAATGGCAGGCTTCTCATTGAATTAAACTGAGCTAACAGTGGGTATGGTGGTCGGGTTTCACAGAGAAACTTGCCAGCCTTGAAGTTTGCTGGGGAGCATGCGCTGTTTTTTGACTGATATAGCAGGATCACAGCTGCCCTGCAAGTTTGAGGACAGCAGGTGCAGCTACTGTGTTTATGAGAAAGAGAGTTAGCCATGAACCCAGACAGCCATGCACTGGGCAGGAGGGCTGGGCCACCCCAGCAGCACCCTCACCTTCTGTTCCTGTGGCCCCTCAGAGGCGCATGAGGCCTTTGGGATCCACTGTGGGTGAGTTGCATTACACTCATGTTCTAAAGTGTTGCGTGCCAGTGTGATCTTATTTATGGTGGGCGCTCCCATTAATTCTCCCTTATTCCAGGTCTTTGTCTCTATCCTTGACTTTCCCTCCCAGTGCCCTGTAGAGACCTCCTTGTCTATAAAGAGCAGGTCCAATCCTCTTCAATTTTAAAGAACAACCTTGACCAAGGAGTCTAGCTGGGGTTCCAGATGGGAAGCCAGGATTTTCTGGATGGTCCAGGTCTGTGTGTGCTTGAACACTGAGTTCCTTAAAGTGTTTAATCCTTCCTAACCAGGGCCAAAGATTTTACTGCAGCAGAGCCTGCAATACCTGCCCCACCCACCAACAGGGGAATGAGAATGGAGGTGGCTCACCACACATGGGGAAGCCCAGAATCTATATTTAGGTGGGCCCTGCCTTCTTCTCTGTTATAGTGAACACTTGTGTAATAACATGCACAAAGACACAAAGGAGTAAGTTCTCCTACAGCATAAAATTGAGAAGTTGCACACTTCTTTAAGCCATTAGTGCAAGCAAGCCAGGTAGCCTCTGAAACCTGGACATATATCTGGCCACCATTCCTGGAATTTACTTGCATAGGGAGAACTTCATAGGGGATACCTTAGTACCATTAAACAGGCACCTTTACCTTGGAGATCCCCCAGGGTGAGCTTAAGTTTTTACAGCTGTTAGGGTTGGAAGTGGAGCCGGTTGTTTGATTGGTTCCAATCCCAACATAATATGGGGTCTTGAGGTCCAGGCACAGCCCACAGTCCTGACCTCCGTCTGGATGAGAGTGGCTAAGGAAGTGATACACTTCAGCATCCCAGACTCTGAGGAGCTGGCTTCTGCTGCCTCCTGGACCTTTGCCTGAGGTTACCGAAGGAATTCCTTGGGAAATTGAAGTTTGCAGGTTTACCACCTTTGGGGGCTCACATTCTGGTAGATACCAAGATGGGTTTGTGTGGGCCAATGAGCTGGATGACTGTAGTGCAAGTTTCTTTCGATTAGTGAATCGCTGCCTGGATCAGGACCATTTAGTTATAACCTGACTCCCCAGGTTCTGCTGGTTTAAAAATCAGTACTGTTTTTTTTTTAAAAACAAGAACTTTGTATAGAGAGCTCTACTGTATGTGAGAAATATGAATCACAAAGCAACCACATCTGTACTTCTCCCTGAGGAGGGTCTGCTCTGTCTCCCTGATTATCACTGCAAACTTTTCTGTGACTCACTCCAGGCACACCAACATACACAGTCTGAATTTTGAGTTTGTTATTTCTAGAAGGCAGATATCTGTATTCTTTTAAAAATTTATTTATATCTTGTTTTATATATATGACTATTTGGCCTGCATGCATATCTCTGCACCATATGCCTGCTGGTGCCCATGGAGGCCACAGGAGGGTCTCACATCCCCTGAAACTGGAGTTACAGAAGGGTGTGAGCTACCACACAGGTGCTGGGAATTGAATCCCGAATCCCTGGAAGAGAAGCCAGTGCTCCTAATTCCCAAGCCATCTCTCCAGCCCCAGTATTCCTTCTGCGAAGGCCAACTGAGGCACTTGTGTCTGGCAAGAAGGATAATTGCCACATTGGCACCCACATCTCAAGCGCCTCCTCCTCCTGTGGGTGGTAGGCGTTTCCTGTGACCTCCTGTGTCCTAATTGAGACTGTGACCGTTCCCAAAGAAGAAGTCTACTTTGGAAGCATTACTTTCTCTGCTGAGGTTTCTTTTTGTCTTCCTGGCCTTCATCAGAAAGCTTACCTTGCCTCAAAGGGTAAAGTGGCTGGGGTCTATGGACAGTCTGTGTCTGGACCTCCCTGACTTAGAGTAATGGGCGTCTGACCAACAGGAGCAAACACTCTCTTTATAGTCAGCCCGGTGGGTTCCCATGAGTCATCTTGTCTCAGAAGAGAGCTGGCCTCTAGAAGTTCAAATGTTGGGGATTTTCTGCCACAAGTTTTGGAAAGTTTCACAACTCAGGTGAACATTGAGATACAGGTAGATTCTAAGTGGAGCCCAGTAAAGAAGGCCCATTATAGTAGTGCCTGGTGCCAGGGAGCCCACTCGGACCTAGGGTACCAGCCCAGAAATGCCAAGAGCTCAGCTTGGCATTTATTCCAGTGACGACTCAATGTAGGAAGGTTGCAGCTGCTAAATTGTGGATTTTGGAGGGGCAGAGGCACTGGGGTCTTCAGCCCGGAGACCACTGGGCTGTAGTGCTTGGTCATCTGGGTGTACCCTGGAGTCATATAGACCTTGTTTAATGCAACTTGGAGCAGGTGACTTTGCTCCTCTGAGCCCTGCTCTCCTTCCCATCATGCATTTCAAGAAGACAAAAAGACACTGTGAGCTGTTTCTGTAGAGTCTGGTGCATGATATGCATTAACTTGGCCATTGTCACCATCGCTGTCGTCCTCAGCCTCCTCACTTTGGAGAGAGAGAAACTGAGTCCCAGCTCCTGTGAGCACGTGTAGCACTCAGAGGCCAGGCCGGGACTGCTCCTTTCACCCCGCCACCTGCCCGTCTGCACTCAGCTCCAGATCACGTACTGTCACCTCCTCGGTTCTCTGCAGCGCCTGCAGAGCCTGACAACAGATGGTGCTGTTCTGAATTAAAACAATTTAACTCAAGATCCATCAACTGCCAACATCAAACACCCTTAAAAGAAGGAAAGAAACTCATTATCAAGAGTATTTAAGCAAAGTAGGTATTTAATCTATCTTAATCATTTGCATTCTCGAGGAGAAGAAAGTCAGTGGCAGCTGCCACCACAGGCCAGGCCTGACTGTGCCTGCTGTAATTGCCTCAGTCTGGCCGCATCACACTCGCATTTCCTTGTTTGCCACACAGTACTAATTTGGACTTGGGTCCTTAAAGAACAGTTTTTAAAGCTATGCTGAATATTTGAATATTTAAACATTTAGGAAGTACTCTGTTGCTTTTGTACCTTTGTAAAGCTTTGGTAGGGCGTGTGGACAGTGTGCGGGGTTGCTTCCAGAGCTGGGCAGAAAGGATGTATTAGGCCAAGTTTTGGTATTGCAGTGAAACACCTGAGGTCTGCTACTTCTCAACAACAGCTGCTGAAAGGCACAGTAGCTCTGGGAAGGACCCTCTTCCTCTTGGCTGCAGCGCTTCCTGATGGAAGGCACCACAGTGGCAGGGGCGTGTGTGGGTAAGAGAGGTCACATAGGCAGCTAGGCAGAGAAAGCAATCACGGTGTGACCAGGATTGTTTCTTTATTATAACCACCCTCTTGGAAGCCAGCTTTCTCCCACGAGCATCACAGCCAGTGCTTCCAGAGCCATCCCACTAGGCTCTGCCTCTTAATGATCTCCCCAGCCTCCAACGGCACCACTCTAGAGACACAGCCACACCATAGCAGTGATCACTCAGGTCAGTCTACTCAAGTCCTGTCTCCTGACATGACCATCTCCTGTCATGCCTTCTTCTGCTGCCCCCATGTTCCTCTTGCAAGCAGCCTACCCTAGGCTCTGAGGACCAAGAGGGCCAGGCCTTCTTTACCTTCCTTTGTTGCCTCTTTCAGTCTTGTGGTTGGGGATGTAGCTTACTCTTGGGGACCAGACAATGGATGCTCTCCTTCCCTAACCTCAGCTTGACTGAAGCATTCATGGCCTAATATTAGCTACCAAAGGGGCAAGTAAAATATTTGTACTGTCTTTCTAGAAAAATCTGCACATGGGTGGGAAGCAGGAGCCACACACGTAGAGTGTGCTGACAGAGGAAGCAGACTGCATGCAATACTCTGTAATACTTTGTCCCGTCAGTGTTTCTTATTGAGCCCGTGGTGTCTGTGATGCAGGTTCTAGCCTGACAGGCTGAGAGGTCTGCTCCTCATGCGATGCAAACATGCTCCCTGCGTATTTGTTCTCTGCCTCACACTTTTCCTGATGTGTGCACCAAAGCCCTATTTGTGGAATTTTCTCCTGATATCTGTATGGGAAGGCAGTCCTCCAGAGCTATCTTCCTGGGCAGGCCTGCCAGGACTCTGCTAGCTCCTTCTCTGGCCCACGTCTTGGTCCAGGTGGTGTCCCAAGCAGCTGCTCAGAAGGAACCTGTCACAAGGTCTCCATCTAGTTTGGTTCTAATGGTTTTTCCATAAGGAAAGAAAACAAAGTTGCGGAGCTGGCATTTGCATTTCCATCTTTTAATAATTCATTTCCCCAGCACTGGGAAGAGACCGAGACTTGCAGTCACTTGAGAGGCTAGGGCTTTGTCTGCTCTTTGCTCCCTGTGCTGGGAGTGAGGGGCACTAAGAAGTCCAGATGAGGCTTACTGGCCATCAGTCTATCTGACAACATTTTGAAAAGTAATGTATAAGTGTGTGACATTGGTGTGGTAGTATCATAGCATACTGTTGTCGTGTGAAGGGAACATTGTGTGTGTTCTCTATCAAAATGCCCTCTTTTATTGACAATTCTCATCCTCCCATGGTCTTATGAAACAAAACAAACAAGACATGGAGCATTGACATTGTAGAGCTATAGAAAAGCCACAGAGGTGCTGTGCTACCAGGGAGGGTGCTGAATCATAGAGGTGAAAGGTCTGGTGTCTTTAGTGAAAGCCTAGAGAGGCAGGAACCTAGTCCTGAGTGTCCTTTCCTGTGTGACAAGGCTTATGTACAGGGAGGGGTTGTTGAGCTGGGCACATCTGCCTTCTGCTCGTAGTCCATTTGTTGGGGCATGTGTGTGCATTCTCTGTTCACACTCACTTGAAGTGACTGACACTCCTTTCCTTACAGCACATATGGCTCCACAGATACCTTTGCCATCAATTAGTCCAGGTGATATAGTCAGGACCCACTCTGAGACCTCCCCAGACTTCCTTCCTCTGTGTGGTAGGACAGTATGGACAAGGGATAGGATGGTGTGGATACGGGGTAGGGTGGTGTGGACTCGGGGTAGAATGGTGTGGACACAGGACTCCACAGCTGCAGCCAGTAGAGACAGTGCTGATACTTAGTCTGTTAGTTCCACATCCCCCGCTTAGAGGCAAGGAGATGTAAAACATACAGCAGCTCGTAGCTCAGCTCAGCTCAGCACCCTCCTGGCCACCCCAAGCTCCTGCCTTCCAACAAAGCCCCTCATAAGGGACTCACCTGGAAATGGCCAGCTGGAGGAGACTGAAGTTAGAACGTTCACGCCCTGACCTTACTCTGCTCTTTGGCATTGAGGCCTGAAAAGTTCTTTCCCACCTAGAGATGTACTCTATATTCTGATGGGAGTTATTTTGACAAATGGCATTCCTTGTAATTTAGAAGTCAAAATGCAGGCCAAGGGGCCCAACTAGGGCTATTTAATTGCATCCAAAGGCTCTACTAAACGGATTGACCTCCGTGTCCTTGTCTTGGACCTGCCATGGACTTACTGTTGTCCCTTGCAGTATTTTGCTTGTTGGCCAGCAGGCAGAGTGTCCTTCAGCAGGGCCGGCCCGTTCCTATCTCTATCTACCCCAGCTCTGCTGCAGCTCCCATCTTGCTCTTGTGAAGCCCTCAGCGATCACCCCTGAACTCTATGCTCTCTGCTCTGACAGTCAGTCCCGTCTCCACTCCCTGGCCATCCTGGGCCTCTAAGCAGACTGTTCTTTCACGTTTTCAGATCTCTCTCCTTCATCTCAGCGAGCACCGAGCACCAGCACCAGCACCGTGTTTAGCATTGTGCCCTGCCTCCATCCCCTGTAGAAACCATAAACACGCCTTGTCTTCCTGTGTGACAGTCTTTTCTCCCTGAGAGATGTAGCTTTGGGTATGTGCCGAGAGGTGTTCTTTTTCTTTTTGTTTTGCTGTGTCCTAAGTGTGTAGAGAAGTACCTGGCACATGTAGGGAGTGGCCCACTGATGTTTGTGGGATGGATGGATGGATGGATGGATGGATGAGGTATAGACTTGAAAAAGCCACTTTCTCTTTGGGTCTTTAAGATTTCTAAAGTAAAATATCAGCTTGTACTAGATGAAATGTCATCTCCTCCCAACTGTGACTTCTGTCGATTCTCTGCATCTAGTGGTGTTGATGCGTCACTCACCACCTTCCCCCACCCCAGGATGTGGGCTTCCTGGGGCAGGCAGGATCTAGCTGGTGTTGAGGAGGCAGGTGTCATGGAAGTGCTGTTTCTGGGAAGGGAACTTGAGCCGTGGCCACCCGAACTTGCATGGAAGATGCGCCCCACTTCCACCCCACAGCAGAAATCCCACATGTTTTGCCCATTTTCATTTGGTGATGTTTCCTGGGGACTCTGCCATGCCGTTGTCATTTCCCTGTGCCAGCATGGCAGCTCCCTTCTCCTGGATGCCACCGAAGCCCAGGCCCATTGTTGCTGTGGGTTTGTTTGCATATTGCACAGCCATCTGCTCCTTTACCATCCAAGCTTTAGATTTTAAAATATGAATTGCCAGCCGCTCCAAGACTTTCAGTGGCTTTTTGTTTTGTATGCCAGTAGCTAGACTTTGAACCGTTAGAGCCACCATTGCAGAGCCTTTGCTTCCTCTGAATTTGGGAGGCACTGTGTTCAGGAATTGGGACTGGGCAGACTAGTACCCAGGTGTCTTGAGATCTCATACTGCAGTTCCTTTCAGGCCTTCATCCAACAGGGCCTCCAGGTCAGAGCTGTTTGAGAAAGCCCCAGTGTGCACTAACCCCCCTGCTGTAAGTTCATAGATAAAGGTTCCACAGATTTCAGTGTTTATTTGCTATGCAACTCCAGTCCCACCTGCTCCATGGTAGAGTAAATGTGTGCTGTGTGCTTCATCCTGTAGCATCTCCTGCCACACCATCCCTGGCCAGGTGCTGCCCCCGCCCCCGCCCTAGGCTCACTAGCTTACCCTGTCCTCTTCCTCTTTCCCTAGCACACAGCCATCATTCTGGCTCTCTTCACATGCCGCTCCCTCTGCCTGCCGTGAATTTATGGTGAGCATTTCCAGCACTGTGACTTTCCTCTGTTGCCTCTCTCACAGAGGCCATCATTTTTTTTTTTTTTTTTAAAGATTTATTTATTTATTATATGTAAGTACATTGTAGCTGTCTTCAGACACTCCAGAAGAGGGAGCCAGATCTTGTTACGGATGGTTGTGAGCCACCATGTGGTTGCTGGGAGTTGAACTCTGGACCTTCGGAAGAGCAGTCGGGTGCTCTTACCCACTGAGCCATCTCACCAGCCCGAGGCCATCATTTTTTGGATTTGGAGTGAGTGAGCTGTTTAGTAAGATGTAGCTCCATGAGGTTCACGATGCCACCGAGCATTGAGCTCATGGAAGCAGAGTGAGAGGTGGGTTTGCACAGGCAACTGTGTAAAGATGTTTGCACAGTGTGATGTCTGCCGTGCCCAGGAGGAACTGGACAGAGAAGAGTGCCTGCCTAAGAGTGCCTGGGTGAAAAGTAGGGCTAACTTATTTCATGGCGCTCTGTCTTCAAAAGTCAGGCAGTGTTAGCAGAATACCAATTGCCAAGACACTTAACCAGCAGCTGCATACCATCCAAAAGATCTGTTTTTTAGTGTATCCACATGCTCAGGGAGACTTGACGTTCCTATTTATTAAGTGTTAGCCAAAGAATGTTTTTGTTTTTCAGCTCTCTTTTCTGATATTTCCAAAATGTCTATTTTTCTACTTTAAACAATCTCCCACATAAATTCAGTTCAGTCTTTTTCTTTTGAAGAATCTGCAGTTGTCACTCAGAGTGTCAGCTCCAGGAGGCTAGGCTGGGCATCTGGGATGGTGACAGGAATAGATCCTTTTGGGGGCCTACAGTAGAGCAGGCTTTGCTGCCAAGTTGCTGGTCAAGTGACACTAACTAAGCAGGCTTAGTCCCTGTCGCTGAGGCTTTGGCCTTGTCATTGCTCAGGTGACCCAGAGTTTGTGCCACCCCCCTGCTAAGTTGGGTTTCAGCACTGAGTCTCAGAATTCTGGGATCTTTAGGTCAGCTGCATGTGGCAAAGTGTTCCTCTAGTGAGGATCTGCCATCTTTACAGTTTTCTTAAACTTCTTATTTCAGATATGTTTCCAGCTTCTAGAAATGTCCCCAGCAGTTTGTGCAGAGCTCTGTGGACTCCACCCATGTCCCCTCTCCTCCTGTTGCTTGGTGGTGTTGCTGTCTGAGTTAGGATTTCTGCTAAGAAATGGGATGGTCCATAACCGCTTTTTCTTTGATGCTAGAGTACAACGTTGCTCTTATCGCTACCTACTGCTCCCAAGCATGCTGTCTGGAAAGGCCAGAATTTTCTTTCCTTCTGTCTCATTCTTGTTTGGGTTTTTCTTTCACTTTGCTATGCTGGTAATCAGATCCAGGGCCTTGGGCATGCAAGGCAAGTGAGCCAAGCCACACCCTCAGCCCAGCTGGTTCCTTTTCCAGCACTTGCTCAGGATCCACTCTTGGGCCTACCATGATCAGTTCTCCACCGAGGAAGTTCAGGTCAGCTCCTGCTTCTTGTGTTTGCATAACTGCTACACTGGAGGTACTGATATGAAAGCCCAGACCCAGGTACATTCACAGGAAGGGTTTTGAGCCAAGGGCCACTGCATTTACTATCTGGTGGCCATTTCCCTCTGCCCTAACCACAGAGGCTTGTCTGTGTTTACATCATGCTTTTCACAGTCTGCTTCCTTGGCTTTAGGTTATCTAATGGATGAGCATAAGCACACAAGATTGCTCTCCTGTGTACAACTAAGCGAGGGACCTGTGTGTAGTGGGAACTATGCAAGGGAGCGTTAGAAGGCAGAGCTCCATGCTTGGGATCCATTAGGCCTGTCCTTCCCTCCTCCCTCCTGCATGCAGGTTGGGATAATGAGTAGGCGCTCCAGCAGGAGCTCACACTGGGGTTTTGGGAGGTTTGCCATTGAGGTACATTGCAGGTGTGATGGAATTTCTTGAGTCTCCTCCCCACCTCCTGCTCTGTCCTTGCCCCTCTGGTTTCCTCTGTGATACTTCTGTATCCTTCAACTTCGTGATCTCTGCCACCTCTGTAGGAACTCTTCCATATGGCAGTGGTTGCCTTGCCACCTCCCCCACTGGTGTCCCTGTCATATTTCCTCTGTGCACCTTGCTACCAGCTCCATGATTTCCTTACTCTTTGTTCAGGAGTGTGCTCACCATGCTGTGGGAGCCCTGCTTGTCTTTGGAGCTTATTCTCAGCACTGACCCCAGAACAGGGCCAGATGTTAGGACGTTAGATGCCTAGTATGTATTTACTTAGTAATGTTCTAAGATTTATATATGAAGTTAAATATGTGCTGACTCATCACTGGGTGAGCAAAGAAAGGTCTGGTTGGCAGCAATACACATCTGTAATGAGATGCTTCAGTGGTTCTCAACCTTGCTAATGCTGGGACACTTTAATATAGTTCCTCATGTTGTGGTGATTTCCAACCATAAAGTTATTTTGTTGCAATAATTTTTCTATTGTTATGAATTATAAAGTAAATATCTGATATGCAGGATATCTGATATTCAACCCCCAAAGAGGTTGTGACCCACAGTTTGAGAACTGTTAGTTTAAGTGTTGTGAGCTTAGTATCACAACACTTAAACTAACTTTGGGCAAGTGACAGCTTCTTTCAGCCTCTTCTGCATGGGTGAAATGGGATTGTCAGGACACCTTCCCCTGGATTGCATTGTGAAGGCATTATTAATGCTTGGTGTATCAGACACTAGAGTTCTCTTTTGGTTGTTACTGTTTCACAAAATAGGTAGACTAATAGTCTTTTGTTTTGTTTTGTTGTTTTATTAGCATTTGTTAATTGTACAAAACAATGTGTTTGATTATGACAATCCATACCTGTCTATAATATACTTTGATCACCTTTAATCCCCTCTTACCATATCCTACTCCCCTCCCACTGCTCTCTTCCCTGCTTCCAAGCCCTCCTTCTACCCTCATGTATTATCTCTGCTATTTTCTTTTAACTACTGTTACATGTACACACACATATGGCTCTAGAAATACTACTTGCTGGGTTCATTTGGTATTGATCATGTTTGATTTTTAGGGCTGACCACTTGAGATTAGAGAACATCTCCCTGGGGAAGACTGCTTTTCCTTCGCTCAGTCCGTTAATTGCCTGTAGCCTTTCATGTAGGTCGGGCCTCATGGGACCTCACCTTTGTTCCATGTTCACTGGGGCTGTCACTCTGCAGGTCCCTGCTTAGGGAACTAGATTGTTAAGAGGTCATGGGTGAAGCTCTATGTTCTTTGCAGAAGATACAATCTTACAGCAGATGTCCTGGTCCTCTGGTTCTTTCTACATACTTTCTACAGTTTTTTCCTGAGCCTTAGGTATATGGGCTGTGCTGTAGATGTGTCAGCTAGAGCTGGGCACCCCATGGCCAAGCTTCTCCGATGAATTGTTGGTGTAAGCAGGTAGAGTGCAGTTAGAAGAAATACTGAATTAGGAACGTGCCAGGAATAGGTTGTCCACCATGTTCCATAGCCTCACTAGTCACAGGTATGGCCGGGTTCACAGTAGCGTTCATGAACTAGTCTGAAGTCCAGTTAGACAGCTGCTGGTTACGCCAAGGTGTCAGCTAAGTCACTTCTGGTCATAGAGTTCTCTTCTGAGGTGAGGGTGGAGCTGTTGTCTGCATATGTACACTCACTCTAGGGACTGTAATCCACTGTGGATGAGCTGGGCCACTATCACAGATTGTTTTAACAGTTGACATGTCAGCACAAGCAGGGCCTGTTTCTTACCTACGACAGTCTCATGTGTTTGATATTCAAACAGAGGCCTGTGTGTTACATCCTTTACCTTGAGTCTTCCTCTCATTAACCTGTGCCTGCCTGGCAGGAGGGAAGAGGTCACAGTGCATGGTCAGGGTCCTACTTAAATCTGCCTTGTGCCATCAGGGGACTGTTTCTAAGTTTAGTACATGACATTGTTGGGGACACATGAGGCACAGTTAAGTGGCTTTATGTAATGTGTCTTAAAAACTCAAGCTGTCATTCTGAGATTCAGTTCCCCGTCAGATGCCTGTTTTGAGCTTGCTTTCTGTCCAGCAGCGAGGTGGGCCTTGTGACTTCCCTGCACACTTCTTTAGATATCACTTTTCAAGTTGTCCTTTTTCCGTGGGCAAGAACACTAGGGTGGCCTCAATGTCAAGGGCAAGGCTTGTGAAGAAAGTAGTTCCTCCAAGGTGAAGAGCAGTTTGTTTCTCTGCCATCTCAGGTAACCTTGGTGACCTTAAATCCTTGTGTCTGATGTGCTTCGATGAATTTGCAGACTTGATGTGTCCACGAATATTTAAGCTCTTCTGAGTCTTCCCCTTTGAATCTAATAAAGATAATCACTTGTTTTCTGCCTCAGACCTGTTTATATTTATGAGGACTAATGACACATTGTATCTGGAGAGAAAAAGAAAAAATTCCTCCTGTTTTTAAACTTGGGGTGGGCAGGGCAGTGAGCTGCATCCTCTATTCCCACATATTTAATAAAGGTTGCTGTGGTACTCATGGTTTCGTGTCTATTCACGTGGGGCTGTGTGCTGGCGCCGTGTGCCGCTTCTGAGATTGGCACTGTTATATTATTAATAGTACTGATCACACATGCCTTGCATTTAATATAGAACATAAGAGGCTCACCTACCATGAATGAAAACTCTCAAATTGAAAGTGTGGATGCCATAAAAATTTTAAAGGAGGAAATGTGCTGTGGTTTAACTTTTGGAATAAAAATAGTGAATTTTTAATGAGCAGGTGGGAATGTCCTTGGGTTCCTGAGTTAGGATGGTGGAGCAAGGAAAGAAAAGGTCTCTCTTCCTTTTCCCTGTGTGCTGAGTAGAGACAGGATTGCCCAGAACACCAGGAACCTAGGTTGTACTGACAAAAGTGGAAAACAGCCGCAAAACCGCTAGGGAAAGCAGCTGTCCCCTTGCCCAGTCTCCTGCCCCACTCCTGCCTCTGCCTATAAGAGTTTGGCACAGTTGGAGATTTGTATACACAAATGCATGCGTGGAAATACTGCGCTCTGATGACATTCCTCAGGGGGCGACCTTTGATGATGAATTTTCTTGCCCTTTTTAGGGGAGGAGAAGAGGAGGCGGGTGGTACTTCACAAGACTAAATTTACTCAACTTTTTTGGGTCTAAATTTCTTTAGGAAAAAAAATGTCAAATGATTGTAGATCCCAAACTGTCTTTGTTGGCATTTGAATGGCTCTGTGAGTCCAGTGTGGGGAGCAAGTGAAAAGAAAAGCCACCTCTCCCCTCGCTGGCGTGGTATTGAAGCTGAAGCCCTGGACCACACAGTGTCTTGGGGACCTTCATGATTTATATATTGTATGTGATCTTTTCTTAAACATTGTTAACCTGTGCCCTTTACAGACAATGCCGGGTCAGAAAATGTCAGGGGAACTTCGGACTGCTTTCATAATTGTGTAAAGAAAATTGTTGTCTTCAGAATCCAGAGCCCATGGCAGGCATCCTTCGTAGATGGTGTGTTTGGGAGCCAAATAGCACTGTGTGCAAGAAGCTGCCTTGGCTGGTGGGGAATGAAAAATGTTTGAGTGAGATTTTACTTGAGTGCCTCATGTAGTTTTGAGGATGAACATACGTTGTTGTTCACTGGTGGGCTGTTGTTGGCGCCTACTTAATTTGTTGGGAAGGTAGATTCTTCAAGCAGGAGGTCTTCTGAGACTTACTCATGGGCAGACCCTTTATTTACAGCTGGGAAAGGACAGGCAGGGGAGCAAGGCACTGCTCAGGAGGAGAGAGCACAGTAGAGGCATGAAGGGGATGAGGCGGAAGAAAGCCGTCCTTCCAGAGAGCTGTGGTCCCCTTACATGGACGCTGGTGCTTGGATGGGGCCGTTGCTTCTTGGAGCCATGCACTGCTCATGTAATGAAGGAAGGTCTGTAGTTGCTAGCGTGTTTTGTCACAAGATGGCACGGGCATATTGAGGCACGAAAGCCTGTCTTGTATCCAAGTCAAAAGGAAGAAAGACAGATCTTTGGCAGGGCACATGTGGCGTGACTCCTGACTACTGTGTTTTGAAACACATTGGTTACTTTGGTTCAGCTCTTTCAGAATGAAGGAAAAGAAACTCTCATGTGTGGGCTTGATCAGCAGCTTGCCAGATTTCACCTAAGTTGAATGCTGAGGCCACATTCTTTCTTTTCAAACAGTTTGCTTTCTCAATAAACACCAAATACAAAACTATAAAAAGAAGTCCCCAAACCTGATATTTTTCCCTGGGCATAAGACATCTCACGTGTCTCCAGAACTTTCCCATCATCTTTCATCTTTATTCTTGACCAGGGGAGGCCTCAGGCTAGTGGCACCGAGGGCTGTTTGCATGTCCAGTGCCTTCAAGCACCCAGAAGCTCAATGCTGCACCCACCCCACCCACTCGCCCTCACACCAAGAAGGCTCTCAGCGCCTCATTATCTCTACAACCTGAGTGAATTTGCAAATTAATTGATGTGTGGGAGGGAAGGCATCTGCTATTGTAAAATCCTTTAGTCGAGGCAGTAAAGCTTGAAATAAAATTAAGTGTTACTATAGTAAACTAATAGTCCCCAGGTGACGAGCTAGTTGTGTCGCATGGGGGACACACATGCATGCTCACGACCTGTTTGTGCTCTGGGTCTCCTTCCCTTGCATCAGTTTTGTATTCATCAAAGGAACAATTGTGTACATAGTTTAAAGGAGACTAATACTGCAGACTTTTCACAGAAGCAAGGTCCCTTGCCTGGCTCTCCCCATGTTACTTTTCAGAGGCAACTCTGAGCTTTTCTGAAGCTCTTTGCTTTTGATTCTTGCCTGTGCTGTTCTGATTAATTTGCCTAGGCCACCTCAGATGCTATGTGGGATCCATGGAGAAGAGTGGGGCTTGGCACCTGTACATCACATCCTCCCATGCCTTGCTTGCCTCTGATGGACATCAGTTTACATGAGGGATGCAATTTCTACAGCATGCGCTGTGCTGCTGCTTTGTGAAGGTTGGAGGGGTGTCTCACCAGACTCCTCTTTTCCAGCTGTCCGTGAATCCTAAGAGTCTGGGTTAGCCTCTCAGATTAGTGTCCGAGGGGAGTAGGGATCTGGGGACTCTGGAGATTTAAGCAATCCGCCGGTTTTATGCCTACACCCCCTGCCCCGGCCAGACACCTTCCTCATCTCAGTGTGTAGAATTCTGTGTACCATGCCACTTGCTGGCTTTTACCTCTTCCACCCTCCACCAGCTCTCCACAATGTGCAGAGTTTTAGTGAGCTTCTCTCTGCCAAGTGTTGGCCATGCACCCTGTCCCCTGGGCTGTCCCCTGAGGGCTCATGTGTTGAAGGCTTGGTCCCCAGTGCAGCCATGTATAGAGGTGGGTCTTTTAGGAAGCAAACAGGTCGTGAAGAGTTAGACCCCACTGACAGATTAATCTACTGATACATTTATGATTTGATGGGCTGTCGAAAGATGATAGAAACAGGATGTGGGACCCTGATGACGGGAGTGGGTGTTTGCTGGTATGCCCTTGGAGGCTTGTCTTGTCTCTGGTCCTTTCTACATCTTCTCTTTATTTTTTGAACATTTCATACATGTACACAAAACATTGTGATGGTATTTACCCTGATTGTCCTCTCTTGTACCCTCCAACTCCTGCTGACCCCTTTCTTCCCAGCCAGTTCCCTTCCCACACATGTGTGTGCATGTGTGCAGGTGGCCACAGCTGCTGTGTGGTCATGATTGCAGCAGTGACTGTGTTGTCTTTCTATCCCCTCTTCTGCAATGCTCCCAGGCCTCCAGAGGGAATGATGGAGACGTCCCGAGAGTTGTGGGTCTCTGCTATAACCATCATGCACACTGCATCAGCCCCTGTGATCAAGGCTAGGAGCAGTGCTAGTCTCAGTATAAACATAGGGATCAGAAAGCCTCTGATTCTTATAGCTCTTTGCTTTGTGGCTGCCTTGGCTGTCTCGTCTGCTGTTCGCTCCCACTTTTATGCCTTTGTGTGTTCACCTCAGACCATCAGCAATGGAGCCAAAGAGTGATGGGCCATGTAACTTGATCCCAAATCCACCTTTATGTTGATTTCCTCCAGGGAATTTTGTTACTGAGATAGAAAGCTGAGGAACTCAGGTTCCGTGGTTTCCTTCTGAATGGACCCTTTGTGCTCATTCTTCCCCACTGTTTCAGGGACCTGGGGAAAGAGTGCACTTGAACCTGTTTATCTGCCATGTTCAGCCGAGAGCCCTGGCTCCCACAGACCGTGTGTTGTGCACAGGCTTATCATCCTGACTTTGTGCTTTAAGGAACATGCTTAAAGGGAGAAACGATGGAGCTGGAGATGCAGAGGAGGAAGGTCTTCTCTTCCGCCTTTTCCCAGGAGCTAGTCTTATCTCACAACAGCCCATCCTGCTGCCTGGGCTGCTGCCGGCAGGTCAATCCTCTGGACTGTAGTAGTTGAGGACAGAGGCCCATGGTTGGTAATGGCAGCACAATAGAAGCTGACCTTGACAAAGAAAGTAGACTTTATTAATATTGGAGCCACTCTCCTGCGTGGGGCTAGGGACTATATGACTCTTACACCTGTGCGGTTGGGCCTGTTTCTCTCTGTGGTTCCACCTGACACCGCCCCCTGCAAGTCACTTGTGCTGTTTCCAATAAGAAGGAAGATAAATTTCTTTGCACACTTTTCCCTGGTTTTGGAAATCAGAACACAAACTACCAATTTGATCTGTCACCTGCCTTTGGGAAATGATGTCCTGTCTGTGTGGGATATGGCCACGACAGCCCACCCTTCTCTGCCCTTGCCTCTCCCCACCTCAGTCAGTGCATGGGCCCTGACCTGTGAACCTTAAGTCCCAGCTTGCACCTTGCTCCTACTGTATCTCCACCCCTGTTGCAAGGGAATGTAAAATGCAGCTCACAGGCTATCTCAGACCTTATTAAAACATCATTTCCCCTGCCTTGGTCCCAGATTTCTGTGCTTAATCATAGAAAGGCAGCTTGCTCAAATATACATTATTCTTGTTTGGAAAACTCTTGTCGGCTTGTCTATCTCCCCACCCCCTCTGCGTTCTGTAACCCTGCTTCACTGAGGCAAGACTTATTAAATATCATAATTTGCTCGTTGGAGAATTATTTGTAAACTTAATTAGCTCTGTCGGTGTTTGAGTTAATTTTCTCTCTGAATTTCAGCCTCTCAGGTCCTGGTTTTCTGGACTCTGTCCTGTGTCTGTTAAAGACTTTGTAAATAGTTTTGAAATGCCAGTTGGTGATATATAGGCCTCCTTAACATTTCTTTGATTTATGTGCAGTGCTGTGGAAAAAGGCAAAGAAAGCAAATTATATGGGGAAAAATGTTGCCAATCTTCACTTTTTTTTTTTACCTTTAGTTTTAAAAAGTACACTTATCAATCATGTCTGATGGATTTTCTTTTTTATAAAGATTGAAAATTTAACTATTTGAAGACTCCTGCAATGCAGGTTGTTTTTGCTTAGTCACATGTAGCTGAACACTGGATAGGGAGCCCAAATTCCCAAAGCTGTCTCCACTGTCCCCAAAGGCATCATGGAAACAGCAGATGCTGACTGAAAGGCTAGATGGCTCTTCATGCTGGAAGCGTGTCACATCTGTATCTGCACCCCAGATTCTTGTGGTGAGTCAAGCACAGCTCAAGTGAGCTTGCTGAGATTTGTCCAAGAGGAACTCTGTGGCATAGTGAATTCTTATTTGCACTTATTCATTAGGATGTGTGCATGCACGCACACACCCTGGTACATGTGTGGAGGTTACAGGACAACTTATGGGAGTCAGCACTCTCCTTCCACCCAATGTGTAAGTTCCAAGGATCCCAGGCTAGTCGTCAGCTTGGCATCAGGCACATTGACTGGCTGAGCCATCTCCCCCAGCCAGTCTGATGGCTTCCAGGGAGATAATGAACCAAACAGTGACTCTATACATATTTCCTAAGATTGTTCCATGATGGGTCTCAGGTTTCAGTGTGCCTGAGACCCATGTGCGCTCACTGGTTTTGATGTAAATTCTTGAGCATCTCATAGAAATTATCAACCAGCAGATTTGAGGCAGGGTCTTATAATCTGCAGATGGGGTCAGCACCCTTTGGGTGGCCCTGATGTCAATGAAGCAGGCTGGCAGGGGTACTATGTGTAGTACCCCTATGCCCACAGTGTGGCACAAGTTCACAGCTCCATATCCAAAGCCTGGGAGTCTGAATGGGTTTTGATTTAGAATTTTATGTTCTAGAAAGGCAGCATGTCAATATACCATATATAACACTAATTCCTCCAGTGGGATCCAGGACAGTACCTGGTAATCAGTACTGTGCTGGTGAAATGTCTGCCTCTTCACAGTAAGTCAGAGAAATTAAGATTCAAATAGATTCACAGCAGTTCACGGCAGGTTTTGCTGCCACACGAGTTCTGCGCCTACATTGATGAGAAAGCTTTTGACTTTGAGGACTTCCATGCATTTTCATATTTCGGGGAGGAATCCTGGCTCTGTGCTGGCAGCTTCTTGTCCCGTCCTCTGCTCTGGGTGTGAGACAGCAGAAGGCAGTGAGTGGGTGAAAGGTGTGTATACAGCTAGAACACTCCCTCAGCAGCAGCAGCAGGGGCTTCTGGGAGTGCAAGTGCAAGTCCAATGCAGTTGGCTCCTCTAGAGCTGAAAAAGCATCCAGTGCGTTGCGACTCCAGGGCCAGCAGGGACAGTTTGCTAGGCTGTGGTAAGCCATGGTTCTAACTTCCAAGAGGCCTGGCTGCAGACGCCTCTCTGCTGCTTCCGTCATGATAAACCCTTACTAACTGGGCATCCCAAGAGTGACTGCTCCTTGTAACTGAACTAAACCAAGTAATGAGGCCATTAGAGCTGTACCCCATCCTGTGTCCACCCTTCTCCAGGACCTCACTCACCCCCAACATGGTGCTCAGCACAGTCTGAAGTTTACCTCCTATCTCATCTGGCTTTTTCCCACTAGCTTGTGTACTCATTTCTTTATAAAATCCATAGCAAGGGCATTCTGAGTTCTCAATGGTAGAGTGTGTGTTCTAGAAGAGGTGCTTAGCAGGCTGGCCAGATTCCAGCCTCTCCATACCATTGCCTGAGCTTCGGTTCCTCCTCCTCAGCTTAGAGTTAGCACCAGTGCCTACTTACACAGCCATCAACGCAGACCACTTGAGTCCCCAGCACACAGTGAGCCCTTGCTATTCTCCGGATATAAAATACCCCCAAAGGTTCATGTACTGGAGCTTGGTTGCCAGGTGATTGCATTAATCAGTAGATTAATTCTTTTTTTTTTCCATTTTTTATTAGGTATTTAGCTCATTTACATTTCCAATGCTATACCAAAAGTCCCCCATACCCACCCACCCCCACTCCCCTACCCACCCACTCCCCCTTTTTGGCCCTGGCGTTCCCCTGTACTGGGGCATATAAAGTTTGCGTGTCCAATGGGCCTCTCTTTCCAGTGATGGCCGACTAGGCCATCTTTTGATACATATGCAGCTAGAGTCAAGAGCTCCGGGGTACTGGTTAGTTCATAATGTTGATCCACCTATAGGGTTGCAGATCCCTTTAGCTCCTTGGGTACTTTCTCTAGCTCCTCCATTGGGAGCCCTGTGATCCATCCATTAGCTGACTGTGAGCAACCACTTCTGTGTTTGCTAGGCCCCGGCATAGTCTCACAAGAGACAGCTACATCTGGGTCCTTTCGATAAAATCTTACTAGTGTATGCAATGGTGTCAGCGTTTGGATGCTGATTATGGGGTGGATCCCTGGAGTAGATTAATTCTTGTGGTGGATTCATAGTATGATGGCATTGCTGGGGGTGGGGGAAAGGAGAGGCAATAGGTGTGGCCTAGTTAGAGGAGGTAGGTTATTGGGGACATCCCTGGGAAAGATGGTATCTTGTCCTCTGCCTCTCTCATATTTTGCTGCCTTGAAGTGACAGGTCTCCTCCACATGCCCCTACTACCACACATTCTGCCTCACTCAGGCCTACAGTGAGGAGCAGGCTCACTGTGGACAGAAGTTGGTCTTTCCTCCCTATACTTGCTTTCTCAGGATTCTTCTCAAGGTTGTGAAGTCTAACTAACAAACTTGTGTATCATTAATGTTAACTTTTTTTTTTTTTTTTTTTAACCACAGGCTAGCCACTGTTCCTGACAAGGGAAGTCTCTGTTCCTCAGGGTTTTCACTAGATGAAAATCTTGACCTAAAAGCAGATACTACTTTTGGTTTCTAGTCACATGTAGCCCTGTGTACTGCATCTGACACAGCAGCACACTCTCAGCATATTGCTACTGAACATTCACATGGGCCCTGTGCAGAGCCAGTGGGACATTGGTAGAATTCCACGTGCTGTCATGCTGTAATATACAGTGGTAATAGAATAGCGGTTTCTGGGAGGCATGGTGCGATGTCTGGACTGGCTTGAGGAAACACATGTGAAAGGCGGCCTTTGTGTATCAAGGGTGAAAGGACAGTAGTGCAGCCCAGCGGCCTGTTCTTCTCAGCCCTGGCCCAAGGATGGCTCCTTTCCACACTGATCTCTTCCCCTGGGTGGGCACAGTAGGGTATAGTCATGGGTATAGTCATGCTCGCACTCTCTCTCTCTCTTTAATTTTTGAAGGATTTTATTTATTTTACATATGTGAATACACTTTCGCAGTCCTCAGATACACTAGAAGAGGGCATCTGGTCCCATTACAGATGGTTGTGAGCCACTGTGCTTGCTGGGAATTGAACTCAGGGCCTCTGGAAGAGCTGTCAGTGCTCCTAACCTCTGAGCCATCTCTCCAGCCCCCAGTCATGTTCTTGATCTTCCCTCATGGATACCGTTCCCCTGCCCAGCTGCTGCTCCAGTGTGGTTTGGTTGCTTGCTGGTCTCCTCCCAGCAGATTGGATTGGATGCTTTGAATAGAATTGGATTGGATGCTCCACCACAGCTTCAGAGGAAGTGGGCATTCTTCCAAGCTGCCCTTCTTGGGCTAGGGCTGTGGCCAAGTGTATTGTGTCTGCCTGGCATGCATCAAGTCCTATGTGTGGTCTGTAGTGGGAGGGAGAGAAGAAGGAAGATACGTGGGAGGGAGCAATAAGAGAATGGGAAGGGAGGGAGGAGGAGGAGAAAAGACAGGTGGAAGAGGAAAGTGCATCAGACCTCTGCCCCAGCATAGCTGTTCTGCTTTCTAGCTGTTTCTTCTTTTTAGCCTAGCTATACTTGGCTTTCTCAAGACCAGAACTCATCCTTGTCCTCTAAATCTTTTGTCCAAAGCCAGCTTTCCAGTCATCATCTTGTCTGGGCGCCTTGTTGGTAGTGGCCATCAACCTCAGCCTGTCAGTAGCATCCGCAGATTACATATTTCAGTATATGCTTGCTGCCAGCCCCTGCTCAGCGCTCTCTGTTCACCACTCACCAACTCTCTCAAGGCCAGGCTTCTTCTGCAGCAACAGAGTGGTGCTGAGAAGCAGCGTCACCCTAACGAGACAAGAGGCTTTGGGGTTCGGGGGTGGACTGATGAACCCGCGCTCAGGGCACAGGCTTCGAGGGCCTTTGGCCTGTACCTGGGCAGATGACTACATACCCACACAGCCTCAGAACCAAAACTTTTCTCTGCCTGAATCATGTTGATTGGTCAATAGGACATTCACTCTGATATGTTGCTTGTTTTGAATAAAAAACATCCCTACTGGGTGACTCTTTTTGCTTCAAAGGGTGAAAAAAAAATCACAGCCCTGTATTTGGGGTGGGGTGGGGGGAGTTGTGGCACCTAGGGCTGGGCCCCCGAGTTCAGTCCCTCGCACCACCAAACCAAACCAAAATTGAAACCAGTGAAAACCCTTCGATGGTCCCACAAAACAAGTGAGTGGTCCCGTGGGAGGGAGGGGCTGTGGAAGGAGACTCTGGTCTTGCCTCACTGAGATCTTTGTGATCCTCTCTTGGTGGCTTAACACATCAAGGTTGAGCTAACAAGCCAGGCATTTAGGTTGAGTGCAGATTAAAAGGAGCAGTCTCGACAGTCTATTAGAAGGCGCTTCCCAGCTGATGCTCCACTGCCTTCCATTTACTGTGCTCCAGGGCTTCTGAGGCCCCACAGAGTCATTCTTCTTGTTAGTGAGAGGTCTACAAAGATGGGCCAGGAGGCGTCTCTGCCCGCCAGACTGTCTTCCTTTACTGTGTGAGGAGAATTCTAAGTTGGATTTCTTCTCGGTGCAGCTAGCAGCTGCTTCTTCCTCCTCCTTCCACTCTCCCAGTTTGTTATCCGGTGTGGGTAGGGGGACAGTACTTGATTTAAAGAAGTGTTCAGTTAGCTAGCAGGATGAGGCATTTCTGAGTATAGAGCCTTCTCCAAACCTTGGACAGCTTTGGTCTCTTCCTCTCTGCAGAGTGATAGGCTCTGTACTTGAGGCTGAGAATGGCGCCCTCTGCAGACTTGGAGAGCAGCTCGTTCTCTACCTGTGCGCAGAGTGCCAGGCTTGACACTGTCCACATCACACCACTTCATCCTGAGGTGTCCTTGGCCTTCTTTGTCTGTCAGTGCCATTCTCCACAGAAATATGAAATAAGAACACCCTCCCACCCCCATAGACATCCACCTTAGGGAGTGAGTCATTTGACATAAAGACAGCTCTTAGTCCCCCTGGATGAACATTGTTGTTCACAGTGGTCTGATAAGATAAACACAGGCTCTGAAGAGAGGAGAAACTCAGGACCCTTTATGTGGAGCTAGCCATCTGACTGTAGGGCTCTGTCTCCTGCCATGAGGCCACACTGGCAGGCTCTGCCTTTGCTGTTCCATGACAGTGTGGAGGACAGCATCTGCTGCCTTGGACCACTGTCTCCTCTTGACCTCAGGCACCAGCCTCCTGACTCCTTTACCTGAAGAGATGATGCAGCTCATCAAAGGATCAACAAAACCGTGCTTTCTAAATGTCTTCTCCTGTTTCCTGCTTTTGGGGGGTCTTGCAGGCCTCCAGACTAAGGGGCCATCAGCTCTCCTCTACTCCTGCCCTCTCTGCCTCTTCTGGGCTTTGCAAACCAGTGGTTATGTGACTCCCTCCTTTTGCCGTCGTTGTCCCCCGGCCCCCATATGCTGTGGTTGAATCTGGTGCATCGTGCGTGGTAAGCACATGCTGTACCACCGAGCTGCACCCCAGCCCATGTGTGTGCTCTCTCCACTGCCCTGCGCTCCTTCCCACATCTTCTTATGGTAAACAAGCACTGGGAGAAGGCAGGTCAAGTCCTGGCTGGCAGCCATTCGCCCCGCAGCAGACTACTGGTCAGTGGGGAAAGGGAAAGCAGGGGCTGTGTCATGGCATTGAGTTGGTGCTTACCTCAGAAGCAGGCAGGGCATGACCTGGAAGGCAGAGGAGTGGAATATTTCCTTGGTGAACTCTAAATACAGCAGCAGCGGCAGCAGTGGTGTAGCACTCATTTTTCTCTCTGAAGGAGCCATCCCTTCTCTGACTACCTTTAAAAGAAGACATTTATAATGATTTAGCCACATTCTTATTTTCATTAGATTGCTAATCTTTTAGAGATCCTGTCTCCTAGTTTACAGAACCTGTCACAGAGCCAGTGCTAAGCTTCAGTTGGTGTCTGAAACTGGAGTTCCCGTTTCTTTCGTTTCTCCGTTGCATCGCCTCCTTTCTCTTTTCCCCATGCCTCAGCCATGAATGTTATGAGGATAATAAAGTTATCTGTCAGCTCGAGTTGGGTACCTGTCAAGGCTAACCCAGGCCTGGGGTCCACAGGATACTCCTGCCCCTCTACTGCTAGCTTTAACTGGAGACTCTGAGAGGAGTGAAACAGTTATATCACAAGTGGACTTAAATTCACAGGCATGGATTTTTGCAGTAGAAAGCCAGGCTCAGATTGTATTTTCATAGAGGAATCTTTATTATTTTTATTTTTTTATTTGCATGTGAGCATGCATAGTGACATTTTTGATAACTCTGGAATTTTGTTTCTTTTTAAACACAGAAATATAAGAATATGTATTTGCTTTAATCCCATGTATGGGGATATGGGGCTGCTTCAAACTGACCACAGCGGCTGACTGGTTTACCTCATGCTCTAACAGAAGCATGGTTTTGCCAGCTTCAGATAGTGTCTGCAATTGTGTGACATTTGGAATTCTGGGAAGTTGTCGAAGGGCACTGAGAGGTCAGGTTGAGGGTTGTTGATCTTTTAGGGAAGTTGGTTGCAGTTTGTTGATAGCAGTGGTCAAAGAAGAAACAAAAGGAAAAAAAAATCAAATTCAGAGATTTTCCTAATTCCTCTTTTCCCCCATCCTTGTTCTTCTATCCAGTGAAACTGGGGGGAGGATAAAGGGTGGGAAAGAGAAGAACCCATGGAGTAGTAGAGGGTGGCTGTGCGTGTGTGTGTGTGTGTGTGTGTGCACACGCTTCTGTGGTACGTGTGTGGAGCTCAGAGGACAGGTTGCAGGACTTCTTCTCTCCTTTTACCATGTGGGTTTCAGAGATGGAACTCAGGTCATCGGTTTTGGTAGCAGGCAGCATTACTTTCCAAACTATCTTGTCAGCCAGAGAAGTCTTTACAGTAGGTGAGTGGACATTGTGCCTTCCTGAGGGCAGGAGTGTCAGGGTAAATAGCTAGTGTAAGCACAGCTGCTGCTGAAAGCCTGAGGGGCTTCTGCCTCCAAGGGGATGATGGGCACGCAGGCCCACTATGCTGTTTGTACTTCATGGCTGCATCTTAAGTGGCAGTCGGTATGTCATTGTAGTTGAGGCTGTGCTCATAGACCGTAACACATGAGTGGCTTGGACAACAAATACTTCTTTTTTAATTTTTAAAAAAAATTTTTTTTCAAGACAGGGATTCTCTATGTAGCCCTGGCTGTCCTGGAACTCACTCAGAAATCCGCCTGCCTCTGCCTCCCAAGTGCTGGAATTAAAGGCGTGCGCCACCACTGCCCAGCATGACAATAAATACTTCTTAAAGCAAGGTTACAAAGTCCCGAGATCAAGGTCTCCCTGCAGATTTGCTACCCGGTAAGGATGGTCTCCCATGTGTGGCACTGGCTACCCTCTTGATGTATTTTCATCCAAGCAATAGTTCCTTCACAGGGTGACCTCATCTACTGTCATTATTTCTGAGTACTAAAGTGGGGCCTTCAGTAGACTAGAGTAACAGAATCATCAGCCTATTAGCCATTTAGCTCTTTGTGACCCCTGTGTGTTACCTGGGTAAAAGCTTGGTGTGATACTCAGTGGTTCTTGGGAGACACCAAAACATCTTGTCTTACCTCCCCTTGTCCATTTTTTACTTAGGGGTCTGCTTATCTTCCTTTTTGTGCCTGCCTGCCTGCCTGCCTTCCTTCTTTCCTTCCTTCCTTCCTTCCTTCCTTCCTTCCTTCCTTCCTTCCTTGGTGATATCCCCATGATGGCTCTACCTTCAGTTTTAGCTGTGTTAAGTATGTTTTGTTCCTGAATGTTCAGCTACATGAGTGATTTCTCCTCTTGCTGATTGGCATTTTGAAGTGTGATTGCATGCATACAGCTGTGGTGTAAACAGGAGCAGGTGGGGGAACAGCCTATTAATAAAGGCGTGAACTCGAGGAAGCACCAGTAGAGCAGGTCCATGCATTAATATGTCGGAAAGAAACCCAAATGGCAGTTAGCACATCAGCACAGTGCCACAGTTGAGCAGGAAGCACAGCCCTGCTTCAGGGCTTGCTTTCAGAGTAATTGAAGGGCCAGAGTCCCAGCTGCCTGGTGGAGAACAAATAGGCAAGTAAATTGGAGGCCTCCTTCTTATGGTTTATTGATGCTGTTTTGACCAAGTAAAAAGATTATTTACCTATAAAGCTCAACTCAATGGTTTAAAAAAAAATAATGGGCTGTTTGAAAGGAGTTCTACGAGATAAAAGGGCGACCGATGCTAATGCCATCATCTGATATTTAGATTGAAACCCAAGCAGAACAATTAGATTTATGGTATTTTTCTGTAGTTGTTTTCCTTGGCGCAGACAGTGCCAGGCAGGCTTCCCCGCTCTCTTCCCAGAGCCGGGCTCAGAAGGAGCTGAGCTTCACAGTGAAGCAGTGCTGTCTCATTAGCAGGAAGCTAAGCTGCTGCAGTAATGAGGGCCAAAGGTCTGTGCAGCTCAAAGCTGTGATGAAGTATTCCTGGTTTTTAGTTCCAGTTGGAGTTTAATGGTTTGGGGAAATAGGACTGCACGAAAATCTCAATTAGCTCTGTCCATCCATGTTGCAGTCTTGTGTCCCAGGTGTGCAAGGTGGTAGTTGATTCAGGTGTGCAATGGGTCTAGAGAATGTGCTTGGATTGCAGCTCTGGGTTTTGGTGTGTTCTCTGCTACCTTGGAGAGATATATCTACCTAACTATCTTCTGTCTGCCTGTCTGTCTGTCTATTGATGCATCTTGGGGCTGGTGATCTACGAGGAAGCACAGCATGGACTCCTTTCCTTTATCATCAACAATCCCAATGTCCTCAGTAGAAACAGTATCAGTAACAAAGGCAGGCCTTACCAGGACATAGCTGTCTCACTAAGTGGCTCATCTGCTTGTCTACTGACAGATGACACCAGCAGCCCCTGTGTGTAGTGAGTGGTCCTGGACATTAGCAATATGGGGTAACCAACAGCATTCATGGTAGTCCCTGAGAGATGTTTCCTGAGTGCCTTTCCTGAGTCCAAATCCCAGGATAACAGTTATATGCCTGGAGAGGGGCTAGAATGACAGACAGAGGGAACTGTGGGGCTCCCTGCCCTTCTGTCTCTTCCTCTTATCCCTCAGGGCCTCTTGGAAATGAATCTCCCCTTTGGGCCAAGAGTTGGCCTCCCTGTTTAAGAATTGGGTGAATCCTTGAGGAGGACATAAAATCAAAGTTCGATTGATCTGGCTTTAAATTTTCAGATTTTTTTTGAATGTCATATTCTCTTAATGTGGGCTCCAGACAAGGTAGAAAAATGTTGCATATGGAGAGATGCTGTGGCCTTGGACACCAGGGGCCCTAGCTTAATTAGTGCATTGAACTTGAGCTGGCCAAGGAATTTCCTTCTCATTCTTGATTCATTGCAACACATTTTCCTTATTTTGGAGCAGGTAGAAGCCATCAGGACAGCAGGGAAGACATAAAGCAAGCCGAGAACTAACCCAATGGCTCATTGAGTTTTTTAAACACTCAAGTTTCGGCCAGGAACTCAGCATCGACTCCTGCCTCCTTCATTTTCTTTGATACAGTTTTCTTTCTATATGTGCTACTGTTCACATTGAGTATTCAGAGCATACTCAAGCCAACTGAACTTTGACCCTAGTGGTCTAGGTTCTTTGAAGCAAGTTCTGTGAGACCTGGGCTACCTAGAGGAAGAGGCTTGGGTAAGCCTTGCAGAGTGCTGTCTTCTTGAGTATAACAGCCTTTGATTTCACTAGAGCTGCTGTGCCTGTGCCTGTTGATACTGCTCATAGAGAGAGTGGGGGGAGTCACTGGACCCTCACCTGGGCTTCTGGCTGCTCCCTCTTGCACATCTCAGACCATTGTATAGAATGCTGCCCTAATTGCACATGGCCCTGTGATCTAGGGAGCAGATACAGCATGGACGGTAATTGAAAGGGAGAGCCCATCTGTCACCATCCTGCTAGGGTGAGAGTTTTCAAAGGTGCAGCAGCTTTGGGGTCACACACACTCCTGAAAGTAACCCCTCACCTATGCTCTGTAAGCCCAATAAACTCATTGGCTCTCCAGGTTGGACTTTGGGGTTGTAGTTTTGGGGTAGGTGTGCTTATATCTCCTCATGGATCACCTGCTGTATGAGTGTTAAGGAGGGTGGTATTGCTTTACCACCCTTGTGCTGGAGTCAGATACCCTCCAGCTCCTTTAGATAGCTTATGTGTTCTAGAGGTGGGTGTGCAATGTGCAGCCAAAGGCTTTCCTGGTAGCAAAGCCCAGGAGCAGTTTCTTGAGAGGATGCTTATGCGGGCTTTCAACCCCATGGACCCCCTCCTGACAGTACTTGGAGCATCTCTCATGGGCAGTGAGCATCAGCATTATTTTCAATTAGTTGCTATCAAAGTTTTCCTAATTCTGATTGGTCTTTACTCGGGCAATGGTGAGTTGTTGAACTTTTCCCAGGTCTAGAGGTGACTAGCAGATAGCATTGACTAGACAGGGCTTTAGGTTGAAAGCTAATAGAACAGTCCTGGGAGAAGGGAGAAGGCTGAAGTTAACACACAGTGGAGTCCTAACTGGAGCACCCGCAACTGCAGAGAACAGAGTGAGCTGCTGGGTATGGGGCTGGCAGCTCCATGGTAAATGAAGACCCACGAGTAGCATAAGCTCTCACATCCACAGTTGTAGGATGTGAAAGGTACCAGGTCAGGGTGTTTCATTTCTTGCCTCTCTCATGTTCCTTCTTGTTAGTGGAGAAATGATCTTGCATGGAAACATCACATTAGAACTTTTATAAGTGGCTTTTCTGAGATGAAGCTGTTTCTGTGCCACAGACATTTGGAAGGGGGTATGTTTATTGAAATATATTTTTATAGAAAACATTACAGAACCTATAACTGAAAATTTATGGCAGAGTTTTATGGCATAATATGTTCTTAGTGTTGTGTGTGGATTTGCCCTGAACCCCCTTCTGCTTCAGAACCATTGACTAGGTGGACATTTTCCAAGAATCTTTTTTGATCTAAACAGTGTTCTATGGAATGAAGTGTTTGGTGCTTAAATAATGTATAAATCCAGTTGGACAGGAGCTGCCTGTCAGTTTTATTAACTTTGACCTTTCCGCCCATTATAAAGGTGATTCACTTAATATTTAATGGTTCCTTATAGATCTTGACAGTTGGAGCCATGTTCCTGGAAACCAGGATCTTATATATGATTAACAGATGTCACTTAATCATTATGAGTCAGCTTGCAAGGACAGGTTCTGCTGTTGAAGAGGGAAAGTGTTCCACCTCCATGTGCTTGTGGAGCTGCACTGCCTGCTGAGATCCTCCAAGACGGGGAGGCTTCGCAGGGCCCGACAAAGACAGACAGCAGGCAGCATGCAGCGATTTTTGCTTTTTGTTTGTTGGAGCAAATGATCCAAATGATGCCAGGTGGACAAAAATCCCCTTGTCACTCTGCATAGTTCGCAGGACTCTGCCTTGAAAAGAGTCAGCAGGGCTGGGATCGGCTGAGCTTGCATGGACAAAGAAG